>NC_080394.1:12611851-13219608 GCF_028751815.1 Salvia miltiorrhiza | reverse complement strand
CCGCCAAAAGTATTCCACAATTACTATATTTGGCGTCAGCAAAAAGTATTCCACTTTCCCTTTTAAGCCATGGTCCCACCATCCACCTTTATATTTTATCCTTACAAACACTCTTTATTTACAAAAAACTCACCCCAAATTCAATCTCAACCACACATATCATAAAGTGGTGGGACTCTTTCTCCACTACATCAACATCATCACACATTTTATTAAACTCCGTGCCCGGCCAAAGTGGAATACTTTTGGCGGACGGAGGGAGTATTACTTTTTATGGAAACAAGTCTATATAAATGAGACAATTTCAAAAAGGAAAACAAGCCTAAGCATATAGGACAGAGGGAGTAATCACATACCTACGAAGCCGCACTACTATACATATGTTAAAAATAAAATGTACGAAAGATTATAAATTACTACTTTATTTATATTAACAATAATGCTATTTGGACAAAATTTGTCCGAACAAAATATGATGAAATACTTTATAAAATAAATTTATTTAAAAATTTTGATTCAAAATAAAATAGAATTTAACTAGTTTTATTGTTTTCTTTATATTGTAATCTTATACTCCATCCGTCCCACTGTATCTGAGACTCTTTCTATTTTGGGCGTTCCACTGTAAGTAAGACTCTTTCCTTTTTGAGTAAAAGTTTTTCCCTTTAAACACTTTTTCACTTTTTCACCTACACACAAAATACACCTTTCTTAATTTTCGTGCCTAAAAAAATGTCTCACTTACAGTGGGACGGAGGGAGTATTAATTAAGCCGATTACTCTAAAAGACAATAGTGATGACGTTATACTCACCTCGATATTTGAAGAAAAAGTAAGTAAATATGCAGCCCCCAATTTGTTAAACGCAAATTAAGAAAAAGGATATTTTTTGATCCCTCACTTATCATCGTGTTAAATAATAACTTAAATGATAGCTTACTTTATGAGGGGTGACCACATGGTGTAAAGAGGCTGCATTGGGGTTACATGATAGCCTACATGATTTTTTTAGTTTTGATTATTCCATTTTTCATTTAAGTTTAATTTCATAAATTTAAATCACACAATTTACTTCAAATTTAAATTGCATTAATATTGAAATCCTAAAAATTACATAAAACTTAATAAAATAAAAACAAATCCTACGGTCAAATTTTCAAACGGTCAAATTTTCGAATTGTGGAGTGAAAGTGAGGAAGAAGAAGGAGGAAGAGAGAATATAAAGAGAAGAAAAAATTATAAAATATATATATATATATATTTCGAACGGTCAAATTTTCGTTTTTTTTTTTATTGGCGCGTGTTTCACACGCGCCTTTCTTCAACGGCAAAATGGGCTACACGTTTTCGTGTAGGCAAGGCCCGCGTCGCCTTACACGATAGCGGCCTTACACGAGTAGGCCGCATCGTGTAAGCGATGCGGATGCTCTAAGTATACATTATTTGATGGTTCTCAAAAACAAAAAGTATACATTATTTGATAAATTGGGTGTAGATCGTTATTAGAATATTGCCCACTTTCTCAATCACTTAGGTACTAAAATAATTGCCATTCAAGATGCAGTATATAAAGTAATTTAAAAAAAATTAAACAAATAATACAATTAAACCCACCCATTAATTTTTAGTCTCGAGGCAACCGAGATACCAACTAGACCGCTCTATCAAGACACCAAAGTCATTTCTTTAAAAAAATATTGTCGTTAATTGAAAAGTCAAAATATGGATTAATAAATAAGCTACTGTTAAGTGGGGAGTGATGGAAATGATGTGAATTGAATTATCTTTACAAGCACTATATCTCACTTTTGGAAACCAGTCGGAATGACGATTTCTGAAAATTAAGAATATTATCTAAATATTGTAAGTGGAACTTTCTAAATATGTATATAAATAGTGGCTTTTGCACAAATACATTAGCTACCACTTATATTTTTATCAGTTTTTTTCTTGTTAGGTTACGTTCTCTTTGGTTGTAAATTTATCTTGGAAAAAGGAAGGATAAAATTTCATCTTTTAAATTCTTACTTTCTTTTCTCACATTTCCTACTTGACCTTTACTCATTCCTCATTTACACTACAAAAGAGGGATAATATTATCACACCATTTTTGGAGGGATAATATTATCCTTCCTTTGTAGTGTAAATGAGGAATTAGTAAGGATCAAGTAGGAAATGTGGGAAAAGAAATGAAGAATTTAAAGGGTGAAATTTTGTTTATCCTTCATTTTCCCATGATAAATTTACAACCAAAGAGAACGCACCTTAGAGAACATATTATACTTTGGGCCCATTCCATGCACAAAGAATATTAACTTTCAGATAAAATAATAAAATTATAGATTTTGCAATCGGATAAATCATTGGATATCTAGAGTTCGTATATAGGTCTACGTCCTCTCAATAAAATTATGCCCCAATTAAGGTATATTAATAAAAGAGCTTAATCATAAAAAAGTACCCTTTTTAGGATAATAAAAACAAATAATATCCATAAAAATTAAAACATATAAAAAGAATTTATTTTAACTGCTTTTAGACAAAATTGCCCTTATTTTAATAATTTTTTTTAATTCCTAATCAATTCACTACAAACAAATTACTATAACTCATTTTAATTAAGGAGTAAAAAAAAATTAATCCATTGAAGAAAAACCCTAACACTTCCACAACCCACCACCACACTGCCACTCGTGCACCCTTTCCTTACCACCACCGTCGAAACCTTAACCTCCCACCGGTATTAACATCCCCTCTATGTCGTCGTTGGTGAACCCACCGCCATGTCGTGCATCTATCAATGTTGTTGGCTTCTGTTGATGCTTTTGGACAGAGTTCGTCGCTGCCGTTGGAGAGAGCTCGATGCCGCAGTCATTGCTTGTCAATTTAAAGTTTGTCTATGTGTAATTACATGTTAAATTATATTCCATCTGTCCACGAAAAGTATGACACTTTTGTCATTTTGGGTGTCCACAAAAAGTATGACACTTTCCATTTTAAGACATGACCCCACCACTTTTTCTTATTTTTTTATCATTACAAACACCTCTTATTTACAAAAAATCAATCTTAATTTAATCTCAACCACTCATTTTAAATTTGGGTGGGACCCTTTCTCCACTACATAAAAATCACCACTATTTTTATTAAAACTTGTGCCCACCAAAAGTGTCATATATACTTTTTGTGGAATGAGAGAGTAGTTAATAATTAGATGTAAAATTGAAATTAATAATTTGTTAAATTATGTGAATTCCAATACAGTTGTAGTAATGTCATATGAGGGTAGCGTGGAAAGGTTTTCAAATCCAGACGGTGAAGAAGTAAATGAATAGGTAATTCATGTCCTTGTATGCACGCACGTACGATGGTACACCACTTTGAGTGAGTATGTATTCGTGCATTGTTTGTACACCATTCATAGTACTATGCACACACGAACGACACCACATCATTTTTGTGCGAGCGTACTGTCGTGCCACATACGATTGTTTATACAAAACATTATGCACACGCGCACGAGTGCACACAACTTTAAGTGAGCGCACATTGTATATTGTCTGTAAGAAGTAGTTTGTATGTGGAGAAATTATGGAATTGTGTTGATTTTGTATCGTTTATGTGATATTTCTTCTATGGTATATGTCTCATTACTTGAGTTGATGTCGTTTGGTATTCACACTTTATTGTTATATTTTTATCTTCTAATTCCTCATTACTACTAATAATATAATGTTTTTTGTGATTTTTCGGTTATTTTATTGTGCAAAGAATGAATAAAAATTAAAAAAGGCTTTTGTGGATTGGTATCACTCAAAAATTCAATATGAATGAACGACACAACATTATTGGTGACATTCGTCATAAACTAGCGGCAATGAGAGATAATGCATTACAATAATTTAGGATCAATTTTTATTTAATGTATTTGGAAGGATTTAATTTTCTTATAAAACTAGTTATTTGTTATGAATTAATTTCTGTTTAAAAATATTTGTTGTGGATGAAATGAATTTTAAACGCTTATGTTTACATGCTTGGAGGTAATTCACGCGTACATGCTGAAGTCTACATTTGTGTTTTGAAGTGTTTTGAACCATGTTCATATTTGTGTTTTGAGCATTGAGCAAATTAGCAAAACTTTGATTAACATGAGGACGTATGAAACTTGATGAAGGAGCATTTGATATATGACATAATGAGCTAGACACAAAGAGTTTGGGCACTTCAGAAGAATTCATGATCAAACTTCGAATCATCATCATCCTTTATTTTGAATCTCAAAGTTTCATCCGATCCTTAGGAGATTTTATAAGTGAATATATTCGATAAGAATAAATCTTCTTATCTGCACATACAATCCCCTCAATTTGACTTAACAACCTAGAATATGTCATACCAACCGTTGGAATATTTATATATTGTCATTGTACACCCTCATAAGTGTTGTTGTTCTATATCCCTTTGCGTGTCAAAATAATGCATACCGGCGCCATCTATCCAAAAAATATACTCCCTTCGTCCCTCAAAAGTTTGCCCCAAGAGGAACGACACATGTTTTAATAAAAGTTGATAAAAATTTACCACCTTCGTCCACGATATCATTTTCACTTTCGCCATTTTGGTCCGTTCACGATATCGTTTCCACTTTCATTTATAACAATATGATCCACAAATTAATTCCCACTCACAATAATAATGGGACTTAAACTCCACTTACAACAATATCACTATTATCAACTACTTTGTTAAAACTCATGCCGTCCACAAAGTGGAAACGATATCATGGATGGAAGGAGTATTTGATAGTGGATTACTGGGGTCATGTACAAAGATAGTGTTTAAAGGGTTGTAATTATAAAGTTGATAGTGGGGTCATGTATAAAAATAGAAAGTAAAGAGATTGGGGCAAACTATTTGGAGACACCCTTAAAGGAAATTGGGGCTAACTTTTTTGGGGACGTAGGGAGTAATATAATTAAGAAAACAATACAAAAAATATTCTCTGTCGTAAACATCTATACAATATACTATTTGAATAATATAAAATATATGAATGTGTAAATATATAGAAAAATAAAAATTTAGGAGACTAAATGATATGATTCTAATGCACGCTTACATGAAATCATGTCAGCGTGCATGAATGTTATAATTATAATTGTCTTATTATACGCCTACACATTTACACGATGAAATATTTAGTGTGTAAGTTGTGCATGCCGGCATTAACACCTAATGCACGCTTACAAGATAGCAGAACCACGAGTTCTAGCATGCAAGAGTGTTGTTCTCTATTCATGCAAAGATGAGATGAACACAAACTGAAAATACGAAATTTCTTCGATTCAATACGCCACATGTAAAACAATTTGTTGCAACAAATCGAGAACATAAATAAAGTATTTAAACCTAAAAGAACGTTTAATCGTTTATTTATATTTTAAATGAGACTGGATATATGGATTAGTGTTAGACCTTATCATATTCGTTTATTTATAATGTCTTCACGATAAGGACAAGATAACTAAATTCGTGTCAAGTTCGTATAACCTATTATCATTAATGATGTGGATGATACTATACTTTTTCTATTGGCTATGCCATCTAACCCAATAGGAAGAGATTGGGGCCGGAAAGTCCAAAATTTGTATGAAGGGAGATTTTGTAAGAGGTGGTGGACCAAAATACTGAAAAATCGATATATTGCACTTATTATACCAAAAAAATATCGAAATTATACCGAATTTTGGTAGGTATAGCACCATATCAAAAAGTTTATCAATATATATAGAAATAATATACTCACATGACCATTTTGAAGAAGGAAACACAATATTTGGCCACTAATTGAACAAACACAAAATCTGACCATTTTTTATGTTTTATGATTGTTTTGCCCTTAATTAGGGCGGATCGAATTTAGGTCGGATTCGGGTTTACGCGCGAGTTAGACACGCATGGCACTATTAGTGCCATTAGTGCCATATACTCAGTGTTGCATGAATGGTACTTATGGCATATTAGTGTCATTTGTGCCATATGAATGGTACTTATGACCATATCAGTGTCATTAGTGTCATATACTTATGTGCTGATATTATTTAGATGGGTACACTGATATGGCCATTTTGAACACTTCTCTGTAGAATTTAAATTATCCATTTAGGGTTTAGATTATCATTTAGGGTTTAGATTCCACATTTAGGGTTTAGATTCTTCATTTATTTTGCTACACAAATGGTACTTATGGTCATATTAGTGTCATTAGTGCTATATACTCTCTTATGTAGTGTTGCACGAATGATACTTATGGCCATATTATTGTCATATACTTAGATTTTTTTTTTGGGTTGGCACATATGGCACTAATAGTGTCATATGTGCCAAACCCGCGCGCAAACCCGAATTCGACCCGAATCCAGTCCGCCCTAATTAAGGGCAAAACAGTCTTTACATGTAATAAATGGCCAGATTTTATGTTTTTTCAATTAGTGGCCAAATATTGTGTTTCCTTCTTCAAAATGGCTATTTCAAAAGCGCTCTCTCTCTCTCTCTCTCTATATATATATATATATATATATATATATATATATATATATATATATATATAGGGTGTGGTTCTAGAGAGAACTATATTATTTGTGAGAACGGGAGAACCATCAAATCTAATGCATTCACTGTAAAAATTAATGCATCCGCTGTTAAAATTAATGCACTAAAAAAAATAAAAAAAATGCTCCCTTCAGGATTCGAACCCAGGATCTGCATTCATCCAACAAGATGATGCATCCACCGTAGATCTTGATGATCGAATGGCTGAGAATGGTTCTCCGGTCTTCTTTTATTTATGGTTCTTTCCTGAACCTCTCCCTATATATATATATATATATATATATATATATATATACCGTTGTTTAGGTATATACCATGGAATATTTCAAACCGGTATGTTGTACCATTTGAAATAAACTTTATATATATATATATATATATATATATGTGTGTGTGTGTAATTAGTGATAAATAATAATAAAAAAAATATAATTAATGACGACTTACAAAATACTTTACATATTTATTAATGGTTAAAAACATGAAGAAGATTTTTAATACATAATAATAATCATAATGAAAATAAGTTATATCTAAATTATTTAACTAATTAACTATGAGAATAAAATAATTATAAGTTTATAACTTATAATAGACTTTAAAAAGTAAACAAATTGAGTAAAAAGTAAAATAAGTTACATCTTTATTATTTAACTGAAGAACTTTAAAAGGTAAACAAATATATTATATAAATATACAAGTATGAGCTAAATATTTAAATCACACTATAGTAATAATTCTAGAATATTAACTGTAAATTTAGAGTAAGTTATATCTATGTTATATGAATAACTAACTATATAAAGATAATTATAAGTTATAAGTAGATTTGAAAAAGTAAATTAATGAATGGAGTAAATACAGAACACACACAATAATTACATATTACATTATTTACTAAGTTATTAATGAAGTTTAAATATTAATATAGTCAATTAATTATAACATATAAATATATAAGTATATATGAGCTACCGATATATCTGTAGACTATAACTATAATTCTAGAATAAGTTGCATTTATGTTATATAACTAACTAACTGTAAGATTGTGAAAAGATATATCTGTAGACTATAACTATAATTCTAGAATAAGTTGCATTTATGTTATATAACTAACTAACTGTAAGATTGTGAAAAGTAAATGAATGGGATAAATATAATTAAATGATTATTAAATAGAATAATATAGACTGTAACTATAATAGAATGATAAATATTCAACTTTTATGTATAATTAGAGTTGACATCCGTGCAATACACGGTAATAACTACTCCCTTCGTCCCATGATTCATTGCTCAAAACTTTTCGGCACGAGTATTTAGGAGAGTTAAAGTAGTAGGGACCACAAGATTAAGGTATTTCTTTCAACTATTTCATTCCTTAACACTTTAGCTTAATAAAGTGCTTTATACAATAAAATAAATAAAAATAATTGAAAATTCAGACAAAAAATGGGGCTGGAATAGAAACGAAAATTTGCTCTTAACGGCGGACCAAATTCCATCGCCTACGCGGTGGTGCTCGACTCCTACGCCTGCCCTAAGTTCGGCGATGACAAATGGTTGGTGTTGGAAATGAGAGGACGGCAACGGCGAGGCGGCAGTGGAGGCTTTGCGATTTGAAGGATCTAGGGTTTGGGGAGAAGGGGTGGCCGCGCTAACTCTTCCCTTTTCTGGGCATACACAACAATCCAAGCTATGGCTTCAACCGCCGCCGCGAACCCGCCAGGAAAACAGTGGAGGCATGAGGCGGTGGATGGTGGAGGTGGAGGTGGAGGCGCTATGGCTTCAGCCGCCACCGCGAATCTTAATGCCGACGAGGCCAGCCCCTTTCTTGTGAAAATTAAGCTATGATACAAAAAGCTCCAAATTACCAGAAATGAAGCTCCGATACAAAAAGCTCCAAAGTACCATATATAAATCAGGCTCTGAGAAAGAAATTCCATAAAAAAAATTGAGGCAGAGGTAGAACACGCCACGGAGGATAGAGGCAGAGGCGGTGGCTGGCAACTGGTGGAGAGAGCAGATGAAATTGAGAGGGAGAGATGAGAGAGCGGCTGAGAAGAGAGAGAATTGATGGGGTGAAAATCTAGGTAGAATTTAAGGTTTTATTCAACTATTAATTAAGTAACTAATCTACACCTAATTATGGCCTAAAAAAGAAACGAGCCAAGTAACATGGGACGGTTCAAAAAAGAATATGACCCATAAATAATGGGATGGATGTAGTATTTAATAATAATAATTAATAATAATTAAATTTGAAAGAAAATATAAATATGACAACAAAATAGTATAAGAGTTTTAAAATATTTAATTTTATACAACATTCATAGTTGTACTACAAAAAGAATAGAGTATGTAGTACATTAATAAAATAAAAACTTTAATATTTCATAAAATTTTCAAAAATGAAAATTTGCAAATGTGCTGAATAATCATATTTACTATTTTCTCAAAGTCGATCGTAGTTGTTTTTAATATATAAACATAGATATTGATATACACTTACATATATTTTTCATATATCATATAGTATATATCTATTTTCATCATTTTCATGTATTTTTAATTTTATTTCGATGACATATTTAATTTAATTCTTTAAAAGAATTATTGCATTTATTTTCATGAATATAAATAATGATTGTAGGAAAGAGAAAATAAAAGATAAAATGAGCATAGAAATAATCCTACAATTTTATGCTAATTGCAAAATTGCCACGATACAAATAATCCTTTAATTTCAGTTTACTTACAAAATTGCCACTAATTTAATTTAAAAGCAATTTGGAATTGATTTCAAATTGAATGTTGATTTTTAATATCATATAGATTCTATAATAAATTATATAGAAAACAAATTTTTGTAGCAATGGTACAGTGTAGGGAAAAAAATATAATTAATTACATTATTTTTCTAATATAAATAAAAGCAATATCAACCAATAAATTACTTCCTATCTTTTTATTAAATTATTTAATACTCACTAAATCCTAGAATATAATTAAATAAAATATATTAATATATCACTTAACAATATATCTCATAAGAACTACATAAGTTAAAATAAAAACCTTCTTATCATGAAAATATGAGAATCTTTGCAAAGAATATATAGAATACTTGCACCTATGCACTAAAATATAATGTTATCATAGATGAATTACTTTATATATTAAATGCATTTACTTTATATCTTCCATGCAAATACGTTATACATTTTTTTTTTTTGCAAATATATGTTATACTCCCTCCGTTCACCAAAAGTATGACACAATTATTATATTGGGCGTCCACAAAGATTATATCACTTTCCTTTTAAGGCAATGGCCCCACCATCCACTTTTATATTTTATCATTACAAACACTCTTTATTTACAAAAAACACACCCTAAATTCAATCTCAACCACACATCTCATAAAGTGGCGGGATCATTTCTCCACTATATCAAAATCATCACCAATTTTATTAAATCCCATGCCTAGCCAGAGTACCATACTTTTGGCGAACGGAGGGAGTACATTTTATGAAAAGGTGTTCACGTTATCGTGATAAAAAAAAATTTTATTTGAACTCTTTCCTATATATAAAATATATAGTAGTATATGATATATATATATATATATATATATATATATATATATATATATATATATATATAGGGTGTGGTTCTAGAGAGAACTACATTATTTGTGAGAACGGGAGAACCATCAAATCTAATGCATTCACTGTAAAAATTAATGCATTCGCTGTTAAAATTAATGCACTCAAAAAAATAAAAAAAATTGCTCCCTTCAGGATTCGAACCCAGGATCTGCATTCATCCAACAAGATGATGCATCCACCGTAGATCTTGATGATCGAATGGCTGAAAATGGTTCTCCGTTCTTTTTTTATTTATAGTTCTTTCCTGAACCTCTCCCTATATATATATATATATATATATATATATATATATATATATATATATATGGGGCCGCTCCAATGAGACCCCCTAATTTTAGTGAGATCTAGGGCACGATCTGGTGCGTTTATTTTATCAATCCTATGGCTGATATTGTATCTGGAGGGTGATTTTTTTTCGCAGGGTTCGAATCCTGGAGGGAGCAGAATATTTTAAATTTTGTTATTCATCAGTATATACTGCATTGTTCATCAGTATATACGGCTCTGTTCATCAATATATATGTCTTATTCATTACGAATTTTTTAATTTTTATTTTTCATCAGTATATACATCTTGTTCATTAGATATACGTTTTGTTCATTAGTATTATATGTCTTATTCATTGTACTCATGTTACACGAAAAATAGGGGGTCTCACTGGAGCGCGCCCCTATATATATATATATATATATATATATATATATATATATATATATATATATATATATAGGGGGCGCTCCAATGAGACCTCATAATTTTAGTGAGATCTAGGGTACGATCTGGTGTGTTTATTCTATCATTCATATGGCTAATATTGTATTTGGAGAGTGATTTTTTTTTCACAGGGTTCGAATCCTAGAGGAAGCGTAATATTTTAAATTTTGTTATTCATCAGTATATATTGCCTTGTTCATCAGTATATATGTCTTATTCATTACCAATTTTTTAAATTTTATTTTTTATCAGTATATACATCTTGTTCGTTAGATATGCGTTTTGTTCATTAGTATTATATGTCTTATTCATTGTCCTCATGTTACACGAAAAATAGGGGGTCTCACTGGAGCGCGCCCCTATATATATAAGATTTGTAATAGAATACCACCCAACACCAACTCAATTAAATTAAGATGTGCATGAATAATATATACTCCCTCTTTCTCAATATTGTTGGTCACATTCTTTTTGGCACGGAGATTAAGAAAATTGACTGTTATGTTTTAATTGAGTGTGGCCCACCAAAATTAATGAGTTAATTAAGAGACTTTCTTCTTCATCCACCGTCTCCCTCCTCCGGCGAAGTCACCGTCATCCACCCTCACCTCTGGCGAAGTCGACGGAATCAACCACCCTCACCCTTAAACCAGAACACATCCCTCACCTTTTTCTCCATTCTCGCCGCCGCCATCGTTAGATTCAAGAGCACCACCCCCACCACCGTCGCCTTCCTCAAATCTGCCAACAACCACCACCATCGCCACCGCCAATCTGCACTCAATCTCCAAACCCTAAAAATCTCATCTTTCCAAATCCCAAAATTAAAAATTTCCCCCAAAATCGAGAGACGAACAATGGTTGAATTGGGAATCTGGGGATTTAGGGCTCGACCCATGTTTCAGTCTGTGAGGAGAGGTGAGAGAGAGAGAGAGTTGAGGAAGGAAATTGTGGGGACGAAGCCGACCGACCTCGCCGGAAACTTCAGAGGCGGTAGCGAAGGTCCTACTGGTCTGTCGCAAACAAATCCCACAAACGGAATCGGATTCAGAGGAGAACTTAGGGCTCCGACTCCAAATTTACAGAGATCAGTGCTTAGGGCTCCGAATTTACAGAGAATAACAAAAACGAGGGAAAGGGAGGCGAAGGGGAGAGGGAGAGAGCAAAGACGAGGGAGAGGGAGGAGAAAGGGAGGGCCGGCGGCCGGCGCTGCTGTTGGCCGCTGGAGAAGAAGAGAGAAGGGAGAGATTTTGGGTCGTGCGTGTGTTTTGTGTGTGTGTGTGTGTTTTTATTTAAAGAGGGTTTAGGTTTAAGTAGAAATTTAAATTAAATTAATTAATTGAGCTTAATTAGATTAAATGTTTTCATTTTAAAAAAGTGACCAACAATAATGAGACAGATCAAAAAGGAAACGTGGCCAACTTTAATGGGACGGAGGAAGTATTGTGTTACACACCTAAAGGGAGGCAGGCGTGCATGAATCTCTAACACCCAAAAAAATAATAAAATAGAAAAGGACACGATAGACCATACATTTGGTCATAAATTATTAATGAATACATTTGTCTAAACTCTTCTTGAGATGGATAGCCCTCACCAACCCCATTACCTTAAAAAGAAGTCATGAAAATGTTCAACAACTGCTGAAATTTAAAAACATAATATGAGCTGTGAAAAGAAGAAAAATAGCAAATAAAGTGCTAAATCTAATGGAGGCTGCATCGGAGGAGCCATTTCCAGGTGATGATGATCCACCCCCTGCATATAAATGTTACGATGCAACCACGTTATAATTAATCACTGACCGTTCCTACGTTACTATAAATAAATTAACGTAATTAATGAGCCAAGATCAAATCTAATGAACATTTGGATGTTTTTACCTGAATTTGGTGTTGAACCGGGTGGAGAAGCAGCTATAATTTAAAAATGAAATAAATAAATGTAAGCATCTAATAAGTTTTAATCAAGAAATGAATGATTTGAAGGAAATATATGGTACCTTTGCAGTTGGGGGTTTGGACACTACAAGCTTTGGGGAGAGCTTGAGCTTGAGTTTGGTCGACACTCAATCCAAGAGTAGTGCTATTAATTACTTGACATAAGCACTCTGGTCGGGAGCGGGCCACGGTGTTCAGCTGCGCGCAGCACGCGGCGGAAGGGGCGGCGGAGGAGTTGCCGTAGTTGAGGCACGGCGACATGCTCACCACCACATTGGTGCAACCATCCGATTGCGCCGCCGCCCCGGAGGAAACTGCGGCGAGTATGACGAGGCTTGGAATCATTGAGAATTGTAGCTTTGCCATTTTCTGCTTCTTTTCTTCAAAATACAGGAAAAGATATTGCGGTGTTTGATGAGAAGTTTGGTTGTGTTCATATTGGGGGTATTAGTCAAATGAAGAATTGGAGTTGGAAATGGGGGTTGGTTTGGGTTACCAAATATCTCCTACCCTTTGAATACGTGTCTAAGAATTTGAATCGGGATTCTTTTTCTTTTTAATTTGAGGGTTTATTTGACCGTAAATTATCCAACTTCCATCGAATTTTGATTTTACATATAAATTTTAAAAGGCAATGTGGTAATTATTTTATTTTCATCAAATTCTAGTTTTACATACAAATTATAAAAGATAGTGTGGTAATTACTGAACTTTAATTCTTCACATTATTATGATTTTGCATATAAAATTTAAAATGTTGTGTGATAATTATCGAACTATTGATTTGATTTGATTTTGCAATCAATTGAGATTTTGATTAAATTTAATGCTGACTTAACTAGGTGAATAATTGATGTGGCATAATCGATGAGGGGATATAAAACGATGTAACATATGATGGCACACCGCAACCATTATCCGAAATTATATAAAATCATATCATTCGCCTAGCCATGTGAGTGGCGAAGATTAGCTTGAGGAATTGAGATTATGTACCTTGAGATTAGCTAGTGATGAAAGAAAAACTTGAAATGTACTGCTTACAAACTTGAGATCAGTTTACATTTATTATGTAGCATGAAGCCATTTACATTGATGGGTATGAAGTTCTTATCTGGAACTTATTATGTACGATAATTAAAATTGTAATGGATTCTAAAATACATAAACATAATTATTGTAAAGAACTTGTCATCAGATCGATCAATTCATTACACAAGGCTCGGATATTCATGTACTTTAATTTACTTTCTGGGTGGTCAGAGCGGCGCAAGTAAACACAATGCTTAATTAGATTCGAAGTAGCTCAAACAAAAGTTAAGTTATGATTTCATCAAAAAAAATTAATTTATGATGATATTATATATATTTATATATTTCTTAAAATTTAATCACATCCTCGAAGTCATTTTGCAATTAAAGTATTATTTTATACTAATTTTAATCAGGGCATTTCGGCTATATGTACTTCATCGAGCAAATAATCCTCTAAATTTGACAATAAAAAGGATCGGACAGGATGTCCGTTAATATATTTATTTAATCTTAATAAAATAAGATTTACATTAATAAATTCATAGGGATAATGCCAACAAAAGATTGAAATACTATATATTCTAATTTTATTTGTAATACTTTATATTACATGTCTAGTATTTTATATTTTTCATCTTTAAAAAAATTCCTAACTCAAGAAACTCGTTTTGAGTCTGAAAGGATGACTAATCCATGAAACATGTGGTGAAACATAGAAAATGATAACTCAGTTTGGTTAGACAACCTACATCTAGCTAGGGGCTTTGCCCATGAAAAATTATTCACTATATGAAGTTAAGATATACAAAGATTTACACAATAAGACACCATATTACTTAGCCTATACATCTTCCCAAAACCTCATCAACGGTGAATAACTAAAAGCTAGAAAACAATTGCATCTTCCCAAAACCTCATAAACGGTAAATAACTAAAAGCTAGACAACGACTAACTTCCTAGGCGCACCTAATCCCTTGAGAAATAAGAACCAACAACAAAGAAGAGTATATAACTCTTTTTACAATGTACGCTCAAGTATATAACTCACAAACACTCTTCTTCTAGGACAAATAAATGTACAGTACAAGTGAATGTACTATAGACTGCAACAAGTCGGGGGAATACCTAGTAGGAACAAGAATTCTCGACTACATTGCGAGAGTTATTAAGAACAAAATTCTCCAGCCTTCTAGAACGAAATATGGTCTTCTTATATAGCCTTCAAGTCTCTAACTTCTCTTATAGCCCAAATTAATCCTTTCAGTTGTAGATGAGAACATGAGTTTTAGCTTGATGAGATCTCTACTTGGATGATCTTGGTCTATCTGTAATTGTACTCCAATAAGGCTTTCATTACATCTGTAAATTTGTGGTCATGCATATTCATAAAAATCGTATAAAATAACTTCAAAGTATCTGTTAAATTCGCAGATACGAAAGCGCTAAATAGCTCAATCGCAACTTAGAACATCCGAAGATATTGACCAAAATATTGTGCTAACTCAGAGAAGATCATATATAAATATTATCACTTGTTTGCATAATGACAATATAATAGAGTACAATTTTACTATGCTATAGTCCAATTCATATTCAGACCCAAATCACCACCACATTTGACGATTTGCATTTGTGACGCATCCAATCCAAATAACTAAGCGTCTAACATGTCTTTCAAATTCTCCACAGTGCCGTCAATTCACGGGTGCATTGCAGTATAATTATTTTCTAATCACCCATTAGGACAATTTTGTGCATTGCAGTATAATTATTTTCTAATCACCCATTAGTACAATTTTTTCAAGAACTAGCGGAGAGTGTGTGCATTATATCCAATTTATTTATTTTATATGAATAAATTATTAGTTTAATAATCGAAATAATTTCACAATATATATTAGAATAAATCGAAAATAGAAAAATAATCGAAAATAATTTCACAATATATATTAGTTTAATAATCGAAATTATTAGTTTAATAATCGAAAATAAATTATTTATTATACTCTTCTTCTTTTAATAGAAAAATAAAGTGATACCCCCCCCACACACACACACACACATATATATATATATATATATATATATATATATATATATATATATATATATAGGGTGTGGTTCTAGAGAGAACTACATTATTTGTGAGAACGTGAGAACCATCAAATCTAATGCATTCACTGTAAAAATTAATGCATTCGTTGTTAAAATTAATGCACTCAAAAAAATAAAAAAAATTGCTCCCTTCAGGATTCGAACCCAGGATCTGCATTCATCCAACAAGATGATGCATCCACCGTAGATCTTGATGATCGAATGACTGAAAATGGTTCTCCGTTCTTTTTTTATTTATGGTTCTTTCCTGAACCTCTCCCTATATATATATATATATATATATATATATATATATATAATGTAAGATGGAAGATGAAATCAGACAGAATTTTTATGAAAATCTAATAATTTAGATATTTGTGTAATTTTTAAAAAATATATATAAATTAATACAATCTTTTAATTATGTAGAAGAATAGAAGCTGAAATCGGATAGAATTTTAATGTATAAATCTAATGAATCAATATATATATTCTTCTAAATATATTTTATTGGATATGAATATTTATTTATAAGTCTTATCAAATAGCTACAGATATACTCCCTCCGTCCCATTAATAAAGACATAGGTCTTTTGGGCACGGAGATTAAGGAGAGGTAGATTAGTTGTTAAAGTGTTGTGGCCCACCACTATTAGTGTAGTTGATTAGTTTTAATTTAGTGTATTTATTTATTTCTTTTTAATGTTTTAGTTGAATTTTAAATTTTTGTAATTAATTTCATTAATTTCAAAAATTTTAATTAATTTAAATGAATTAAATAAAAAATATTGTCTGGAAACTCAACCCCCACCTCCGACAACCATCGCCGCCGCCTCCGACAACCACCACCGCCACCTCATAAATTCAACCCCCAATTCATACCCAAAATCGACACTACCACCTCCGCCTACGACAACCACCACCACCTCAGAAATTCAACCCCCAAATCAAACCCAAAATCGGGGGAGGCTAAAATAGTTTTAATGTAATATACAATGAATTAATATATTCTTATATATAATATTTCATTTATAAGATTACATGTAATATATATATATATATATATATATATATATATATATATGGGGAAGGCTAAAATAAAAATCAAAGTTAGACTATAAAATATGAATCATTTTCAGCCCTTGGATCATAAAGATCTACGGTTAATTCATCACCTTGTTGGAATAATTCATGATCTTGAGTTCGAATCTCATAGGTAGCAAAAAATTTAATTTTCATAATTTATACATTTACACAGCGGATTCATATATGGGTGTTCTACATATAATTCATACATTTTAATTAGTTTATATATGGGAGGGCTATACAGAAAACTCCTCTTAGACTATAATATAAGAACAAATCTAGACCATTAATATCAAATCTTGGACGGATCAGATTAACTTTTAGTGGGAGGTTACATTCGAAAATGATGCACATATAATTCATAGGTAATTTTCGCATAAGGGTATCTTTGGTAAGTGCGATTTAATCTCTCTCTCTCTACGTTGATTCTCCAATCTTGAAATTAATGCCAAATCTCTCTCTAATAATTCGTACGGTATACTCAAAATATTTGCCTAATAATTCGTACTTATATAATTTTTATAGTTGATAGTTCATACAGTACATTCGAAAATACTTGCCTAATAATTCATATGCATATAATTCTTACAGTTGATAATTCATACATTACATTAAAAAATATTTGCCTAATAATTCATGCGCATATAATGTATATAGTTGATAATTCATATGATAAAAAATGTTTGCCTAATAATTATACGAAATCAAACAAACAATGCACCTATACAATGATAATTCGGTAAACTAATCATGTGAATAGTATAATTCAGGATTAAACCAATTTAATTCATGAGAGTGCATGCTAATTCATAAATAAAACGGACATATATAATTCATGACAGTTCAACAATAAAAATAAATATGTGATTTAATTCGTAGTAGTTCATAAATAAAAATATAGAGTAGTTAGAATTAAAATTGTACTCGTGATGAATTATACGTTTCATTCAGATGTTAAAAATAATTCGTACGATTTCTGGGTTGTCCATAGTCTTCGACGTGAAGTTTTCAATTTCCTAATTATTGTGTTTGATTTTGATTTAGGTATAGAGATAAAAAGGTACATGTTTCCAAGAAAATCCCCATAATTCAGGAAAACATATCTAATAAAAATTTAAAATTACTTGTTTACCCACTAAACAAAAGTAACAAAAAATTGACTGCATACATGATCCAACCGTTAGTTGAGTTAGTTTTTATTTTAGCCTCATATATATATATATATATATATATATATATAATAGGGATATAATAGATAATCTAAATTAGACGTTTTTTATATTAGTATAGATTTGTTTAATATTTCTCATCTATGTGTATATTTATCAACATAATTACTAGTTTATTTATGTATTTTGAATTCAATAGGGAAATAACTAGGAAAACTAGAACACAGAAAGTGTGCTAAAAAAAAAAGACGCGCGTAGCAATTTTTTTTTTCTTCTTCTTAAAAGTCTTATTCAACACCATATGAAGACAAGTGAAACTGGGATTAGTTATGTAGTTGGCCAAACTGCGGTGATCCGTGCAAGGTGTCATGCATATTGTTATAAGAATTGCTTCGTCTACTGTTAAATTAATGCTTAGACTCTTTTTTTAATTAATTAATGGGATAAAGCCGCAATTGATATATGACTACGTGTACATTTTGTATAACTTCGTTTTTATATAATATAGCCCGTCAACAGTACAAAAAAAAAAGTAAAAGATAAATTGTAAATTTGTAAACCATGCATATTGTATTGGAATTTATAAAATTTTATAGTATTTAGCTCAAGAGTGATGTAATATTAAAAGTGTTAGTAACTAAATAAATCTCCCTTTTTCAAATTAATTTATATCTTCTGGATTTTAGGTTCTAAATTTGTGTGTATAGGAAGAATGAGTAAAATAATTAAGATGTTATTCAATTGGCGCCGTAGCACTAAGAAAACCCATCTTAACAATATTAGGATAGTGATGGTCAATTAATCTGAATCCAAAGTAGTTAAGAAGCAACGTCATATTTGTTTGTCCAATTTCGTGGGAATTGCATCCAAGAAAAAAGGATTATCGATCCAGAGAAAACTAGGTAGCAAGGTCACCTAAGCCCCTCTAAAATACAGTTAGGGTAGTTGAGCCACAAAATCCCACTTAATATATTATCCCCTTTTTCTTACAACCTTAAACCATGCAATGTATAATTAAACCCAAGGCCCTCTCTCCTCTCATCATCATATTCACAAGCATCCATGATGAATCTAATGGCAGTGATGATGATAGCTGCTTCCCTGGTGGCTCCTTATGCGGCGGCGCAGTCAAACACGAACACAAACGCCATCTGCACGGGGCCTATGCTGCGCAGCTTCGGGTCGTGCATAGGGTTCCTGAGCACAGGGTCGAACGCGTCGTCGCCGACTTCGGCGTGCTGCAACTCGTTGAGAGACCTGATGAGCAACGGCCAAGATTGCCTGTGCCTCATAGTTACAGGAGGTGTACCTTTCCAAGTTCCCATCAATCGCTCTTTGGCAATCTCTCTTCCTAAAGCATGCAGACAATCTGGAGTCCCAGTTGAATGCAAAGGTAACACTCCTATTAGATACCACTACCACTGCATGCCATTAATTATTAACTTCACCTTAATTATTTCAATTGCAGCCACAGCCAGTCCCGTTCCAGCTCCAGGTAGTATTATATTAATGAATTCCAGAATTATGAATTTTGATGAATTAATCGGATTCATTTAGTGCTTTTTGTTGGTCTAGAACCAAGGAGTTCAACCCCTGGTGCACCAGATACAAATCCTGGATTATCTCCTCCTTCAATTCCTCAAGGTATACACTAATTAAATTTTAATTCCATTTATATGTAAGGTGTAATATAACTTTTGTTCACCACAATTTTAAAAAATATGGACCAATTTATTTGTAGGAGTATTTTACACTAACGTTATCTACTGAAGAATAGCATGCTACCATCTTATTCCATTTTCTTTTTTATTTAATCTAACATGACGATCTTCCATCTTTCCAAATTTTGCAGTTCCATTTATTCCTCAGCCCTTGACACCGCCGTCATCTGGGCGCGATGGCGGCGTGACGCCGCCTCAGACGCCGCAAGGTGGCCTAGTCCCGACGCTTACGCCGCCAGGAATGCGGCCGACATTGTCGGCTGCGCAGCCATCTCCAATTCTTTTTCCATCTCTTCTTGTAGCGATATTGATGGCCGTCTTTCAAGTCTACTTTTGTTGATATATATATATATATATATCTGGTAGTATGATTTTTGTGGATTTTGGATACCATTGATTCATTATTTGTATAAGAATTTCACGATGAAGAATAATATAATATACTTTAAATTTTGTTTAATAGTTGCGCTTCTCTGGACCTAAAAATGTGATGGTATTTGTGAATTGTCATATATTTGCGCTACAAAATTATGTGTTTCGTGTAATTTGTTTTTTATTTTATTTTATGAAATTTTATATTTCGTGTTTTTCAACAGAAGGCATATCTGAAGCACCTTACATAAATAAATAACCATATTTCTTACGTCGGTTTCATTTGCTACATCTTCATGTTTCATTTGACTGAATTTATTTATGATGCACCGAATACATACGATAATACCGTATTCCATAATTATTATACCAGTGATGGTTAAACATAAATTATGGCACAAAATAGAATCATTTTGCTGCAGGGACAGATTTTGGAAAACCATGTGTTAAAAGCATGTTATAGGATATGGGCCTAATGTGAATACATATATCAATGGGTGATTCTATTTGTAGCCTCCATTTTACACTTTATAGCCTATTATTTGATAAAATATTAAAATTATTAATATATATAATATTTTACCCTTATAGCCCCCAATTTAATTTACTTATAATTTCATCCGTAGCCTTAAAAACATGAAGAGAAAACACATTGAGATGGAGTAATTACAAACGCCTAAAGCCTCGTGATCAGTAGGCCGCTTCTCTTCAAAATGCAAACACTCATGTCAATTTCTGCGAAGACTCTAGACTGAGCCAAGAGCTTCAAAAATGAGGAATAAGCAAACACATTCATAACTGTTATGAGAGATGAAATCCTAGAACTTAAGACCCAATATGCAGTCATGAATTTTGTTGAACAATAGGTGGGCAACTTCAGAAAGTGCAATATCCTCTCCAAAGAAACGATTTTGAAGGGACTCTTCCCACTGTTTGTCTTCACTTTGAGAATTTCACAAACTTCATGGGCCAAATTTAGTTAAATCAGGTGGTGGAGGTGGCGAGGGCATCAATCGGCAGAAGATTTTCTCGACAAAATAGAAGTTGAGGGGGATCGGGGGCTGGTGGCGGCGACACCAATTGAGGATGGTAGAGCAAAGTGCGAGGTTGGAGATGATGGCGGAGAAATCTGCAAAGGCGGCACCGTGGAGAGACTACTTGAAGGGATTAATTAGAGATAATAAGGATGAAATAGTCTTTTAATTAATATTTTTAATATTTTATTAAATTAAAGGCTACGAGGAGTAAAATTAGGGCTATGAATAGAATCACCCTATATCAATATATGTGGAGTTGTGTACAGCCCATCTATTTTGGGCTCGACGCAAGCTCATGATTTCATAAACAGATTTCTGTAAAGAAAGCAAATTAAAATGCTCACAATGATAATGTTAAAATTTAAAATACCCATTCTTATAAATTGATGGTTTTTATATTCAAATTATATATCTAAAATAACCTTAATGTCAACATTACATTTGTCATTATGTCTTCCATCATCTTACAAATTTATACCATTTGAACAAAATTCTATGAGGTATGATAAAAAATAATCCTGTTTTACTCCCTCCATCCCACGAATCTTGAGTCACTTTTTTTTTTCAGTCGTCCCACAAATCTTGAGTTATTTTCTTATATGGCAAAAAAAAAAAATCTTTATTCATCTTTTCACTTTTTCACCTACCACACTTATAATACACTAAATACTATTTTCTTAATTTCTGTGCCAAAAAAAATTGCCTCAAAATTCACAGGACGAAGGGAGTATAAACTTCTTGAATTTAATGCACAGGCCACCCAACATTTACATGCCAATAGTTGACATTTTTAGGTTGTCGGCCCCTTGTATTTGAGGTGGCCGTGCGACAAATGTTGCTGAGCTTCACCCAAATTAAATAAAAAATTCTAATCAATATACTACTTCATAAATAGTTAGGTAGTCGGTTTAATTTTACACAAAATCGCTTGTACACCCGGGTCGTACCCGACCCGGGTTTGACCCGGATCTAACTTAACTGGACTATCCTACTCCAAATGTCAAGTGTTAGTGTCATTTTTGAAATAATGTCATTTGTAAAATAGAATAGTGTTAGTGTTATTTTCGAAATAGTGTCATTTGTAAAATAAAATAGTGTTAGTGTCATTCCAAGATCGTGCTCGTGTTAGTGTTAGTGTTAGTGTTAGTGTTAGTGTCAGTGTCATTTCAAGAAAAAATGGGTTAGGATAGTCCAACTGGGTCAGGATCCGAGTCGGGTACAACCGGGTGTACAAGAGACCACCTCTTAATTTTATTGTGAACCATGACATCGTCGTCATCTAGGCACACGACGAGAGCATGCCACCTCAAACGCTGTAAGGTGACCTAGTCTTGACGCTTAGGCCGTCGGGAATGCGTCCGACATTGTCAACTGCGCAATCATTTTCAATAATTAAAAAGATAAACTGACAACAATCACTGAGTTTTGACCGACATCAACAAATTATACAATAATTGTCAATTTTTCTTACAGAATTGTACTTGTGTAAGACTTTTCACAAAAACTAATGATAAACTATCAGTATCTAAGGGTGATTTAGATCCTTCACTTTAATTTGGACATAGAATCAATTTTTTATAAGAATAAACAATTTTAATTACAAATTATAAATGTACATAGACATATTTACCCACCAACACTTCTATAATTGAAATATGAAATCTTTAACCTACGATTTTAATCACTTTATAACTAGGTCAACACACACGCACAAAACATAATAATAATAGTGTAATATGATTTGATTTTCTCAAGATCTAAGTTTTATTGACTCAGAGCCTGAGTGAGAGACTATCGGCATCAATTCAAGAATGACAAAAAAATACTAATCATTTTAGGGCCAAGTTGATTTTGTCAATCTAAGACCAAAGTTTACACATTTTGGTCCTCGTTTTCAGCTTGGAGTTACTTTATAAATTTTCCCGGGAGCATGAGTTATTTTAAAAATTATTTATTGTATTCCATATTTCTAGTAGATCTCTCATTATAACTTTCCTGCAGCTTGAATTAATTCATAAATAAAACAAATGAGTTCATCTGGTGGACGTGCCGGAGTGGTTATCGGGCATGACTAGAAATCATGTGGGCTCTGCCCGCGCAGGTTCGAATCCTGCCGTCCACGTTTTCCTCTTTTTTCTTATTACCTTTCTCTTCAGTTTTGCAAGAGCGACATTTCAATCCACAAATTTTCAGCTAGTTTTTGCGGCCGATGAGCATTGAGCCATTATGGAAAAGTAAAGGGAAGGAATATGCCATATAGTTGGGGAATCAACAAATCTAGCTTCTCCTACAAAATATGATAGTATTAGCCCATATTTGGTTGGCTAATTATTTGAGGGTAATTCAATCACTCAAATTCTTACTCCTCAAAATAGAGAAAAAAAAAATCTCTTACTAGTGATTTCTTTTCATTGTTAAACCAAATACTCAATAAAAGTAATAAATATTGTTATCACCCCACCCTATTTATTTGATTTCATTTCATTTTCATTCTTCTGCTTGAACCAAACTAGCACTTAGAGGAAAAAGGGAGGGGTTGTAAAACTAAAGCTAGATATTGAGTTTATATAAGCAAACCTTACTTATTTAGATTTTATTCAGGCAAATAAAAGTCATTCAATAAAAAGCTCTCCAACAAATGTTATCGCAACAACAAGACGGTGAATAAAGTTCATAAGATTTAGGAAGATAGAAATAATCTATATATAATATAAAACACCAGTTTTTTTCCCATCAATTTGATGGTATTTTTGCAATTATAATATTAATTGAAGATAATATTTTTAAAATTAAAAGAGAGAGGGGAGAGAGGAGAGAGAGAGAGAGAGAGAAAAGAATAAATATGAGAGAAGTTACGGCAAAAGAAGAAATATGAGAGGAGAGAGAGAAGACACCTCACAGAAGAAAAAAAAAATTAGAGAGAAAAGATGAGAGAGGAAAGAGAAAAATGATGATTTTTTGAAAAATTAAAGAATTACTATATTTTATTTATTTTAAATATATTTTTATGCTCCATTAATTTAAAGATTATATCATGATTTTTAATTTGAGATGTATATTGGATATATTTTCGGTAATAACAGAATATATACAATATAGATATATATTTACACAATATATAAAAGTAGAGTTGCAACTTGCAAGATTATATTTTCTCCAACAAATTTCTATCAGTCTTCCTCATTTTTATTCTATTTTATTTTGTCTAAAAAATGTTAAATTTATTCATGAAAAAAAATTCAATATGTATCTTAATTTGGTATAAAAATCTATATATCACACAATTTTTAATTGAAATATTTTACCACTAAAATTTAAAAATTCGGGTTTTTAACCTTTAATTTATTTACTTTTTGTTTTTCTTTTTCTTCTTTATCCTTTCATTAAAAAGTTGTGTAGTTTCACTTATGATAAGATAATCAATATGTTTCTCTAATTAAAAATTATGATAAAAAACTTTAATTCGATATATAATACTCCATCGGTCCATGTTAAGTGTGGTGTGGATGAGAGGGCACAAGTTTAAAAATAGTGGAGAAAGGATTTCATTGACAAAATAATTATCGGTAAAATAGTATAAATTAAAATTTAAACACATACGAAAATAGTTGTTATCATGTTTATTCAAGTTATTTGGCATGTATTCACTCACGATTCACGGATAGCACAATTATTATCAGCTTTCTAATAAAATCGAAATCCAACTAAAATAAGTATAACATTATTAATCAGTGTTATAATTTTTTTCGAATCAATGTTATAAAATTAAATTTAATAAATTGAGCATTTTTTATTTAAAAAATAAATAAATCGTATCTTGTTTGCGAAGTTACATAGAAATAATAAGTGTAACTAAATTTCTTATATAATATTTTTCTGCATAAAAAATGGTCGAATTTAATTACTTACAAAAGATTATAATATATATATATATATATATATATATATATATATATGATAAAATTATAGTTTTTGTTGGGAACTTAATGAAATATCCTAACCCTAGTAAATAAATAAAGCCCCAATTTTATATTGTTTACGAATATGTACTAATTCTTCAAAAATCCAATGAATTCATTTACCAACATTGACATTATGTTGGTTTCTAGCTCATGCTAAGCACATTATTATACTGATTTTGTTTTAATCCAACAATTTCTTTACAATGATGGAATTTATTATTATTATTATTATTATTATTATTATTATTATTATTATTATTATTTAAAAAAACAACACTAAATACTTTGCTCAAGTCCATCAAAAGTATGTATCTATCACATTAATTATTGTCTTTGCATAAGATGAAGTGCATTTTCTTTAGCAGGGAGAGAGATGATTTTCAACTAGCACTCTTGTTATCCCTGCAAAGTAGACAATGACAGTTCTTCTAAAAGATTTAAAGAGAAAGAATCTACAAAAAATAAATTATTAACTTAAGTTATCTGCCAATTATCTTTTTCTTTTTCCTTATTGGCCCTTTATTACTTTTATGGTTCTGATACATTTTCTAATATTGAATATGCAGCAAAAGAAAGCTGTATCTGGGTGCATACTATCGCAATGCTGCATATATAGATGCAAGGTTTTTAATTTAAAGTATCATGTTGTCACTGTCTTATGATTTTATTTTAAAACTTAATAATGCAAATTGATTTGGTTTTCTCAAGAACGACCGACATAATATTGTTTTTTTCTCGTAAATTTCAAAGAGTTCGGACTAATTTTCAATTGTATATGACTACCAGTTCAAACAATATTATTCATGAACTTTTTATCAAGTAAATAACTACTAAAATATGGAGTACTTTCTAATAAAATAAGCAAAGGCCATTAGAATATCTCGTGGACGTGCCGGAGTGGTTATCGGGCATGACTAGAAATCATGTGGGCTCTGCCCGCGCAGGTTCGAATCCTGCCGTCCACGCCTTTTTTTCATCTTGCATTACCCCCTAAATTTTAGCTTCTTTTTTTTTTTTTTTTTTCCTATAGTCAAAATATAGCAATTTGATTAGATGTGATTAATTGCCTAAAAAAATATTAAAATTGATGACTCCCTCCTATTGAGCTTAAAGTTTAAAACTAATTTTTCTATAGTTAAAATATAAGAATCTGTATCCAAATATTTATATTTTATTATCGAACAATTTAATTAAATGTGATGAGTTCCCTAAAAAGAGATTTAAATTGATGGAATGTGTTGGGACCTATTGTTTTGATAATTATATGAGGAGTTACAAATCAACTAAATCCCTTTCACAATTTCATGTGACAACAAATCTAATTATATGAATATCGAACGTATTGTGATTGAATTGGTTGATTTCTTACCTATACTACAATTTTGAATTGATTGACTTCTTACCTATTACTACAATTTCAAATCTCTACCACAAGGACACATCATCTTGCACAAATTTTTATAGTGTGTTGCAAGAAGTACTGCCAAGAACCCTACAACTAAAGCTTATTGAAACAAATATTGTTACTAGTAACATGTTCTTATTGTATAAACTAGACAAAAGAGAATTGCGTAAAGGGAATAAATTTACAAAAACATATTATTATGAGGACTAAATGCCTCTATTTGTAGAGAAATACAAGCCATTCCTAAAAATATGTTGCCTCGTATAAAACCTTATTAGAAAAATTCAATAGGACAAAACCTAATCGAATGAAAAAGAGTACAACTACTTCCGGCTAAACATCATCATCATTGAGATCTTTGAGTCGACACATTCTGATCTTATATACCAATCTTTTGAATATTGATGTTGTTAATATCTTCATGAATAAGTCCGCCAGATTATCACTTGAGTGAATCTTCATGTATCATTTGAGTTGTGTGATACAAACAATTTGTCTCCAAAAAAACTCCTCATTTGACGTTATTGTTTATTTGTTCATGCCTCGTTAAAAATATCACCTTAAAAACCATAGAGAAAAATTTGGTAGAGGAAAAGAGTACAAGACATACATTTACTTATATGTTACATTAGTTATCTCGTTAAAAACCTTAACTAAGAAAACCTCGTAAAAAAAAATTAATAAAGCAAAAAAAAGTACAATTATTCTGCCTTCAGGGCCATTTGACATTCAAGGCCTAATTTTAAGAATTATTTAAAAGATTCCTTTCCTCCTCAAAAATAACAATCTTAAAAGTGTTCAATATAATTTTTGAAATTAGATAAATCATCAACATTAACCATCAATATCGAATTTCTAATATTTTTCATTACATAGATCAATATCATGTTTGTGCGAAAAATATATATTTTCATCACTCACTTTGTAAAATATCAGTCTTACCCGAAACTAAATTTATGTCTAAAACATAGTCATTACATTTATTATTTATAAAACATTGAGTTTCAATATTTTCATTTTTTTTAATCGAGTCATGAGTATTGTACCTTTAGTTGTAAGAAAAGGCCTTAAAATCTCAAGGATTTAGAGACATGAATAGAATAAATAAACAAATTTATGTGATATCAATCAAATTTGAGAAACGAATTAGAGACTGTAGAGTAGTACCTTGAAATACACCAAATGATAATAAAGAAAGGTAGAATTCTTGTGTGATATTATATTTACACTATTACATTTTTTTTTGGTTAAAAAAGGATCATTAATAATTTCTCATTTCCTCATTGATGACTCGAACTCTCAATCTATATATTGATAACATCTTGCTTGTTATGTTCTATTACATTCCACGTCGCATATTCAATTCTTGTACGTACCAATATAAACAAGTTCGAAAACATCCACTGTGCGAACAAATGGGACACATTTGATTAACTTGCAAATATGATGATTTAACAAATGATAGTTAATGCATGATGTAATTTTATGAGATTTTTTTTGGGTAATATTCCCTTTTTACTTAGTTTTTGGTGTAGTGGAACATATATATTCATGTTTTTTGGTTGTTAGTCGAGTTTGGAAGGCTCACGTGTCTTTTTAAGTTTACAAAGATAATTAAAGTCTCGATATATTTCACAAAGTGTAACATCGAAACAAATATGTTCTAACCTGTCTTTTGCTTTTTGTAGGCTCAGAGGATTTTGTTTTTTCTTTTAATTTTCAGACAAAAAGGAAAAGCAGACAGAGAATGAATGTGGAGGCACCAACAAACCAACTTTTCAGTAAAATCATTGGCAACAAGCAACAAGAAGCTTGATATTTCACTTTCATGTTAGAATGAGTGTTTATACATCAAGATTCCAATCCTTTCTTACATTGAAAACTGCAAATTTCTGAATTAAAAAAAAAGGGGGCTGCTTATTTTGAGCATGTCTAGTTCCCCACCTTGTCAAAAATCTATGATCCTATTCTAACTAATCAAAGAATCCTGAAAAAAACAACTTGGAATCTTGAGTTGTTAGGTTACATCCTGCAACAGAAAGATTTGTCTGTTAAATGAATTCAGAGAAGGCCTGAGAGAATGAGAATCTTGAGAGGAAATGTAGCAAGTTAGGAGATGATGAGTCCGCCAAAACTGAATATCTACATCTGGTAGACGAAGGACAGCAATACGGTATGGCAATGCAGCACGTACTGCGTACCCTTTGTCAAAAGAAGCAGAGTTCGGTGTAACTATGCGTGTAGGGCAACAGCTCCTCGACCTCTATTCTGGAGCTCGAGCAGCTCGTGCTTTTCCTGAACCGGTTGGGGACTAGCTCCACCTCAGCCCAGAAAACGCTAGAGACTGACCTGTGATCCGAAAATCTAGATTCGCCTCGTGCATATGATAACTGTTGGAGACCGCCTCCATACCACAAGATTCTGTCACACCTTGAGATGCACACAATGCCAACATCATTTAAATGGATCGTTTTTTCTGAGTCACATTGCTTTTAAATTGAGCGCCTTACCATGCAGGAGTTCGTCTTTTCTCCTTTGGGTGCATATCATCACCGGCATATCTGTCCGAATTGTGTGAGTATTTATACGTTGGTGGGAAGTAGATCTTCCCTTCTTTCCATCCATCAAATACTCGGCCTCGTCTCTGCTCTATCCGGAGCTGTCAGATGATAGAAATCATCAGCCTTTAAGGTTTCGTATCATCATAAAAAGCAGACGTGGTAAAACCTATATCTATAAGAACTAAATGAACAAACAAGAAATGTGTGCTATATAACATACTTGGTCTTTTTCTAACAATGCTCTCCAGTTTTGCATTTCAACAAGTGCTTTGGCAGATCGGTAGGGCAGAGCTATTCGGTAGTTCAGATCTCCGAGCCAAATTATTCGACTGCATTCAAGAATTCAAGCTTAAATCTATGGACGTAATACATCAAATTCTTCAACTTGTTTCACTTGAAACTAGAGGAGATCTTACTCATGTTCAAGGATTGTCTCGGGTGATTTTTCATCATTGATGCTGTTAATCCGCGGAAACCGTGTCTTCCTTAGGATCTCCATGACATCAGCGTTTCTACGAAGCTCGTCACCCTCCTTCTCACCAGATGTCAAGTGACTGCACACGAAGCAAAGGCTGGTCTGGTGCAGCATCATGCTGATTGAGATGGAACCCTGTGATCAAAGGATGGTGATGCCTTCTTAGTTTAATCAATGTAACTAGACAAGATTCAATTTTTTGTTATGTGATAACATAAATCAACTACCTTGTTACCAAGATAGCCCATTAATCCTCTTCCAACACAGGAAATCTTTATGTTTCTCACATGTTCCTTCATCTCACTCCGAACCCAAACAGTGAGAAAAATGCCAACCATTTGTTTACTTGCAACCAAAGAGTATCTCGATCTTCCCGGCTCTGTGTATGCATCTTCTGCGGGTGCACAACCCCTCGACTGCAAGACTGTACTAGGCGATTCGCCAGTCAGATATTCCTCGAAGTCACTAGGCCTTCTGCTGGAAGAGTAGTCACTTGGCCGGGGTCCAGACGAGTAGTCACTGGGACGAGGGCCACAAGAGAAGTCGCTCGTCCTCTGGCTAGACGAGCAATCGCTAGGTCTACAACCCCATCTCACATTCGCACCAAAGTCACTCTGCCTGTGACCAAAAATCACGCGGTCACACACACTAAGTCGCCTATCAAGGGGAGGCTGTGGGATTGACATGTCATTATCCATGTTCCAGCGTTGTGGTGGTGTTTGGAATGACCTACGTGGCAAGAAGGTCGAGGCTTTGTTCCTAGATGATCCCTCGAAATCTGCATTCCACTCAGCAACAGGATCAGGCATCGGAGATGATGTGTAGCAGCCCCCGACTCCACTAGTGCCTGGAGCATTGTCCAGTGTTCGTTTGATTAGGGCGAGCCACTTCTTAGCCGGGCCGTTGTCCTCTGCTCCAAGAATGTTGCCAGCATTCAAAGGAACTATTTCTTGAAAACTTCAAGATTGAAAAACAAAAGTCTTTAGAAGCCATAGATGAATAATTTGTAGTAGCATCAACTGCAAAAAATGATGATCATGATCATACCCTAGAACATATACATCTGCAGAAGGAGCTGAGTGCAGCCAATCGTCTAAGTTCATATTGCTCCTAGGTGGTTTTCCTCCTACATTCCACGTTGACACGAAAACACTGCTCGAAAAATAACAAGATTCTACAACATCAACCAAGAGCTGCAAACACAGTCAGTGAATCAGAATGCCTGTCACTGAGAAGAATCAAACCTGTAGTTTTGGATGTTTAAAATCTGTGGGTGATCAAGATAGCCTCTCCCTCGCCTGGACCGGGACCTTGAACGCGAAAAGGAACGCTCCATGTTCTTTGCTGAATCTTCTAGAAAACCAAGATAACAACAAAATATTCAGCATCAAAAAGACTAATGCATTTCGTGTGCAGTTTTAGGCATAAATCAATCACCTGTTTTACTTTTCTTGATTGTAAATGGCTCCCTTTCAGAGAAGCAACTTCTCCACTCCATTTCACCCCCTAAAATGAAAGCCATCAACACTTAAACCAATTTGGATGCTACTCTAATTTTGCAAAATTTCATCATTTAGCACTAACGAAGCAGAAGAGACAAGAGGTAATAAAATTTCATCATTTAGCACTAATGAAGCAGAAGAAAATGAGAAAAAAGTAGCTAATTTTTAATTGCTTGATAACAGACAAACAAGTGAGAGACAAAAGAAGACAATAAAAGATCATAAAATTGTTTCTTTCATAAGGATTTTGCTGCAGCTAATCATTAAAATATTAAGAAGTTCAAAAATTGAGGTAAAAAGAAAGAGAAATCACGGAATCACCACAAAAGGCAAAGAGAAAGTTTAGCAAAATGCGAAGAGAAATTCACTCTCACCTCCATAAACAGCTTCTTCATCAGCCTGAAATTCCTCACCTTTGCACTTAATATTGAACCATTTCCTAACCAGTTTCTTTGACCAAGAGAGCTTTACATAATACCAAAAAGAGATGAAATTTAGCATTAATTAAGTAAAAAAATCATTTCATTTTTTCAATTCAAGAATTGTTGAACCAAGTAGTAAAGTAGAAAACCTTGCTCTGTCTGCAATTTTCATCTTTCATGGCTTCCACTTATTGCTTCATGCGCAATCTTCACACACCTCCACTACCTTTCTCTCTCTGCAATGGCTTCTACATCCAACTCTTAAGTGGGCGTTCTCAAATTGCAACAAATCTTCATTTCTCCATTCTTGTTTCTGCACTCACCAATAAAGATGGAATTTTTATGCTTGAATTGCCTCTGTGATCCTCATACAATTAGCCTACACACACTGAAATATGAGTGCAGGGGAGAAGGAAAAAGGTTAAGATACCCAAATGCGAGTGACACCAAAAACACGAAAAGACCAACTTACGAACATGACAATGCAAATATAGAGAGAGGGAGAGAGGGGACCTTCTTTATTTTCTTTTTCTTTGAAAAACAGCCTCGTTCTCAGCAGCAAAATAGTTATACCAAAGTGTCGAAAACTATAACTTGAATAGAATAAAGTTCAGCCGTTGCCCCCCCTCTCTCTCTCTCCTTTACACGAAGCCCAAGGCAGGCCCAGCAGGTCGATTTGCCAATTAGACAACAGGTTACTCCATGCCATTTTTCTCTACTCAAATCAAAATTCATTAACTATCACAAACAATCCAACACATAATTTTTATTACTAATCAAACATAATGGTCGATTTCTTTGATGGAACTCACATTCCATCTTCATAAACAAAAGTCCAAACACATATCCTTCAAATTCTGATTAAAATCTCGAATTATTTTTCACAAACTTGTGCTGGTCAGCAAGAAGAGTGTAGATATGACAAAAAGGGCTAAATACAAATCCTTTTTTCAGCTGTATGTATATATCTTGTTTTGTCTTTGCCATTTGGTCTCACAAAACAAAGTTGAAAAAAAAGCAATTAAAAGAGGCACATTGTTATATGTAAAGATAAAGCTTAGTCTTCAGAGATTAACAGTGCTGCAAATCTCTGATTTTTTTTCATCTTTTCTTTTATTGGACTTTTTTAATGTTGTACTGTTGCTTTATACAATGTTGTAGAATTGTAGTAATTCTTTTTCTTGGGTTTTGGTGTTGGTTGTCTGTGAGAATTTAGGAATGTTTGGAGATGGGTTTTTGCAGTTTGTTTGTGTTTGTGTTTGTGTGTTAAGGATTCTCTTTTTATTTTAAAGTGGGATTTAGCATTAGTTATTTTCTTTTTAATGCCTTTTTGTAGACATAAATCGAATTGCTCAGATTCTGGTGATATTGGGGTTTTTTAGTGCCCATTTATCCTCAAAGAGTGATTGTGTTTCCTTCATCTAGAAAAAGGAAAGGGTACATTTAGTTTCAATTCAACATTTTTATACAACTCATAGTTAACAAGATAGGTCAAAATTGGAGCACTTTTAGTTTTAGTAGGTCCAAACCCTACTCGAATCGGACTCCAATATAATAAATGTTTTTAATTAAAACTATACCAAGATTTTATAAAGAGGACACCTGCCAATTTGACTGAATTTATCAGTGCAACATCAATATAAATTTAGTACACAATGGGCAATAATCTCTTACTCGTGTCATTTTTTATGACTGAAATGTTTTGTGTTTAAATATTATACTACATAATGTGGATACGATAATACAAATCCAGCCTTATAAAGAGCTATTTATATACTATAATTTATTTTTTGTAATAAAATTATGTAAGGTTCTTTATAAAATGAAAATAAATTTATAGAGTCGGGAGGGCCTAGAACTAAAAATGACAGAAAATTGTGGGGAATGTAGAAGAAATGTGAGGTTCGAAATATGAGATTTGCTGTCTCATGAATTTATGGGGGGCCTTATCAGTGGCCCTTCCTTTTCAATGCTCATCAATATTCTGTCTATTTGGATTTTTCATTTTGGCTTTTAATCCGTTGAGTTAATTATACAACATACATATATACAAATTAGTAGTAGTGAAATAACGAAGAGGAAGAAAAATTGTTGCCATGAGCCCATGACAAATTGATAATATCACAAAAACAACAGTTTTAATTTCTTTTAAATCCGCATGCATGCATATTATTATTATTATTATTATTATTATTATTATTGAAAGAATATTTTGGTTTGTCAAATTAATATATAACCTCTCCTCCAGAGTTGAGACATTAAATCAATAAAACTTATTTATCTACTAACGATATATATATAAACATAGTAATTCCTATGAGGCACAGCAAAATAATAGTCCTCAAGGATAAAATAATCCCACTAAGTGAGGAAGCCACAGCTTTGGGGCCCAATTTTTGTGATGATTAAGGTTTTGTAAGTCCATTTACATGGCATGTCATCTTTGTCGATATCTATCATTTTTGTGGACGTTTTAGATTTTCTTTTTCAGCTACCACTTGTACGTGCGGATGTAATAATATAATTTGGAGAACTAAACTTGGAAAAAAAAAAACGTCCTAACTCGTGCACGAAATGATAAGGCATGATTGATACAATAATTCACTTTAATCGAGTATTTAATTTGTATGATTAAACTTATGATTGATAACTCAACGCATTTAATCAATTAAATGAATGATTATTTATCACCTCAAAGTTGAGTGAATTATTTAATCACTCCTCTAATTTTATCAATTTTATTTATCTCATCCATCAAATCAAAAGCCTTGTTGTATTTGATAGTCATGCTTAGAAATAGAGTAATTAATAAAATTAAAATAAATAATATAGAAAAAATGAGATTAGCTATCTATCTAGCCTACATAAATAATATGATGGTGGATGAGGTATTACTTATCGAGATGAAATAGTAAAATAAAACCAGACCCTTTAACTATCACGGATTGACTAATTAAATAGTAATACTGAAGTACCAAACATCCATATAAACTAAAATTATTTAATAATTTTGATTTATACAGTGTACCAAACACACTCATAATATATTCTCCATAGTTGAGACATTAAATCAATAAAGCTTATTCCAATTAATATATAAAAATATAATAATTTCGTCGAAGGCACAGCAAAATAATAGTCCTCCAAAATAAAATCATACCACTAAGTGGGAATCCACAATTTTGGGTCCCAATATTTGTGAATCGTGATGATTAAGGTTTTGTATAAGTCCATTAATTACATGGGATGTCATCTTTGTCAATCTCAATTTGGTGGACGGTTTAAGTTTTCTTTTCCAATTGCAAATATTTACAAAAAAAAAAAAAATCGAAGAAATACTCTATATAAAGTTGTAAGATAAATGATCACACTGCTTAAGCTCACACCAACACCCCATAAATCCCCCACAAGCTAGTTATTAGGTATTTTTTAGTATATTCAAAGCGTAAACATTAGTATAATTTTGTGATACTATACAATTTATACATATTGAAATTCCTAACATTTGACCACAAACTTATTTATTTTTATCGTTAATGATCATAATGTGCACTTTGCAAATTATTAATTAATCACGACGAATATTCCTATAATAAATGGAAATACTACCCCATTGTACGTGGCAAGCTATTGGGTCAGTGGTTATCAATCATTTAGTGCTCGTTTGATTCAAATAGATGAATGAAAATGGAATGAAATCAAATAGAGGAGTGGAATGGTAACAATAATCATTACTTTTATTGAGTGTTTGGTTTAACAATGGAAATGAATCATTAGTAAGGGATTCCCTTTCTTTTATTTCCTCTCTATTTTGAGGAGTAACAAATTGGGTGATTGGGTTACCCTCAAGTAAGGGTAATGATTATCTCATTACTCAAACCAAACAATAAGGAATAGATTCAATTACTTGATTCCCTTTCCAACCTCTTAAAACACCCAACCAAACGTGGGCTTAATGTCGTCTCATGATGTGATTAACAATGTTGCATATACACGAAGTTGGGATAATATATACATTTTCCAAAACAAACAAACAAAACGTAATAATTTGTCGTCAAAAACTAAATTTGTGAGCGACAATATTTTAGAATCACATGGATGGGAGAAAAGTGAAAATTGGATTACACAAATAAACATATTAAGTTCGGTTTCACATTTTAATATTTCAATTCCAACACTATCAACACCAATAATATTTGCAAGTATAACATGAAATAAAATTTGTAATGTTGATGTGAAGTTGGCCTACTTGATCAAGACATCGAATAATGCAGGAAATCGAGATAGTATACCACGAAGGTGTTCGATTTTTTGGATAAGATAATAATGAGATACAATATGGGATAAGCCAAGATTAAACTTTAATTAAAAAAGTTGTTTAGTTGGAGTATTAATTTTTGTTAATTAAAAAAAATATTTGATTCACAATATTATTTAATGTTAAATTAATACAAATTTATTAATATACCCTTAACAACACTCTAGCAAGAAAGATGTCTAATATGTATGTCACTTTATTAATTTACTTAGAGCATCCACATCGCTTACACGATGTGGCCTACTCGTGTAGAGCCGCCATCGTGTAAGCCGATGCAACCTCTCCTTACACGAGTAGCCCTATAGCCCATTCAATTCAGGCGCGTGTTTGACACGCGCTATTAATAAAAAAAATCGAATTTTGAATTTTGAAGGAGCTTTGACTGCCTCGATTTGGGTGCCTTTTTTGACCGTTCGAATTTTTTTTTTCTTTTTTTCTTCTCTTTATATTCTCTTTTTCTTCTTCTTCTTCCTCACTTTTTTCACTCAACAATTCTTCTTTTTCACTCTTCCAATCTACACCTTTCAATATTTCCTTCTTTTTTCTTCCTACAATGGCGGAATCCGACCACGATTCTTCGTTTGAGTCATCCGACGGTGTAGCTCACGCGATCGTGGAGGAAATAGAGTTGCATAAACAATTGCTTGCTCACATCTACACCCAACCGGCGCCGGAGCCGGGACGTGTTAAACGTCCCCGGTCTTACGTCCACCGTGATCGTGAGAATGTCCATCTACATCTTATGCAAGACTACTTCAACGACAATCCGACGTACGGAACTACATTTTTCCGACGGCGTTTTCGAATGCAGAAGGAGCTGTTCTTGCGCATTGTCGAGGCTGTTCAAGGTAAAGATACTTACTTCCAGATGAACACTAATGCAATAGGTCGGGACTCTTTCTCCCCTTTGCAGAAATGCACGTCGGCTATCCGCCAATTAGCCATCGGCGTCAGTGCGGATACTTTTGACGAGTATCTCGACCGGGCGTCTATGCCTCAAGAAGTTCTGCAAGGCTGTCATCCGGGCTTTCGGAGCCCATTATCTGCGCCGTCCAACTCTCAGATGCACGAGGCGCAACACAGATTTTCCGGGATGCTCGGGAGTCTTGATTGTATGCATTGGGGGTGGAAGAATTGCCCTAAGGCGTGGCACGGCGCATATACACGCAGTGATCGAGGGGAGCCAACCTTGATCTTGGAGGCCGTTGCATCCCACGATCTGTGGATTTGGCATGCCTTCTTCGGTGTCGCTGGTTCGAACAATGACATCAACGTTCTCAATCAGTCGCCTCTTTTCACCGACGTGTTAGATGGAACGGCCCCGCCCGTGCTCTTTCAGGCGAACCATCGCTACTACTTGTGCGACGACATATATCCGGAGTGACGTTGCTTTGTCAAGAGTCCACAGATGCCGACCAATCAGAAGGAGGCGAGGTTCAAGAAGATGCAAGAATCGGCACGAAAAGATGTCGAACATACCTTTGGAGTCCTTCAAGCTCGGTGGAGAATCATTCGCAGTCCGGCGCGTAATTGGTACGTGGAGCACCTCAGGGACATCATGTTGTGTTGCATCATTCTCCACAATATGATTGTAGAGCACGAAGGTGAAGGAGCAATCAATTGGAGAGATGACGACGCGGGACATGGGGCGTCTAGCAGTGACTCGACGGAAAGTGGTCGAGCAACCCTAGTTTCCTTCGACGAATATATGCAAAGAGATACTATTCTCCGAGATAGGCAGTTGCACGCCGCGCTCCAATATGATTTGATGGAGCATGTTTGGGCACGTTTCGGACCTCTAGGGCCGGAATAGTTATTTTTAGGATTTATTTTCATTTTATTAAGTTTTATGTAATTTTTAGGATTTCAAAATTAATGCAATTTAAATTTGAATTAAATTGTGTGATTTAAATTTATGCAATTAAACTTAAATAAAAAATGGAAAATCAAAACTAAAAAATTCATGTAGGCTATCATGTAACCCCAATGCAGCCTCTTTACACAATGTGATTCCCCCTCATCAAGTAAGCTATCATTATATCATGTAACCCCAATGTGGATGCTCTAATGCATCTCTGAAAAAAACTCATTCCCTTCCTTTCTCCAAAATTTATCCAATTTTTCAGTCTTCCTGTTCTCTCGCTACAATGAATTGTCTAGAAAGAAAATTACAATTTTTTTCTCTACAAAATTCGCCCCTTTGTCTAAAAAATGAAAGAAACTTTATTGAATTTTTGGGGGTCGTTAGTTTATCTTCTTTCTTTACAGCGGCAGCAATTGCAGATCATGCAAAGAGGTTAGTGTTTCAGAGGAGAGGAAGGAGGCTCTTGAACAAGTCAAAGTGTAATGTATAGTAAAAATAGGCCCAAATACAAAGATGAGAGAAGATTGTGGCAAATATCGAATCTATAGAAACGGATACTACAAGAATTTGATTTCTGCTCACTATGAAAATCGTGGGATAATAATCTCACAGATAATATCATGGATTGTAATCTTATCAACCGCATATAAGCAACAATTCTATCTGAGCCTCAATCGCTTCACGATTATAACAAAAACAAGTTAAAACAAAATTCAAAACTGGGTGCTCAGCATCTACTCATACAAGCAAAATATCGTAAAACAAATAGCACATTCCAACATAAAGCTAACAGAGGCCATCTACGCCCCAACAACTTCCGTTGGCTCAGCAACCGGCTCCTCAACCGGCCTATCCAGCTTGGCACCGAGATCTTCAGTGTAGTCTCCGTGAACCTACAAAACAAACATTCATGAGTTATTCAGGTTGCACTATCATATTCAACTCTTTCAAAACTATCAAAAAAAACCAAGACATTTCAAAGAACCAGGAAGATTATATATTTCAGGAGCAAAGTCAAAAGTCCTCAGTTCAGCTATGTGAAACAGGGAGGCTGTATGCGGTTAAATTACATTCAATAGAATATGGTTTAGGCTTAATATAATACAAGTAAAAACGTACATGATAGAAAGGAAAAAAAAAGAACTTACCTCCATTAACTTGCCGAGGTCAAATTTGGGTGCTTTCAATATTTTAACTTTTCTAATATAAACATTCTGCAAGGGGTAGATGCTTGAAGTTGCCTTCTCAATTTCCTTCCCAATTGACTCGGGAATGAATTTCTGCACCAACTCCTTCAGGCTGCAGGATTGGGCCTGGTTAACCATGATCTCCCGCATCTTCCTCCGAATCTACAAAATATACAAGAATATAAATACAAAAGATTGATAATCTATTGATGGTTCATGATATGAAAATTATGGATATCATATAGTCCAATAAAACTATAATAGCAGGATTTGAAAATATTGAAGGTATTCACCTGGCGAACTTGGCTGGTCTTTGCATAACATGTAACCTTCTGCTGGTTCACACGCTTCTTCGTGAAGGCAATACAGAACATCCTCAAAGTGTAGGCATCGGTTGTCTTCACATCAATGTGAGCCTCAATGAGTGATTGCCTTTTTCTGACAAGTGATCTCAACTTGTCAGTGGTGAAGTCCATACCCTACAATTTACACAAGTGAAAAGCAGACATTTAAGATCAACAATGGACTCAAAACAAAAATCAAGTAAGAATTTTGAACTTATGCATACCCAGAAGTTGGTGAGAACATTTTTTCCTTGAACATCTTCAACTCTCAAGCGAATCTTTCTGTATGCGTGATCCTCATCACCTTGAAGATCAGCCAAGGACGCCTCGACCACACGGTGCTTGAGCCCTTCTGAGGCAATCTGATGACAACCAATAATTCCATTAACAAATAAGCAAGAACATAGGCTAGGGAAAATAAATATTTTTTGCAGAGACTAGTCAAAGCTTTACTACCTGCAACAAACAAATCATCAAAACTAATACAAAGGCATCCTGTCTATCAGAACAACATCCACAACAGCTACTTGCTTCGCAATACAATCATTTGAGAGTAGTCCAAGATAAACATTCCAACAAAACATACTTGCCTTTATAATATAATAAAGGTTAGTCGTCAAGCAAGATCAGTTTATGTTAATAATGATAATGATAATATATTAAACTATGTTATTTTTAGAGGTACGTTGATTTCTCCAAAAGCCAACAGGTTTATATTTTCCAAAACCCAATTATTCAATCAACGAGTAGAAAACCTTCCATTGCTAGCAAGCAAGACTGCCATGCAAATAAAAAGTAAAACATGGATCTAGGAGGATTGATTGGGTAATTAGCAGTTCATGTAATGCAAGATCTAGAGTAAATTAAATAGTAATCAATACACACACGATACGATCAAGTCCACTAGGACAACATTCAAATAGTAATCAATACACACGGTAATCCTTATAGCGAAAACGAAAGTAATAAAAAATGTACCTTGGTACCCTGAGTACGAGTAATTAGGGTTTTCCCGACGTTCTTGTTGCTGAAGACTGAAGGGGCTTTGATATCATACCACTCCTTCTTTGCAAATGGATCAACACTTGAAGAACAACCAATATTTAATTAGCAAAAACTTAAAGAATAAACAAATATTTAGCGTATACGAAATTGGAAGAAAGAAGGAAAAAGAATAGTCACTCACGCCTTCTTCTTCCCTCCCTTCTTTCCCTTTGAGATTCTCTTATTCTTTCTGCATCAAATCAAACAAAAAATTCATCAATCCTAGAGGAAGAGTGTAATGCATCTATAGATAAGAGTGAGTGAGACGAGAAAGAAATACCCTACTGCCATGGTGGAAGAGAAGCTGCGCTTGTGAGATGAGAGAAAGCTCTTCCTGTTTGAGATGTGCGCTAAGCAAAATAAACCCTAGCAGCAACAACAAGGCTTTGAGTTTTAATGAGGCTTTTGGGCTTTTGGTAGTGTGCTAATATGCAGTCTAGTTAAAAATTATGCACATCCAACTCGCAAGTATATAATTAGATTTGTAAATAACTATTATTGGGGTTAGTCTCTCTTAAAAAAATAAAAAATCTAAACTATTATTGGGTTTGTTTCTCTTAAAAAAATAAAAAATCTAAACTATTATTGGGTTAGATTAATAAGATGCACATATAATTAGATTTGTAAATAATTTTTTTTAAACAATTATAATACAAAGTCGAAAATATGAAGTTCTAAAATCATCATCTCCAAATTTGTTTCAATAAACAATTTCTTTAATAATTTATTATTTTTTTGAAACAATAATTTATTAACATTATTAACTAATAACTACGACGATGATGATTTCCTCAAAAAAAAAAAAAAAAACTAGACGAGATAATAATATTTGCCCACCAAAATTTCCTCAAAAAAAAAAAATATTTGCCCACCAAACTGTAGTCAAAATTTGATCCACCTTCCACTTTACTTAAAACTGTGTGGGCTAAATTAATATTGTTCTCATCCTTGAGGACCTAACTGTAAAACTCTCCTTCTTCCATTAAACAGATTTCAAGCTAAACAGAGAAGCCAAACATTTTCGGAGTCGGCGGGTTAACGCCGAAATTCTTCCTTCGCCTCCACTAAAATCTCGCGCCACCAATTTTCCCAATATATCGATATTTAGTTTTTCCCTATTGTAATTTCCCTATCATGACAACCTCCATTTGATTTGGCTCCGAACCTTGCGAAATTTACACTTTAATTAAGGATATTACTCAAATGAGCTCCTTGCTTTTCCGCAGGAGGATTTCTCCGTCATTGCTTCCCGGTAATTGACTTTTTTATTTTTTATTTTTTTTGGCCCCCTAGTTCTAGTTGGTGGTGTTCGTTGAAAATTATGAGAATGAAGAATGATGAATAAATGAATAATCATAGCTTCTAACTTGTGAGTTTGTATATAATAGGAAGGAGGAGTATAAAAAGATTTGATTCCTCTTCTTTTTTTTCTTTTTTTCTGGTTTGGTATGAACCTTTGTGGAGATGAGAAGAAAATTTCAAGTAACAGCAACGAAAAATAACAAACTTTTAAGTTTTCTTGGTAACCATGAATATGTGAGCTCTTTCTAGCAGCTCTTGGACGTGGTACTTGAAGGGGTATCTACAAACGAAGAAGAAAACGATAAATATGCGTATTTACTGAATTATCTATTATGTCAAGCTGGAGCATACTCTGCTCATATTAGATAAACTTCGCCCAAGAGTTCACAGTTTCGTAAATTGATTATTCAATTTCCATATCGACATTTTTAGTGCATTGCAGAATGATACTCAGAACTTAATGCAGTTGCTTTAAATATTTTTAATGTAAATTCGTTTGTTAGGTTATCTTCATTATTTTCTCTCTTGCTGGTCAGATAATACAGATGTCTATTACTCTAGGTGGGAGTCGAAGTTTAGAACTTCGTGTGCCATCTATCAATGCATACAGAAACTCAGCAGCTATAGAACGAGTTCGAAGTTTGATTTTACAGACCTCACGTAAGAGAAAATTATCAAGATAAAATTTGTTTCTTTGATAAACTCAATTTGCATTGTCATCTTTGGTAATACTAATTTAGCACTCACAATTTAGGCGTCCTCATACATGGTATCCTGTTGCTCGACGAAAGAAACGGAATGTAATATTACATGTTGGTCCAACAAATAGTGGCAAAACATATCATGCTCTGAAGCGGTTGGAATCGAGTCCTTCAGGTACATACATCTTGTTAAGATGCATTTTGTTGCCTTTTTAGCTCAATCGCTGGAGGTGGCATTTAGGCTTCGATTTAATGATCATGCCAACAGGTATCTATTGTGGGCCGTTGAGACTTTTGGCGTGGGAGGTAGCTCAGCGTCTGAACAAGGCCAAAGTTCCTTGTGAGCTCATTACTGGGCAAGAGAGAGAGGAGATTGATGGAGCAAAACATAAAGCTGTTACTGTAGAAATGTCAGATGTTAATTCTGATTATAGCTGCGCGGTTGTAGATGAAATTCAGGTGTGCCTATGGCCTAATATCAGGCATTATGTATTGTCTGTTTATTCCAAGATAGCATAATGTTCGTGGATAACAAATAACGTCATTAGCAAAGTAACTGTATTTGAATTGCTGGACTGTATGATTATTCTTTTAATGCTTATGTTGCCCCTTAGAACTGATCAAGATGATGTTTTCTCCTATGTCCAACTATAATTCTTAATTATAGGAAAGGAAAATTTAGTGGGGAATATTACCTTTAAGAGAAACCCAGTAACGAGAAGTCATCATGTGCTGATAATATTCTATTTAGTAGAATTTGTATTCATACGTAATATGGATAGTAAAACATAATATTTCAGGATTTGTAGGCAGAATATTATATGTTCAATAAAGATTTTCTTTTGAGCTCTTTTTAGCTTGGTATTATTACATTGGTTATCTCATCCATTTTGTTTCAACCTTTTTCACCATTAGAAGAAATTTCTACCAAGTCATCTTAGTTTCACATTCAAAGGTGATGGAGAGAACAAATCAACATTGCACTATTCTGAAAAGAAAAGTTTGAATTGGTTTCTTCCTTTCTCTCTTCTTTGATACTGCGGTTGGCTATGGACTCGATTGCTTATGTTCTCCATGTTTGCATTTGAATTGGAGCTCTTGACAGTTTAGGCATCCTTTACCGAGTTCTTTCAGCAACTTCTATTTTTTATACGGATTCTGTTCTTTAGTACTGAGTACGTGTGCACGACATATTCTGTGTTTACTCTCTCATCTTTCTCACAGATGTTGGGGTGCAGAACAAGGGGTTTTTCATTTACAAGAGCTTTACTGGGAATATGTGCTGATGAACTACACTTGTGTGGGGATCCAGCAGCTGTTCCTTTAGTTAAGGAAATGCTTAAAGTGACCGATGATGTTGTCGAGGTATGGCATTTCAGCTTTCAAATCTGTAGAATGATTTTTTATCCTTTTTCAACTTCAAGTCAGCCATGACTCTTTCAATTCATCCATGAAAGCTGCACTGTTTCCAAGTGCATGTGTTTATGTCTATCACGGGCCAATTTCCAAATTATAGAAGCGGCATGTGGTGGTCTTGTTAGTGAATCTGAACAGTACACCTTTTCCTGTTGATTCAGGTTAAATATTATGAGAGACTTTCACCTCTCGTCCCTTTGGATGTTCCGCTTGGATCTTTTTCCAAGATACAGACAGGTGATTGCATTGTCACATTCTCACGTTATGAGATATACAAAATGAAGGTATGGATAACTTCCGGTATATTTTGTTTTAGATAGGTTTATGTACTCATTGTCCAACCCTCTCCCTTATACCTACCCACTAACAAACCCCCCCCCCCCCCCAAAAAAAAAAAAAAAAATCAAAATCAAAATAATAATAATAATAATAATAAGAATAAGAATAATAATAATAATAATAATAATTATTATTATTATTATTATTATTATTATTATAAAAGATAAATAAAAAATAAAAAAAATACAGCTGCAACTTTCTGAAGCCTTCTACATTCACCATTATACAAGAACCATGTGCACAAAAAACTTTAAAAACTTATGGCTTGCAATTGCAAATGAAGAAACTACAAATAATTTATGCTCTCACTAATTTAGATTATTACTTCACATAAGCACAATACCAGACACATAACTAATCAATGAAGTATTTATAATCTAATTATATACTTGCAAGTTGGATGTGCATCTTAGTTTTGGTCGAAAGCGGAGGAGTCACTTGATTTTTGTTCGTGTATAGGTCTTCTAATATAAATTTAGAGGCTTTAAAACAATTACAATGACATTTATTTGAATCAAATTGATCCGATTTTAATGTGGTCACTAGTTCATGTTTGTCTTTTGAGTTCCCCTCATACCATTGTTGATGTTGGCAGAGACTAATCGAAGATCAAAGGCAGCATCTGTGCTCTGTTGTTTATGGTTCATTGCCTCCAGAGACTCGAAGCAGACAGGTTCTTTTTCGCTATCATTTGTCTTGCTAGGGAGTTTGTTTATTTAAATAGTTTGGTGAATTGGATAGTTTTTTTTTTTGTCTTCTCAACTTATGTGTCCTTTTGATTTTCTCCTTGCGATGCAGTTGAAATATATCCTTCTACTGAAGTCTTTTAATATTTAAGGGGTCTGCAGATCACTTTTTTTCCACAGGATTCACTTTTTTCTGTTTTGATTAATCTTATATTTTGCTTTCATCTATTTTCGATTCAAAGTACATGCCATTTTGATTATATGTCATTTTCGATTCAAAGTACATGCCATTGGTCTTACAGCAGAATCTTATTTTTCTTTCTATTTTCATTTTGATTTCTTTGTTTGATGAGGCAGAAAATGGCTGAATTAATCATTTCTTTAAGATTGCAGGCAACAATGTTCAATGACGAAAACAATGATTTTCATGTTCTTGTGGCAAGTGATGCCATTGGAATGGGTCTCAATCTTAACATATCCAGAATAATTTTTTCAACACTGAAAAAATTTGATGGTACAGAAACGCGGGACCTTACTGTTTCTGAGATTAAACAGATTGCTGGTAAGCTATTCTGTCGCCACCTGTACTTGCATTTCACTAAGAGTAATGTTGATTGGCAAATTCTTAGATGAGTCTTTGTCTAAGAGTAGTAATTTCCTAGAATTTTTGGAGTCATATTGCGGCTATGACATGTTTTACCGTTAGGGGGTGGGTTTATTAGCATTTTGCAGCCCTCTCACGTATCCTGTCAGCTGATTGAAATATACATAAACTGGTTTCTCTGGCATTTGACATCAATTATTACCATAATTGGTAATGTGGATGTAACACTAGGTAGATCATTGTCTGTTGGTGAATGTGCTTTTGTATATTTTTTATATTCCTTCTTTTCTTCTCGTGCTTGTATATGGTACCTCTCTTTTAAGGAACTTGGGCATGTCAAGAATCTCTGATTACAATTTTTTGTACATAATATATATATATTCATGGATTTTCTTGTAGGAAGAGCTGGAAGATACAAATCTAAATTTCCTGTCGGTGAAGTCACTTGTCTAAAGGCTGATGATCTACCTTTACTTCATTCATCACTGAGTTCCCCTTCTCCTACTCTGGAGGTAATTAGGGTGTTTCTCTACCAGCTTAAACCAACTTTAGCCGGAAATTTTACCTTGACAAATTCTGGTTGGACATGTCTGCGATGCAGCAAGCTGGACTTTTCCCTAGCTTTGATCTTTTACTTATGTTTTCACGTTTACATCCAACTTATGGTCTACAGCAGATACTGGTACGCCTCTGTGTGTGTGTGTGTGTGTGCACGTGTCTGCTTCAGGGTCCATTAATTGTCTGATACCTCTCTGCTCTTTCTCTTTCCTAGGAGCATTTTGTCGAGAATGCCAAGTTGTCGGATAACTATTTTATCACTAATTGCGAGCAGATGTTGGTACGCTTGCTTCCTCCACTGCTCCCCACACAAGAAATATCTACTTCACTCTCCCATATATGCTTGTTCATCATCCTTATATATTTATCATTGTAGATGCTAATCATGCGTTGTCTATGAACAGAAAGTAGCTGCTGTAATAGATGAGCTACCTCTCAGTTTGAATGATAAGTATCTCTTTGTTACGAGGTGACATTTTTGTCCTGCTATTGAATTATCTGTGTATTTTTAGTTTTTAAACAATAGTACATAGAAAACCCCTTTGTAGATAGTGATATATGTTGATCATGGAACTAACTTGCATTTTTATTTGTAGTCCTGTTGACATGGACGATGACATCTCGTCTCAGGGACTCACTCAGGTGAGATCTGCCCTGCCCACCTTGTTTAATTAATGGAACGATTTTTTTTTTTTTTTTATATAATAATTCTACCCTATTTATCTGATGGCAGTTTGCAACTAGTTATTGTACAAATCATATCGTGCGGCTTAAGGAAATATTTACCCCTGGAACACTCAAGATTCCCAAGTCGCAGAAACAACTGAAGGAGCTCGAATCAATTCATAAGGTCTGTAATACTAGTATCTTCGTGGACCCATCGTCCAAATTTAGTTGTCTCCGTTGAGTTATTCTTCTTTTGGTAACTATAGGTTCTGGATCTGTACGTTTGGCTGAGTTTTCATATGGACGACTGCTTTCCTGATCGGGAGCTGGCAGCGTCACAAAAGGCTATTTGCAGCATGTAAGTACACATGGCGTCTTATATTCTTGGTGCATTTGAAATATAATTCATATTTGTTTGCTTATGCTGAAATTCGTCTAGGTTGATCGAGGAGTTCTTGGGGAAGAGTGAATTGGAGAAGTCATTCCATAGAAAATTACCTCGCCTCAGCCGCTTGAAATGTTTGTCTTGATGATTTCTTTGGGATCACAAAAAATTCTTGAATTCTGTTTGCCTTTTGAGGGAGAGAAATTTAATTTAAATCCTTGTTGATAGCTTAGTTGTGATTAATTTTTGCTGTTTTTGTAATCTTGTAGGAAGGAGTTGCATTCGTAACATTGTACAGACAATATGCAACAGATGTTTCAGTATTTTTCAATATACAACACATTTTTCTGTACCTCGGGCTTGTATTTTACTTTTTAATTATGAGGCAATAATAAAATCCTAATAAACTCTGCATTGGAATTTATTTATTTATTTATTTTTGAGGCGGAACTCTGCATTGGAAATTAATAGATTATAATTATAGATTAATAAATCTGCATTGGGAATTAATGCACCCTAATTGGAGAGGTGCATTGTATATCTGGATGCAAGCTTTTGTAAATATATTTTTCCTCCAACTATTTTGTTCAGTGTGATTACCCAGACTATATAACGCAAAAAAGAACAGAAAGAAATAGGCATGGTTATGTCTGGCATCAAAAACAAAGAAAAGATGGAAAATGATGAGATGATCGAATCCTAGGATGGCTGAGACATCAATTCTTGAAGTTGTTGCTTCTCCTGCAGCATTCCCTTCCTCTCGAGGCCTTGAACAAGAATTTGATACGTACAATCCATGGGAACAAAGCCCTTGCGCAGCATCTCCTGGAAGATGGTAAAAGCACGATCGAGCCTCCCGTTCCTGCAGAGCCGATTCACCAACATCGAGTAGGTCCCGAGCTCCATGCCCACGTCGTTCTTGAACATGTGGCTCAGCAGAAACGACAGCACCTTCATTCTGTTCAATATGCAGCACATCTTCAACAACGGCGCATATGTGTACCTATCAGGCTTGCACCCCTCCTCCTCCATTTTCCTCAGCATCTTCAGAGCCTTCTCCTCTTCCAACCTGTTGGCAGCCATCAGGATCAGCGTGTTGTAGGTACCCGTGTTCGGGGAAACTCCCTGCCTCAGCATGTCCTCGAAGACAGCATCCGAGTCCCTCAGCCTGCCTGCTTGCCCTAGAGCCTGGATGAACACGTTGTAGAAGGCAGCATCGGGGGCGCACTCCTTCTGCTTCATCTGCTCATAAATCTGCAGAGCCTTATCCGTTTCTCTCGCCTTTGACAGCGCGTTCATTATGATAGTGTATGTCACCACACTAGGCTGCACACCGTTCCCCTTCATTTCCTCCAGCGTGGCCTCAACTTTGCGAAAATCTCTCTCACGACAGTAGCTCTCGATCACACTAGTGTAGGTGACTGCATTCGGGGAGAACCCGAGCTCCTTCATCTCATCAATCATCTTTTTAGCTTTCTCCATCTGCCTAGTTTTACACCAAGCGTGGACTAACACATTGTAGGTCGACAAATTAGGAGGGATTCGATCCATGTAATCGAGGTGGAGTCGTTCAGCATGCTCAACGCTTCCTTGCTTCACCAATGCATCCATCACCATAGTCCTTGCTGTAATGTCTTTCTCCACTCCGTACACCTCCATCTTCTCGAACACCTCCACTGCATCATCATACTTACCAGCCCTTGCAAGACGCCTCACGATCTTAGTGATCGTGTTCAAAGTGACATACCCTTCCACGCTCTTCATTTCTCCCACCAGTTCCCACATAACATCAAATTTCCTCGCCCTCCCCAAATTGTCGACCATCAAGTTGTATAGGTGAGCTGAATGAGTGCTCCCCTTGCGCATTTCGGCCCACTTAAAGAATCCAAATGCTGGAATCCAGTCGCAGCTGAACCTCCTCAACACTTGCTCAACCAAACTCTCGAACACATTCACATCACAACCCTCCAAAGCTTTCACAACTGAATCGGGGGATTCAAAGTGATGATTCTTCAGAATCTCACTCACCTTATCAATATCAGTCTCTACAATATCATTTACTACGCTTTTCATGTCAACATCTTGAGCATGAATCTTGTGATTCTCGATCCAGTAAGATACCGAGGGAGGCACAAAATCGTCATTCTTCAACCTCTTAGCACGTGTCTGCTCCGTCTCCGCCTCCTCACCAGAAGATTTAACCCAATCGGGAAGCTCAGGCGACTCATCCGCTGTTGGTAAGGCATCGGCATTCAGTGGCTCAGCAACAGTGCAAAACCTATTGAGCAATGCAGACCTAACTCCATTTACATTAATAGCATAGTCTCCTGTATAAATATTCTTTAAGGAAAATGAAGCCTGCCGCAGCGACGAACAGTTGAAAATCTTCGACTTTGACAACATTCTGATGAAACAGAGATAAAAATTGTATACCGATTAAACAAAAGAAACGCATAATATCTTTTCCATTGTTGCAATAAACGAGATATTCGTAGGCAATGATGGAAGATAGAAAATAAAATTTATGCAGAAAATTGAACGAGCATTTCTTCGAACAGATGTAGTGCACTCTCGAAATGGAAGAAATTGTAAAAAGCGCTGGCCCCAAAAGAATGCTTGAAAAAGTTTTACCTCAGTTTTCAAATTTATACAAAATGAAATTTCAACACTTCTCGTCTGCCCTGCCCACACCTTGAGAGAGAGAGAAGCACCTGAAAGTGCTTGCAGCAAATTTAATCGACTCTGAATTTCAGGGTTTCGGAAACGGTGGTGTTGAAAACCTCAAAATATAGAATAGCCTTTTTAAATAAATTTTCTACTGTTAGTCGCACGTAAATATACAAATTTTTATCGTTTTCTGAAATTTAACATGGTTTTCTTTTCTATTCACTAATACATGAACTTAGTATTTTTTCTAATTTTTGACATTAACGAGCTCTCTGGCAACTTATCTATAGTTACGTGTAAATTATTGCTTACGTATTAATTTATTTTGCTAGGATGACATTTGTTTATGACATTTTTTTCGTCTGAAATGACATTTTTCTTGCATTTTGTGTACTTAAAAAACAGAAAGTTAGGTTTTGTTTTCTTCCTCAAGGCTTCGTTCCCACGATATGATTACAGAAGGAAGCTATAGACTCTTGTTGTTTTTTTCTTATGATCGGTCTACTGTGTTGTCACGTGTGAGGATAGCATACATATTTGTTAATTGAAAGTAGGACTTTGTTGTCTAACGTATCATTTGAAGCTCGTGGTGGTCCAAATTTCTGATGTTAATTAGAATGGAAAACAGATAGGTCCCTCTTCTTTATTCTTTATTCTCCAAAAATGAAATGTATGATTTTTTATAGCTTTTTGTTTGAGAATATTCGAATCTTTCTTGGGCTTATCACATTCATGTTGAAAAGAATACATCAACATTACTCGGTATGAATTAGCGAGTAATTGATTGCTTTGTCCAAACTTTTTGTTGCAGAGACACATTTGCATTGTAGATTACGCATGGTGGAAAATTTATTGAATATTGGGGTCGAGATTTATATATTACAAGTGGTATATTTACTAAGCATCATTGTGATGTAGACATGTTTGAGTATTTTGATTTGGAGTATGTGATTAAGGGTTTAAGGTATGAGTCTTGGCTGAAATTATGGTACAAAATCCCTTCTTCTGATTATTATGATCATTGAAGAATGATCAAGATATACTTGATATGTTGAGCCATCTAACGTTGAAATGTAGGGATGCAAATATTTATGTTAAGATTATGATTAAAGTAATGGATTCTGCTCCAGTAAAAGTAGAGGACTTGAGTGCAGTTGAGCTAGATGAGCTATATGGGGAAGATTGTTTATGTAGAGTAGAAGATGACATAGCTTAATTTTATGATAAATTAAAGCATGTCCGTGCGAAGGGTAAAGGTAAATAGAATAAAACAACTGAAAAAAGAAAAGGTAAAGAGGGGTGAGCATACCATTGAATTCATTCCAACTGAGCCTAACACCAACCAAATTGACAATGAATTTACCTTAGATAATTTTTCCGATGAACCATGACAAGATGATGAGGACTATGTACCCTTTGATGATCAAGACAATGATGATAGTCTTAGTGATAATGAATTAGGATATGATGATGAAGAGTATGTGATCAATGGGAAAACTGTTAGGATAGATAAGGCCTATTTTAATGACATTAGGAAGTTTGTTGTAGTTGAGGTTGTACGAAATAAGCATACAGTGTGTGAGACTGATTATGATGATTCAATGTTAAGGTCAATTCTGATGTAGATGATGATGATGCTAGAAAAAGAAAGTGACCTATGATCCAAATTTGACCAAAAAACCGTAGAGCTTAAGCTTGGGATGAAGTTCGAGAGTGATATCCAATGTCAGAAGGCACTTAGGAACAAATCAACAACTGAGGGGCGGGAAATGATTTCAATAGGGTTTGCAAAGAGTGATGTTGGGCCAAATTCACTCCACCATGCCTCTGGAAATGCTATGGCAGTAAGGTTAAGGGTGATGAGACTTTCATAATCAAAAACTTAGAAGAATCACATAATTGTCATAGAACGGTGAAAAAACTTGCTTGCGAGTTCTAAATGGATTGCAAAGCAATATCTCAATAATCTTATGATCAAGCACAACTTCATAGTAGCTTATTTGAAAAGTGACTTTGTTCAGAAGTTTAAAGTGGATGTTGGTAAGAATAGGTTGTATATGGCCACAACTATAACACTTGATACCTTAAGTGGGACAATAGCCGAGCATTATGCTAAGCTTAGGATATACATAGTTGGGATGAAAATGGTTGATAGACAAGGTATATTTGAATTAATTTTGGGTGAAGAGTCTGTGTTTAAGGCTATATATGTTGGGTTGAGTTCACTCAAGAATTGCTTCATCAGTGGCTGCAGGCCAATCATTGGGTTGGATGGGCATCATATGAAGACTCGTATGTGAGGTGTGTTATTGTGTGCTATTGGGATTGACGAGGATGATCAAATGTTCCTTATTGTATGGGCTGTTGTAGAGATTGAGAACGCAGAATGCTGGACCTGGTTCATAAAAATTCTCATTAAGAAGCTTGAAATAAATAATGGTCTTGGAACTACCTTAATTTCATACCAATAAAATGTAGATTTATGTCACACATACATTGTTGCTTCATCATGATTGTCATAGCACTCATCTCATTCTACACTCATTTTATTCATGCAGGGTCTCATTCATGTCATTACCACATTGGCACTAATAGCAGAGCACATAAATTGTATCAGATATGCATATGCTAATTGTAAAAAACAACATAAAGACATAACACTTAATAATATGTTCTGGAATGCAGTTAGAGCCACATATACTAAACAATACCACCTGGCCATTGAAGAGATCAAAAGTGAGAAGCCTGCAACTTATGATGATTTCATTGAAAGAAGGCCACAAAAATTCTATAAGCTTTTATGAATACATTTCTTCGTTGTGACACGGTAGATAATAATGTTAGTTAAAATATTCAATCGGTACATAATAAATGTTAGAAGTAAACATGTTGTACATATGCTAGAGTAGGTGCTCATTGATGGATAGACAATACAAGAAACTTGTAAAAATTGAGGGCCTTCAGGATAAATTATGGCCTAATATTAAGAAGAAGCTGGAGAAGTTAAAGGATCAACGTAGATTTTGTATTCCACACCTCTTTTAGGTGGTTTGTTTGAAGTGGATGCGTTTGCTGATAAATTGTGAATTGTTGAAGGTAGGTCTTGTACTTATAGAGCATGAGATTTATTAGAAATCCCATGTGTCCATGCTATTTATGCCTTGTATTTTTTTGTTGCAGGATTCGACCGAGATAGTCCATGACTATTTCACGATTGAAAGGCATAAAACGACATATGAATTTGGTACAACACTATTAAAAGGTGAGAATTTGTGGCCACAAGCACAAGGGTGGGATGTTGTTATACCAAAGTGTAGGCGAATGCCACGCACATAAAATTTGAGTCTTGAAAACATTTCATAATCTAAATACTCAATGACATTGAGTTCAAAGTGAGTTTACAAATTTAGCCCATTATTTACAAAATAGACGAACATTGGATTCATGGATGATGCAATAATAAATTACAGCTGTGTATTTTTCCTCGTTATAAAAAGGAAATGCCCCACAATGAGGGCAAATAGACAAAGAAACGAAGAAACGAAGAAATCGATCACCTCTTGACAAGTTTTGTAATGGCTGAAAAACAGAGGGCAAACTCTTATGGCCCCCTACTCGGAGCAAAGCAGAAACACCCTGGTAATTGGTCTTCCGGTATCATGCCGCCGCCTCTACTCGTGTCGATCGACTCCAGCAACCTCACCACCTCGTCCATCTCTGGCCGTTTCTCCGGGTTCGCATCCCAACACCGTTTCATGATGCTTGCAAGAGAGCTTGGGCAACAACGAGGGATGTCCGGCCGTAGGTTCTATCAAGGGTTAGATTAGATTAGACTGACAATACATAAGGTCGAATCTAGTATTTGAATGACTCAATAGGGCAATGGATTCAAAGGAAAAATATTGAATAAAAGCTACCTGTTTAACAACAGCTGATGAAATATCAGCAAAGCTAAGATCAGGATAAGGTAGATCACAGCAATATATTTCCCACAAGCAAACACCAAAGCTGTACACATCGCACTTCCGGTTATAAGGCTTCCCATCGAGTACCTAAGTAGACGATAAATTTATCATTTATAAGCATAAAGGATATTGATTTCCATATTTTCTATCCGGTTATAAGGCTTCCCATCGAGTACCTAAGTAGACGATAAATTTATAGTTTATAAGAATAAAGGATATCAATTTCCAATTTTCTAGAGAAATACCTCGGGAGCCATGTAGCCTAGAGTTCCGGTTTCACCGGTCATGTCCCCCGGGTTCTGAGCTTCAACACGAGCGACACCAAAATCAGCGATTTTCAGTGTTCTTTGAGAACCTATAAGCATGTTTTCCGCTTTGACATCACGGTGTACAATCCTTTGCGCGTGCAGATAGCTTAGCCTGCAAGACGTATGATCTAAGGTGAAATGTTGAATCATAGAGCTGCTGCAGAAAATATATGTTTGAGAAAGATTTACCCTCTTGAGAGGTCCAGAGCAAGTTGGATCACAACTTTAAAGGGAAGCTTCTTTTTTCGGTTCTTGAATAAGTAGTTCTTCAACGTGCCTCCGGGTAGAAATTCCACCAGAACGCAACATGCCCTTGGTGGAAGATTCGTATAACCCTCGGATGGGTTTTTTGGAGGAATTTTCAATTGTGAAGTCCCCATTGATGCGCCAACAAACTATAACAAGAATAATGTTTTAGGAATAATTACTAAAAAATGAAGAACATATCGCGAGAAAGAAATGAAAACAGGTAGATACTTACGCTTGTGACATTTGGATGGTTGAGCTTGTGCCAAACAGAAACCTCCTGTTTGAATGATGCTCGAATCTCAGCAGCTTCTGCAGCTGTTTTCGTGCCATCCTCCCAATCCAACAGCTTAACTGAAAAAGAGGAAAAACATGTAAATAGAAATAATATCCAACCTTCCACACAAACATAAAATGTGGCACACAAAGATTTAATTTACTGTTACTTGAAGCATCTAATCCGTTGTGTTTTGAATTCAATTTTGCTGCAAATCTATGCACGAATACATGCTATGTCTAAAAACACATCAAGGGCTGTCGTTCCATGAAATACGCAGATGATGTTTCGTAGCTACAGAGTGGTGATGCAGAGAAAGGACACATCATGCGCCCTAAAAAGAATTCGCCTAACAAAGAAGACGAGCTCTCAAACTGCTGTAAGCTATTATAAAAGAAGCAATTCGTGCAAATATTACGACTTGAAAGGCAGACCAGTTTGAAGTAGTAACTGCATCTAGATTAAATACAACGACTTCAAGAACCATCACGTTATAGATATAGTAAAATAAAACAGCCAAATCAACTACAGAGGCAAAGCTCTTGATATTTAAAAGCTAAAGTAATATCAAGATCATTGCATCAGTTTTCAGTAGTATCAACCAGAACAGAAAAGCAACGAGCAGCGCCCAAACCATACTGTCTAAGATCATTAAAGCACGAACTTCGCATGTTACTCAGCTCAACAGTCTTTACAGATTGCAGATAAAAACAGTTTCAGAAAGCAATATTGAACAAATAAGCTAGATATAAAACCAACATTTTTAAACAAGAGATTGAACAAGCTATACCTGCAACATCCCGACCATCATAAGTTCCCCGGTAAACTATGCCGTAGGTTCCCTGAGCCACAAGGTATCGAATTTCTAACTTAGTAGGATCGATCTCCCACACCTCTCTAGGCTTTTGGCTGCTCTGAGTTTCCAAATTCCTAGACCAAACCTTGCTCAGATGCTTCTCAAGCTGCAAATCTAAGCTCTTGAGATCGATCTTATCAGCCCGAAAAATCATATCTTTGCTGCTAATGCTTCCTACACTCTTCTCCGACAAGTTGTTAATACTACTATTTTCCATGCCCTTCAACTCATCGTTCGTATTTGTATCCATGTTGCCCAAAACTCAGCAACAATATCAAGCCTTAAACTAGAAAATATGCAGCACAATCAACAACTCTTAACTAAAATAGGCAAACTAATCAAACCAGTATACAAAATCAAATATGTCACCCCAAAAATCATTTTTTTTTCCCAACAAAAGATCAGAGCTTCATGATCAAGCAAAACATGAATACAGATTTAGGTTCAACCTTTTAATCTCCGAATTTTGAACAACGAAAACTCTGATAAATTGCCTTTTATAAGAGGAATTCTAATACAAATAGGAATAGGTAAAACAAAGAAGTCAATTCCAATGTGGACTTCTAAACCAATAAGATTCATATAAAAGAGAGGACAAATAATCCATGAGAATTAAAAAAGAAAAATTTGACTTTTCAAGAGCCAGCCAGCAAGAGCTGGGGAAAATGCCCAGAAAGAAAAGATTTAAAAGTAAACCCTAAGAAAACGACCCCTAATATTTTTCTAATCGCAAAGACCGACTCCAACACCATCCATAAACATTCTTCTTAACAGAAAATCAAACCCAAAAGGATAAAACAAATCTTTCTTCAAGTAAAAACAAGAAATAAAAGATGCCCATAAGAAATTAACTGTTTCACATATCCCTAGGCCCAAATCAAAAGATACTAACAAAAGGGAACAATTTCATGCATATAATACGTATATCGCACGATTTAAACAGCGAAACCGCAAAATTTGACTAGATGTGAAAAAAGAATTCAAGAAAATTAATTTTAGGCCAACATATCCCCAGAAAGAAAGAAGAATTAATATGTGGAGAAGAAGAATGATGGGAGAATGAGGCTTGAGAGAGAGAGAGAGAGCGCGCGGGTGTTGCCTAAAATTGAGGTTTTATTTATTTATTTTTCTAGAGAGAGAAAGAGAAGAGAATTTAGAGTGGGACAGCATAGAAAGATACTACCGAAAAACAAATGTACTATTCCGTGCATGTCCGTCCAACTAAATTACCTGAAAAACTAGAAATACGCAGCTGGATTTACCAAATTGCCCCTCCCTTGCTTGCTTCAATTGAGTTTTTTCAATTTTGTTTGCCTGCCAGCCAATCACATTGCTATTTGCTTTTTGGACTACTATAACCCTTACTTTATCGTAAATCTCCAAAATTAATTAATAGTAATCCAAAAGTAAGTAAAGTTAATATATGAAACAAAAGATCTGATATTGCACTCTCCAATTACAACAAATAAAAGACGACGTTTGGAGCTATGGTGGAGATATCGAGATTTTCTAGGGCCATTGTATTTATATTAGATTTGGGATTTGATTATGTTTAATTATCTATATAGTTTATGGGTTATCCATTAACAATTCTATTGGTATCATGATTTATGTTTATTGTCTTCCAAATTGGTTTTGTACTATATGGATAGACTCTAGAATTTAATCAAGATAGCTTTGTTGAAAAAAAATTGTCTGTGCCCTCTAATTAATTTGATTATGTAAAACTATTTTGCTTACATTAGAAACGCTAATGTTTTCTAATTAAATTTATCGTTGAACCTCTCTTTAAGCCATTAAACCATTTAATTTATCGATTAATTAATTAATCGTTAACATAGTAAAATTAAACAGTTCAGTCATAATTAATCTATAGAATAGTATTATTGCATCTGCATCTGCATCTTGCTCAAATTTTTCATTATTGGTATTCACCTTTCCACTTTTACTTTTCAGATTTATCTCTAGGCTCTAGATATATTGATGCAGGGAAATCGTTTAATTGGTCGATGAAGATTGACAAAATATAGGCAAATAATGCATGTAAGAGTTAAATTTTGTTGATTTTTTATTAATATAAGAAGAGTTAGGAGTATTCACTATTTGATTTATATCGTAAATGAAATCGAACTAAAGTATATATATTTGTGCAGTTTGATTTGATTTACAATTTAAAAAAATTAATTTAATTTATATTTTTAAAAATTTATAATTTACGGTTTAAATTTGATTTTTAGAAAATATAAACCAAACTGCGAATTTTATTATTATTAGTATTATTATTATTATTGAATTTTTATTCAAAGAATATTAATATTAGTTTATATTCGTAACTATTTTTACAAATCATATGACTACGTAGATTTAGAAACTTCCCACTCACCTATCCTCCCATCCGTCCATCTTTGTCAGTTATCGACCGTCGCTCGCGCGTTTTTATTAATTTAGTGATTTTTTGCTAAAGAATGTCGCCTCTTAGCGTTAAAAACAGATCAACTATTTAATTCATCTCTGAGAATTCCTATTCATGTATTCTGACATTTTTAGTCTTATTTTTTTTAATAATGTCATATTTTACTCTTTTAAAAGACCTTCTAGATATTTGATTTGAATTGGTTTTAGTGCCAAACCGCACTAAATCAAAATATTTTTAAATGGCTCAACTCATTGAGTACATTAGTATTCAGTCTTGCAAATATTTTCAAAACCTTTTGCAGATTGAGCAGTTGGTGGTGACGCGCGTGCGAGGATGGCGAAGGGGTTGTTGATGTTTGGCTTCCGCTGAAATAAATTTACTTGGTGAATATTATCTGATGTCTAACTATGTTGATACTTCATGGACTATTTTATGTGAATTCCATTTTTCATTGCTTTCCACAATGATTGTTTTTCACATATATTTTATGCCTAATATGAAATGTTGTTTTGGTCTCAGACTTTCGAACTTCCAATCCCATTAGGGAGAATAATTATAACGCCAGCTTGTTATCTTTTAAATACGTCATATTTTTCAATTAAGGAGATTATGTCCAACTCTAAGGGCACATTACCCATTTAATTCAAGTAAAGCCTATCACATTCGTCACATATCTCATTTCTTATTCTCTTGAAAAATTGGGACATGATAGAATAGTATCAGAGCTTTAAGTTGAGAACTTATCTTGTAGGTCCTACAAAAGGGATGGAGATTTAGGTTCCTAACTAACCTAGTTCAACTGTTTTAATTGCCTGCACATCAGGTGAGACTTTATTCTCGAAAAGTATGTGTTGAGCTAATAAGCTCGATTTTATGAAATGTAAAAGTTGATGGTTCATGTGCTTTCTATTGGTCATTGCTTCTATCAGAACATTGTTGGCTCTGGCAACCAGAATTGTATACTTACACCAGAACCTGTTGTGTCGAGAGATTCGATGACAACCATCAGTTGTAGATATCGTCCAATAGATGAGCCAAGAAAAATATGAGCTCAGACTATTTTTAGTATGCATAGAATAACTTGTTTTGAAAACGTTCTATGTTATACTGTCTAAAGCATGAATTATCTTTTCAGAAGATAGTTTTCAAAATATTTTTAAATGGCTCAACCCACTTAGAACATTAACACTCAGTCGTGCAAATGTTTTCAAAACTTTTTGCAGATGAGCAGCTGGTGGTGACGTGCGAGTCTGAGGAAGGGATTGTTGTTGTTAATTGAAGAATGTTATATTTGGCTTCCACTGAAATAAATTCACACGAGACAATATAGTGGCAGAGCCAGATTTTCGACTTGAGGATCCAATTTTTTTCAATAAAATTAATAATTAAAGAAAATAAAAAATAAATAATAATCATTAACACAATCATTTAAATATATAACATGTAAAAGAAATAAAATAAACATAATTATTTCAGAAATCACAATATTTCTCTCCTATTTTTCACGTTTAGAAATCACAACATTTACAAATAAATCTTTTTTTTAATGTAAAATACTAAGCAATCATTCAAAAGATTGTCTCTCATATGATTGAGAAGAACACTCTTGATGATCTTCATTGCTAAATACACCAATGAAAATGTAATGTTCCCTTGTAGAAATCATCTCTTTGGCAAGATGTTCAATCCTGATAGTTCTCAAGTTGACTTTCAAGTTCATACAAAACTTCAAAAAATTTATAAAACTTTGCAAGGCAAAGCATGACATGCATAAAATTAATTACTACTTGTTGACTTCATTGAAACGTTGATTCAACTCCAAAATTTGAAGGCCAGTTATAGTGTAAAATAACTCAACTCGATAATGATAGAAATAAAATTTATATTTTTTTATTTTTAATAATATATTTACAATTTACAAAAATACTTCTAGTCTTTTATAAAGTTATATATGGGTGCAATGACCCCAGTGACCCCGGCACTAAACTTATGGAAAAAGGCATAAACTTAAAAATGTGAACTTTTTTTTTGAAAGAATTAAACTTTAAGAAAACAAGAAGCAACTCTATATCTGTTTAGTGTTTACTTTGCCTTTAATGACATCAAAAGTAGCAATAGTTGAAAGGAAACAAGAAGCAACTCTATATCTGTTTAGTGTTTACTTTGCCTTCAATGACATCAAAAATTGCAATAGTTGAATGAGATGTCAAACCAAATTCTTCTTTAAAATTTCTTCATTTAAAATAAATTATGATCACAAAGGTGGAAAATTATAGCAAAATACTATCTATAAAAAACAATGATTTTTTTATTTCAACTATACTACGTTTTAAAAAAGGGTGATTCTATTCACGACCTCCATTTTACTCTCTATAGTCTCTCATATTAAATAATAATAAAAAATAATTATAAATTTACTGTTTTACCCAATAAATCATAATTTATAAATTAAATATGATTATTTTTTAACTAAATTAATCAAATCCATGTGTATTGTATAGCCCCAATCTAAGAGAAAACCCCCCTTCATCTTCAGATCTTCTTAATCAAATTCGTGTGTTGTATAGCCCCCAATCTAAGAGAAAACTCCCATTCATCTTCTTCAATCTACCGCAACTCTTCTTTTCCGACGAAGATCACCGCCGCTTCGACCACCACCATCGGCCCTTTTTCTTTTCTTCCTCTAACCCTTTCTTTTCTTTCTTGTGATCCAGTTGACGCACGCACACAAAGAAAGAGAAACTGTCCCACCCCCCTTCAAATTTCCGATAAACAACAACGACAGGACCGTCAATTTTCGATCAACAAGATGTCAACTGTATATTACTCCGTCATTTCATATACTATTACTTTGTTGATTTTCTCAAAATTGTATTAGTGTTTAGATGACCACGTGCGTCGTCATCATCACCATAGTAGAAGAAATCGACACCTGTTAGATTCCTCAAATCATTATCATCATCTTTCCAGGCACATTAATTCATTTTTGATTTCTACCATATAGTTTGGGGTTGTACATAATTTGAATTTGGGGTTGTACATAATTTGAATTTTAATTTGATTATAATGAATTATATATATTTTTTGAGAAAATTATAATGAATTATATTTAATTTATGGCCGTATAAATTATAGAGTAAAATTGTAAATTTATAATTACTTTTATTTATTATTTAATATGAGAGGTTATAGGAAGTAAAACGGGGCATGTGAATAGAATCACCCTTTAAAAAATGTTAGACTATACGTATATTTGGTCCTACAAATTTGGCCCAAATCCACTTTGTTGTCATCGTTGACATGGCAAAGATATATTAGTTGTGTCTGCTCCAAACAAAAAAAAAGGGGATAGATTGGTTGTTGCATTTTTCCAATTAAAGAAAGAAAGAACCAAATTATATATAAATATAATATGAAAGAGGCCTTTTTTTCTATTCTCTTAGTTTTCCTCATTGTTGGGTTGAGTTTTAATCTCAACAGCAGAAATAAAATAAAACGATAAAAGACACAAGATATATGTGGTTCGGTCATCAAGACCTGCGTTCATAGAAGGTTTTCGGGTGTTTTCATTATATTTGGAAGGTTTACATTTTACATGGTGTAGAAAAATAATGAAAGAAGCTCCCTTAACTTATAACCTAAGGTCCTATTTATAAGCATTTTGCCCTAAAGTACTTGGGCCTATTTAACCTTAAAGCCCACTAATACAAGTTCCTTGGCCTAAATCTACTAATCTGCCACGTGTCTTCGACATTTCTTTAACTTTGGCTTGCATTTTCATATTTGGCTTATCCTTTTCTTTAGACTCATCGTAGCTCTGAATTGTGATGCTCAGCTTTGCTAGGCTTGGATTTATAGCTGCCTCAAATCTGCAACAATATTCAAGCGACACAAATACAATAGTTTAATTTTAGTCATGTATGATTTATATTCGGGCCATAAGTGGGCTTAACGTATCTTATTTGGGCCTTTCTTTAGAAGGACGGGAATCCCGGATTCCATCCTCATCACTCATCAAATTTTCTCTTTTCTTTTTTCTATTTTAATTCTTTCAGAAAAACTCATTATTTTTTTTAATTCTTTAAAAAAAACTCATTATCGTTGATTCATGAAAAAATATTCAACATGGACGTTAAATTAAAGATTACGAGAAAATCTTTAATTCGATAAAAAAATTATTTGAAATGATTAGTTATGATCATTAAAAATGTAGTAAAAATTAATTTTTGTTCGCTCTCATTTATCTCTAATGTTGAACATCATACTCTTTTTTCATTTTGTTCTCACTTGTTGGTGAAAAATAAGTATATGTCATTTTTTTTCCTTTCAAAAAAGTATACATGACTGTTTAATTATAACTATTTTAGATTTAAATATTTTTAAATTATAGTAATTTTTAATGCAATTAAGTAGAATGAAATTTGTATTAATTTTAGTATGAATTTATAAATAAAAAATTAGTTATATATTCCCTTCGTCCTGTAAACATAATCATAGGATGGAGTGACACGTGTTTTAATAAAATTGGTTAAGTTTATTGTGAGTGGAGAAATGGTCTCACTATAAAGGTATGGTTAATAATGATAATTAATTATATTGTGAGTGGAGAGAGTGTCCCACCATGTAGTAGAATGTGTAAATAAGTTAATATATGGAGGGTAATGTATTGTGGGGTAGTGTCTATAAATGGATTAGGACTATTTTTTGTGGACACCCCAAAATGAAAAATTATGACTATTTTTACAGAGTCAGAGGGTTTTTTAGGACAATAACTTAGGTTGATTTGGAAATTAGGACAATAACTTTCAGACTTATAAAAATAGAACACTAATTATTAAGCGTTGCACCTGCAGGACATTTATGGGCAATTATTGAATTTTGAGACTTTTTTGCACGAACCAAGCACATGACAACCCGCATGGAGGGATTGATTATGTGGCAAGCACGTCATTTTTACTGCTCCAGATAGGATGTCATGAGCTTGGTCTATGCGGAAAAGTTCGAAAATTCGATAATTGGCCGAGAAATGTCTTGTGGGTGAAACACTTATTAATTAGTGTCATATTTTTACAAGTTCAAAAGTTATTGTCCTAATTTCCAAATCAACCTAAGTTATTGTCCTAAAAAACCTTCTGACTCATTTTTACATGATGGGGGGAGTATCTTAAAATTAGAATTTAAAATATTATATATAATTATTTGATTATGTAAATGAATTATTTATTTATTTATATAAATATATTTATTGTTATATTTTTCTTTTTATATTATTCGTATTTTCCTGATTTTTTAATTAGTTTTGGGCTATTTAAATATGAATTTTTAATAATAATATAGTTTGAACTTTTAAGAGCTCAAAATTGTCTCCCTCCGTCCATGAAAATTGTATGTTTATTATTTTCAATCCACAAAGATTGTATGCTTTCATTTTTTAGAAATCACCCCTTATATTTCAAACATCATTCACACTCAATATTTACAAAATATCCAACCTTAACACATCAACTTTGGTGGGTCTCTTTTTTCAATTTTGGTGGACCATCTTCTACATTTTACGCACATCTCTCAATTATTTATAAAAAATCGTGTCATCCACTCCACCAAATAATCTTTGTGATGGAGGAAGTATATTAAATGACGACTATTAATTTTGTTATATTGATGGTTTAGTGTTATTTGCTCAATATGAGATTGGCTTATTATTTACTTTACAATCTATAAATTTAATTATTATTGTATGTATTTAAATATTATTATACAATACTCATTAAATATAATATTATACTCATTAAGTTGATATTATTGTTATTATACAGTAATATTTTTATCAATTAATCTAACTTATAAATAATGACTTTTTAACATTTTTACATAATTTATGATTTTAAAAATAAATAAATATATCATGGTTCGTGCGATTTAAATATAAATAAATATATCGTGGCATGTGCATCGCACGAGAAGGTGTACTAGTTCGATTATGAAAGTAGAGTATTTCATGAAATAGTCTTATTGTGACACATGTATAAATAAAATATAGATATAAACTCATAGCTAATGATATATTTATAATTATAAATATTAATAAATTTTAAATATATCACTAAATTTTTAAATTTAAATCTTAACCCATATCACAATAGGATATTCTATTTGTGTGTATGGCTTATAAATTGATTCAAGTAAATGGTAGTTATCTTTTATATATATATATATAAAATGCTACATAAGTATTTTATTGGGCCGTGTTGTTTTATTTTAATATATATAAAATGCTACATAAAAGGTAAAATATAAAAGGAATAATCTATTAAATGGAGCTTCAATCTGACTTTAACACGAATTGATCGGAACAAATGATAGCTTCACTGGACTGGACTCTTCGAAGGTCTTTTATAACAAGACACTGGAATTCTTTTGGTTTTATAGTGAAAATAGATGAACTATTGTTTGAATATTTGAATGTATGGGTTATTTTGAATTGCTAATAGTAAAAAATATATAATTAAGTGCCAAAGGAATTTTGCGTTTATATTGATTTGGGCGGAACTTCTGCTAAGGAATTGAACATGTGTCTACAATGGTGACTCTTGATCTATTTATAGCTATTTCAATTTAAGGGCATTTTAGTAATTTTAGCTTTGAATATGGAGGGGCATTTTCATTATTTCAACTCTATTCTTCTTGGGCCTCAAGGATAATTTCGTCTCTTTAGATCATCGAGTGTCATGTCAACTGACAATGAATATTCAGTCGCCTCCATATGTCAGGAGTTTTTACGAGACCATTTGTATAAACGATTATGGGACTACTCATAGGTGCGCCACGTAATGTCAGGTATAAAGCGCTTTTTGTATTTTTCTCCAGCTCTGCATCTCCTAGGTGCTCCTCGTAGAGATCAACTCTATTGACTGATGTTGAACCCTTTTAAGAATTTTTCAGGTTATCTTAAGCAAATTTGTATAATCGGAAGATTTGATGAGCCTTCACTTGAATATTTTGCCTCCTTCTTCTTAGTTTTCTTAAACCTTGACTTCAGCTATATATGGGTAAGCCTCCACTTTCTACCCTCGTCTTCAACTCTAGAATGATCTCCAGTCTCCTTTCTCTGGAGATTTTTCAATAAGTTTATTGGGTCTGTAGTGCATTTATTTGAGCCTATTTCATAATAAATAAATGGGCTCTAACACTATCATCATCACCTTTTTATCTAAAATATTACTCGCTCCGTCCAACAATTCTTAATCCATTTTTCTATTATGGTCCGTCCACCAATTCTTGACTCATTTTACTTTTAATTTTTCACTCACAATAAAGTGGGGCCTTCATTTCACTCACAATATACTCCACCAACTTCTTAATTAAAACTCGCGCCATTATGAAATGGGTTAAGAAATGGTAGACGGTGGGAGTAGTATTGATCCTTGTTATGTATGGAATGAAAATATAATACTTATACAATGTAAAAATCATATCCGATATTCAGATATAAATAATTATAGTAAGACACAAAGTAATTGAACACTGAGTGGATTTTGTTATTAATTAAAATATGAATTCAAAATGGGTTTTTACTAATTTGTCTTATTGCCCATTGGCCCAAAATTAAAGTTCCAAGAATCCACCACTACCCATTCAGAATCCGCTAGTCGCCCCCCCCCCCCCCCCCCCCCCCCCCCCCCCGCCCCCCTTGCCCCTCAAACGACGTCGTTAGGTTGCAGGCGATTTGCTATATTGCGATGACCTAAAACATCATTATTTCTCAATCAATGTTGACAAGAGATGATATGATCGTGGGACATTTTATGGAAATGTTAAAGGTTGAGAATACAAAACAATTAACAACAATAATAATAATCGCCTCAAAAAAAAAAGAAACAACAACAACAACAATAGTAGTAATAATAATAATAATAATAAATCTTTTTTTACAACCATAAAGCTTCTTAATTACGGATTGACTCTATTACTATAATTTAAAACTAAAATAACCCTTAATTATAAATTAATCTTTTTTTTAGAATATTATAAATTAATCTTATTTCGCCTATGATTCACACCAAAATTAATTATAAAGTAAACTTATTTTACGTACAATCTACAAAGCACTAAAAGGAATTCACGTGAAATTTCATTATGGTTCGTCGCTGCAAACATAGTTGGTATGGTCGGAGTTTGATCAACAGACAAAGAACTCCAGCAGTTTTCTGGCCTCTACCAAATTTAGTTGATCTTCATCAATTCACTTCCTTCTCGTATAAAATAGTGCATTTTCATGAATGTCTACCATTTCCATTTGATTTCTTGTTTGTGGTGGAGAAACTGCATTACAAATTAAGGTTCAAACCTTGTTTTTATTTATCTTCACTCAACCCCAATGATTTATGAATCAATTCACATACGCCTGCGCTCTACGTAACGCTAAATTCTAAAAACACAAAATCTTCTGCCAAAAAACGAGGAAATAAATATGGTAGTGAAATTTTGAAATCTAAACCAACATGTTTAAAAAAAAGAGAGAATGATATATAGATCATATTGGCAGCATCAAGTATAAATACTTTTACATATTGCCTATCATTTTGATAAAGCTGTAACTTTAACATCAATGGGTTGATAAAGAGCTCAACGTTCAAGTTTCATAACATGGTTTTTTCGCATAAAAAACGACGAAAACTGAAGTAGCTTTCCTCTAAAGAGAATGAGAAAACAAGGATCAACTATAGGTGAAGATCCTCCAGTATAAAACATCATAATATGTGTCCAACTTGAGAAACCAGTTGGGAACTGACCTCAAGAGCTGCAGCTTGTTCCTCGTGAGAAACGAGCAGTCTACCCTTTCGTCCTCATGATTGTGATGCTGCCCTTTCCACCTTCAGTGTGGATTTTAGTCTTCCCAACAACAGGTTTCCCGGAGAATGCTGATGTGGGATAAGCAGCACTAGGATCATCTTCTTCTGGTTTAGGCTTTGGCGGATTGTGTATCCTCTGGTTTATGTCCTTAAGAGTCGTGTCTCCAAGAACACCACATGGTTTGATGAACGTGAACGGATAGATCACGGATGATGCCAGTTTAGGAGGTGTGCGCATGAATGATTTTGTACCTAATTAGTGAAATGGAAAAGAGGGATGCCATTCTTGAATGTGTTGTCTGAAATAGACATTTTGTTACATGATTTACTGAAAAAAGGAAAATGAAAAAGGCTTAATTTACCTTTAAAGACAATGTTTCGAGGAGTAGTAAGGTTGTTCTCGACCAGATTAGCTTCAATTTCAGGAGCAGTTTTGCAAAGCTCTGCAATAACACGTTTACATTGCTTTGAGAGCTTTGAGAGTGGGGGTATGAAACGAAAAAGTCCAAGATGATTTTTACATTACCCGTAACATCAATTTGAACGTCGGGTGCTTCACATGCACTAGTGCTGTTGTTTACACAAAGGGCTAATCATGAACACTATTTTACTTGAGAAAAAGAAAAGGTGAAAGTGATGCAAACATACAAATCTTCGTTGCAGAGGTGCATCTCGGCCTCATTGAAGCAGTCAGTGATCCACCCTTCAGATGAAGGATCCAAGCACTCGGTGCTGGCTGCAGGCATGCCATCTGTATCATAATAAAAAACATGTGTATCTCAGACACGAGATGTGTGAGAAACGAACCTGTGAAACCAGCAACCCACTGTGACATGTCTGAAATAGCAGCTTCAAGAGTCTGTTGTGTCTCCTAAACAAGGAATAAAACCAGACTTATATAGTAGCTATGTTGGAAATTGTTGTACTAGAAAAACACTAGTTTGCATCAACCTTAGATCTCAAAAGCTCCTCGTTGCAAAGGGGTGTTTCCAAGACTTCGGACTCAAACTGTAGCATCCTGCGCCTTTTCACTTGAGAGGAGTGTTCCCTGTATAGCTCCGACTCTTTCCCTGTCGTCTCTACAGTTTTATGCAACAAGACACAACTTGAGCAACGTCAACTATTCTGTCAGTCGATTCTCCCATTTTGCACTCACACAGATAGAATAAGCAATGGTAACTTGGTAAGTGAAGAACACATGATCATGAAAACCAAACAAATTTGCTTCATCATGCAAACAAGAGTTGGATAGTGACAACGTCGTACCATTGTTGGAAACATAATAAGCTACGTCTCCGCAAGCCTTGACCGGGGTAGTCTCATTGTCAAACATATAAGAGATATGATCTACATTGTGTTCCACTTCATTCAAAAGGGATTTAGATGCTTCTGCCAGCCACAAAGGTAAGCTTCAAATCCCTCAATCAAACAAGAATTTAACAGCGAAAAACACAAGTTCGAAGCTTACCTATGCTAGTGTGATCTTCAAGAGAATAAACCTGACCTCGCCAATCCCACATGTCACTGTTATCAATTTACCCAAAAAAAAAGCAAAAAGAGCAACGGCTTAAACACAGAAAGGCACAACTGTGTGAAGAAACTAACTTTGACTTAGATGATATTTCATCTTCTATTATAACCAATAATTGCAGCTATGTGGATTATAGCAGTTCCATAATTCCAGAAGCCCGGAAACCATAAGCTCGAAGAAAATCATGCTGATGTTAAGAAATGATTGGTCAAACTATATAAATCAAGAGGTAGAAACTTTTGTCCATAAAAATTGCACTTAATATACATCCTTGTGCAGAATAAATTAGCAAATTCTTGTGAACTATATATAAGAGATGGGGAAATTGTTTAAGCAAAAAAGATCTAATAACTCAAATCTTCTAGAAAGCTCCAACTTTCTAGGGATCAGATAATCCAAGAGAGCTAAACAATAAGGATTAAGATTCTCTTTATACAGATTTAGACGTCAATGAAATGACATGACATCTATAATTGATATGAAATTAAAACACACGGGTATATATATATATATAGAGATATATACTGTAAATACAGACACAAAACCACAAAAAATTAGCTCAAACCAGCACAAACAATGAACAAATTCCTATTTTGATAGACCACAAAATTAAGAAAATCATAGAAAAATGGACCCTATTCGAAAATCAAAAGGAACGGGGGGATTGGAGAACTCACCTGCCATTGTTGTAGCTCATCTTCTCTTCCTGCAAAATTTTTCCTTCCTCCAAAAATATTTAAAAACAATAAAAGTAAACAGTGTTCTAAATCAGACAACACCGCTCTATCCTGTTAACAAAAAAACAAAGTCTTAAACTAGCCGTTATAGAGGTTAAATACACACAACATTAGTGTAATTATATCTCTGTAAGATGCAACTGCTAAATATATAAAAAAAAATACAAAAAAACAGTGCAACTACTTATACAAATACACCTTCCAAGACGGGAAAAAAGAAATATTAATGAAAAATCCCCTCTTTTGAATAATACTATATTTATATGTATTAAATGAGTGAAATCAACCCTGAAAATCTGGAGGTGGTGAACACTAAAATACCTCAGATATAAAATGTATAGATGAAACCCATATAAAACAAATACTACTATATATCATGAACCGCATATATACATGTAGGCATAAATACAGAAATTGTGTCTAGAGCATATAAAATTATTTCTTGATATGATTTGAATGAATTATATATTTTTCTTTTTGTGACTGTTTATGACAAGTCAATGTAGGTCATTCTTGGCTTCTTGCTGTTTTATTTTTCAGCAGAAATCCTTTCTTTTATACTATTATTGCAGAAATGTTTTAATGATTTATAAGCAATTATCAGACAATGAATTAATTTCCACATTAAACGGGACCGCAGTTAATTATTGTATTACAGTTGTCTGCCTTAGTATTTAAACGATCTGCGGTGTTAATTGAAGTAATTAAAATTTCACGCAGGTTGCTCCTAAAACTCCACATATATCAATGTTTTCAATTATTAGTGATTATATCAACGTACTAGTTAGAAAGATTCTGACTTTTTTTAATTGTTCTAACTTTAAAAATTAATGGAAATATTGGTTTTAGGATTTTTTTTTATTATTTTTGCTTTCGCGTTTATATTTTCTTTAGACGCAAATTTAATCATGACATTTTTTAAAATAATTCTTCCCGAAATTGAAAATTATTATTGATATCTTTATATATATATATACTCCCTCCGTCCCATCATTTTAGTCCATTATTCCATTTTGAGATGTCCCACAAAGATAGTCCACTTTTCTAATTAATACTATATAAAAATAATGTTTTTACTAAATTAACCTTATTTAATGCTTCACTTAAATATGAAAAGTATGTGTGAAAATAATAAATAAGGGTATAAAAGATAAAAATATAAAAATTAAATGCATTTTCTTAATATGTGTGAAAAGTGGGAGGGAACTAAAATGGTGGGACGGAGGGAGTAATATTTTGCAAATAAGTAGACTTAATAAAATGATACACAATCAGATGATTCAAATACCTGACGGCGCATGTAAAACAAAACCACCGGTGACAATTGTGGCATATATATTGATTAAATTTTTATTTATTTATTTTTTATCATTTTGTAGATATAATATATTTTTCTCCTTTTCATGTAATCATATTTCAAATAAAATATATAATATATATCTTAAATGAAAGATAATGAAGTGACTTTTAACTTGATATATATGGTGTGCGGAAATAAATTTAAAATGAACAAGTTATAATTTAAAGTTTTAACATAGTATTAGATACTGTATATTTTTAACTAATGATATTTATATATTATATAAAAGAGCAATTTAACGACTATTTTTCCGCCATAATTTAAAATTTCAGTTATTTTTAAAATTTCAACTATTAAAGTATATTTTAATTCAATTCTACCACGTTTTAGGTGGAGGAGCATTCTTTTTTTTCCAAGTTAAACTTCTATTCTTATTTGCTTTTATTGTTTTTAACTGTTTTCTTTCTGTTTTTTCAAAAATCGTGTAATTTAAGTAACAATAAAATATTCAATATGCATATCAAATTAAAGAACATGAGATTAGCTTTAATTTGATACTATAATAGATATAATATAGATTTAAGATAATAAAAATATTGAAATTTCAAATTTCAAATTAAATTGTCTTCTCTCTCATCTCTCTTATTTTAGTTCTTTTTCTTAAATGATCTATTTTCATTTGATTGATTTTGTTTTATTATTTAAATGTATATTATATATATATATATATATATAGAGCAAATATATAAAACTGGCCACTTTCATATTGTAAAGATAAAAAATGTCCACTAAGATAAAAATGATAAAAACTATCCACTTTGTAGTTGAAAAGACAGAAATATCCTCTCTTAAATACATGTACTCTCTCTTTCTCTCTCTCATTCTCTTCTCTCTCCCTCCACGCATCTTTCTCCTCTCTCTTTCTCCACGCATCACCGTCGCCGACCTCCGCCGCATCTTCCCCATGTGCCCGGAGCTCCTCACCTCCTCCTCCACCGCCGTCCGTGCCACCACCTTCCTCCTTTGTGAGGCCCGCACGCCGCCGACCTCCTCTACGTCGTCCACCGCCGCCCCTGCCTCATCGCCTGCGGCGTGGAGTGGTAGATCTAGGGTTCCAGACTATCTTCATCTCCATCGCCGCCGCCGTCTATCTCCACCGCCTTCATCTCCGCCGCCGCCTTAATCCTTAGGTTGCTGGTTCAAATCCGGCAGTGGTTGTGGGGGGATGTTGCAGATCTAGGGTTCTAGACTTCCAGGCGTGGTAGATCTAGGGTTCCAGGCGGCTTGGGGCTTGAAATCCGAAGCGTCGCCGCCTCGGCCTCGTCGCCTCCACCATCTCCTGCTTCGCCCCCTGCCGCGAAGCGCCGCCGCCCCCGACCTTGTCGCCTCTGCCATCTTCTGCTTCACCCCCCGCCGCGAAGCGCCGCCGCCCAGGCCTCGTCGTCTCTGCCCCGGTCTCGTCGCCTCCGCCATCTCCGACGTCAGGTAGGGGCGGCGCTCCTTCGGCTTCTTCTTCTCCTCCTCCTCTTTCACGGTACAGAACGGAGGCGGTGTTGCTGAGGACAGTGTTTGGCATCTGGCAGAGGCTGCCGGAAAGTGGTCTCGGCGGCGAGAGGAAAGGCGCAGTGCAGCGCGTTTTCCCAGTAAAAAAAAAACCTTAATTCCATATCTGAGTAATTTTGGGGATTTTTGTTTTACTTCCTTGAAAAAAAGTTTAGATCTGATACGTCTGTGAATGATTTTCGTTCTAAGATCTGTTGAGATTGTTGATTCCGAGATTGAATGTTGAGATTGTTGATTCAAAGGAATTGTTGTATTTTAATTGTAGATTGAATTGATTCGAATAATATTTTGTTGTATTTTGATTGTTGATTGAGCTGTATAATTATTTTTTTAATGTTCTTAAATTCACAACCAAATTTATGAATTCACAGAAGCTTAATGTTTTTGAATTCACGACCACATCTATGAATTCACAACTTAATATTCTTGAATTCACAACCAGATCTATTAATTCACAACTAAAACTCGAATTCACAATCAAAATAAATTACAGTTTTAATTGTGAATTCAAACTTTAAAAACTCAAATTCACAACCAAAATAAATTTTAGTTGTGAATTAAATTCAGGTTGTGAATTCACAATCGACTGATTGTGAATTCACAACCAACATAAATATGGTTGTGAATTAAATTTTGATTGTGAATTCGTTTGGTGTGAATTCACAACCAAAAAAATTCTAGTTGTGAATTAAATTTTGGTTGTGAATTCGACTGATTGTGAATTAAATTTTGGCTGTGAATTCGACTAGTTGTGAATTCACAAACAAAAAATTCTGGTTGTGAATTCGACTGGTTGTGAATTCTCAATTCACAACTAGTGTAAATTCACAACCAAAAAATTTTGGTTGTGAATTCACACGGGTTGTGAATTGCGGGATTTTTTAAAGGGGTGATGTAAAGTGGACATTTTTTTAATTTTTAATGTGAAGGGTATTTTGGTAACAATGGACATTTTTTAAGTTTTTTTATCTTAGTGGACATTTTTTATCTTTACAATATGAAAGTGGCCATTTTAAAAATCCACTCTATATATATATATATATATATATATAGGGGCCGCTCCAATGAGACCCCCTAATTTTGGTGAGATCTAAGGTACGATCTGGTGCTTTTATTTTATCAATCCTATGGCTGATATTGTATCTGGAGGGAGAATTTTTTTCGCAGGGTTCGAATCCTGGAGAGAGCATAATATTTTAAATTTCGTTATTCATCAGTATATACTGCATTGTTCAACAGTATATAATGCTTGTTCATTAGTATATATGTCTTATTCATTACCAATTTTTAATTTTTTTTTCATCAGTATATACATCTTGTTCGTTAGATATACGTCTTGTTCATTAGTATTATATATCTTATTAATTGTCCTCAGTGTTTCACGGAAAATAGGGGGTCTCACTGGAGCGCGCCCCTATATATATATATATATATATATATATATATATATTAAGCTTGTATTCTGACTTGGAAGTTGGAATTTGGAACAATAGCAAAATACATATTTTTAGCACACATTATTGAGTTTTTTAGATAAATGTATTACGTGCGAGATCCATATTATTTAAAATATTATTTTAAATTTTTTCTCATTCAAAATTGTGAAATGCGTATATTCGATTTGAATCAAATAGTAGGAAATCGAATCGAATAGTAGGAAAATTCGAATTGAATATTCGATTTATATTATTTAAAACACAATTATAAAAAATTAAAATAAATATTCAAATCGATTCGAATATTCTCAAATCAATGTACGAATCGAATAAAAATATTAGATGAGATTCAAAAAAAATATTTGAATATGGATTCAAATATGCAATTGTTTAGGATAATTCGAATATAAATATCTATGTTTAAGAAGAAAAGGCGTAACTTATTGATTCTGAATTACTTTTCTATCATGAGATAATACTGTTCACAAATAAATTCTGAATGCTTAAACTGAATCCTATCATAACATGCGAATTATAAATAGTATTCTCTTCGTCCTGTTGAAGTTTATGCGTTAATTTTTTTTTGGCATAGAATTTAAAGAATTAATGTTTAGTTGTTTAAATATATTTGTAGATTTGTGGTTAAGTCATTATCCAATTCTAATTAATAATTTTGAATTATTTTTAACTCAAAAATTTAAATAGAATAATATGAAATTTATTTTGATTTTTGATTTAATATTATATTTTTTTAAAGTATGTTTGTAAATTTATGGTTAAATCAATTATATGCTTAATTTCTCTACCAAATATAAAAACGACTCAACTTCGTTAGAACGATCGGAAAAGAAATACGACTCAACTTCGGTGGGACGGACGGAGTAATTGTTAAAAACCTGTCATAATATATATCATGATGTATTCATAATAGGTTATGGTTAAAAATCGCATAAATAAACCTAAATAAAAAAAAAGAAGCACGCGAGCTTATATATATGAATCAAACTAATTTGCCACCTAATTCAATTAGTTGCACTATGAAAAAATATATTTCCAAATATTATACATATATTCTCGAAGTCAAGATTCCACTACACTGAGGAATAATACAAAGTAAAAAATAAATTCTTAAACATTAGACTTAGAAAATAGTAACGAGACAAAAAATTTGGTGATTGCATTTATTAATATAGTAATTTTTCTTATGTTTGGACAAAACCCCAAAAATTATAGTATTGTCTCCACTTCCATGTTGGACAAAAGGCCCATTTTCCTAGCAATGTCACACGCTTAATAATACGCAATAAAAATTTATTTTGCGCGATGCATTGGACTTTGATTCGATAATACGAACACTAATTTAGGTATTTGGTCAACTTGGATGTGTTTAATAAGTAATAAGTTGTACTTTAACTAACCAAAAAGTCGTGGTCCATGGAAGACAGTTTTCAGTTCTAGATCAGATCAATGATATCATGATTAAAGTGATGTTTGTTGGCAATACAAATATTTCAAGAATATTAACTTTGATGGACTCCCTTTGATTTCTTTTTTGCGACTTTGGAATTGTTTATCTACTTTGATTTACCTTTTTATTCTTCCTGCCATTATTTACTTTTTGTATTTCTTTACCCAATATATACCAAAAGAGCATCAATGCAAATAATTTACTTGATATTGTGTTTTTTAGATTTTTAATTTTAGTATTAGAATTATGATTTCATCTTTACTTGTTTTAATTGTTAGAGTAGGATACTCTATTCTTAATTGTCATTTATATAGCCTTGATTTCTGATACCAAACGTGATAACAGAAGTGATACCGTACTGCTGACGAATTTCTCTTAAAGATTCTCTTATAGATAAGATCATATCTTGAGGATCTTTGTTTCCTTGTTTGTGAAGATTTTCGTAGAAGTTTTGAATGCATCTTTTGGATTGGCCTGCAAGACCTAAAAGAAGAGTTCTTAATTATCATAGAAGGAAACTTTGGATTTCTCTCATATATAAATCGAAAGTTTCTTGGAGCTAGGGTTGGAGATTTTTCGTGCCTTCTTTCAAGCTGTTTTTGAGCGCTGTACTCTCAGGGAAAGAACTTTGTTGATCTCCTCCAGCATTCAGGGTTCAGCGATTTGTGCATTTATTTGAGCAGTTCATGAGCGCAGCACGTTTTTGGGAGTAAGAACATCTTTCTTGGAGTGTACGTATGTTCTGCTTCTTATTACTTTGCATTTAATCTTGTTGGTAGCAAAGTATTTGTTAGTTTATCTCCATTGTAAGTTGAATTTCGAGTTGTAAAGGAGTAAGTGTGTTCGTCGGGGTTCACACTTAGTAAGTTAGTGTTATCTAGCTTTCAACGTTTCTCTAGTGCTGATGTTTTGGGAAATTATAGAGGCATAGAAGGTTGAGTCGTTGTAAGTCCTGCTATAATTTAATCTCTCATAGTGGATCGTTTTCCCTGGGCGAGGCCCCCAGACGTAGGTGTTCTATAATCGAACTGGGTTATCAATTTCATGTGTCCATATTTATTATCGTTTCTGTTACTTGCTGAGTTACAGTATCACGCTTGGTATTAATTACGTTGGTATCTGCAAGATATTATATGTGTATTTGGATAGGGAGAGGTCTTTCGTTAATAATTAGAAAAACCACAAAATTGGTACCATAACTAGTTTTATAACAGTATATAAGTAAAAAAAAAAACAGTATATACATAATTATTTATTAACAAATTGAGGAAAATATTTATGTTTTCTAATTTAAAAACTAAAATAATCAATCTGCTGGTGGGGATGCTTGGATTTATTTTGGATGTTTCTATTTTATTTTCTATGTACATTAGCTATAGTGATCTTCGAAACTATAATATTTTAGTAATAAATTATTAAAAGAGTTATAAAGCTTTTCTGAGTATAATGAATTTATTCGTCAGTCGTGATGGAATTACTTCGTATATATAACTATTCTGTGTCATTCTTAAATATCGACATAATCTCTTCATGAAATAAATTAAACAATAAATTAATTTGTGTTTAAGAATGAGAAAGAAACTTGAATATCATAAATCAAAATGTCACGTGCTAGACCGGACATGCAAGAGCTTTATAGTATGCAGAGAATGTAGGTAGAAGTATATACAAATAACATAATTTTGTTTACTATTAATTTCAGAGTTTGACACTGTACTATAATCAAATTTTGGAGAGGAAGAAGATGGTGAGGGTGTCACGTGACATTAAGGGCTATGTCCATTGTCCAAAATATATTCGGGACCACAAATAAAAGCAGCTTCCAATTTAGAAGGGAAGAAAAAAGTTACGAAAAGAATAAATAATTGAGAATTAGACAAAGTGAAAGGGGTTAAAGTAAAAATCAAAAGTTGGTAGATATCTCATATATATCTTCTTTTAATAATATTATTTGGACAAAATATGTTCACAGACCAAAAATGGTTACATACTTTAAAATTTTGATTTATTTAAAAAAAATTGGTCAAAAAAAAAGATTTAGTTAGTTTTATTATTTCCTCCACATTGCACTTTTTTGTAATGTTTTTTTTTAAAAATAATTATTTGAGTGCAAAAATTACATGCCTTTTAAATGTGAACAATTTTATTCAAATAAATCAATTTTTAAAATATTTAACTTTTTTTATTGTTCGAACGTATTTTATCCAAAGAGTAATGCTAAACAGCCACATTGTGGCTACCCACAATTTACCTAAGTAGAAAATAATTTAATTTATTTAACTTATTTTTTAAAATAAAAATAAGATTTAGTTATTTTATCATATTCTTTATATTATAGTTATTTTTTTGTAATTTTTTGGTAACTTTTTTATTTTTATTAAAAAATAAATTAAAAATAAAAAATGCAAAAAAAAATTAAAAAAAATAAGTACAATGTAGAGAATATAATAAAATAACTAAATCCTATTTTTATTTAAAAAAATAAATTAAACAATCAAGATTATCCTTATTATATTAGTGTGTGGGTGACCACAATGTGGCTGCATAGATTTATTGTTATCCAAATAGCACTACTCATCTCCTTGTTTTCATTAATTTATTTGGTGCAATGATCATCTTTTTGTGCCATGATGAAATTAATGCACACTAGCTACATAGGCGACCATAAATATCTATCCAACTTTTTCTTCTAGTAGAAACATTATTTTTTTTGAAAAACTCGTTACCAAAGATTGAATAGTAATATGAAGCATTACATTTTACTACTACTCCTTTTAAGTCGAATAGTAGTTCCAGTGTCATATTTCCAACTATATAAAAAATAAAATCTCTAAAGTGACGTTTACTTTGAATGATATGATAAATTGATAATGCATAATATTGATTACGTGGAAAATAAAATTATCAGATAAACTCAAAATTAATCAATCTGTCAAAACAAATGATTAATTACTTTATAATATATTTATTTATTCATCCTATCACTCAAAATAAACTCTCCCTAAATACACACATTGCAATAATAAGCACACGATGATCTTCAAAATGCTGGTACAAGATTCTTATTATACATTTTTCATGTTTTATTATTATTAATGTATGCTGCACAATCTCGCCAAGTAATTTCTTTCTAATTATTATAAAATTGAAAACATATTTGTATTTTAAGTGATCATAAGCAAAAGTCTTCATCATCAAACCTCAATTGGATGGAAATTAACTTTTTGAAATTAATATCAAACTTCAAATATAGAAAATGTACGTTGCCAGAAAATCCTTAATTTTCCACTTATATGTGCACCATCGTAGCTACATGTATATTATTATATGACATGATATCATAAATATATAATTGACGTGTATTGCAATAATAAAATAAAAATATATACATAATATAATAGAGAAATTAAAATGTACAAAAATGTATTTATACACGACTCAAAGTGTTCATCAGCTGATTTGAATGAGGTCGCTCAATGTGCCATAAGTATATGCCACAAAATTAATGCGATAATTGTTCCATTCGAATGTTCTAATTAGTTGAATCGACATTCTCACAATTAACATGATATATATTTTTTCAAAATACTCGTACGTAATGCGAGATCATCACAAATTAATACAGTATATGGGGGGTTTCACAAAAATGAATAATAATAGTCCGAATGCGTAATTTTAACAAAATAAACCTTTTTTTAATGCCTTTTAACAAAAGAAAGTTAGTTAAATATTTCACGAGCGATGCATTTACACCTCAAATGCTGTAACAGTAAAAAGTAAATATAAATATATGTAGTATTCGGTTGTATAAAGATAGAAAAATAATGATCGAACCAGACAAAATTACTTAGTACATTTACCAATTTTGTTTACTTTTACCTAGTAGGCAAGAATTTAACATGAATGTCAGATGTGCAATTGCACATTTGTACCAAAAAGAAAATATATAGATCTAACTGGTCTCTTCTGATCTGAATTTCAAAACCAATGAGGCAATGCTTAAATGAAATAACAAACTTCAGTTATGATAAAAGATGTCAAAGAAAGATCAAGAATTTATGACTAGAAATTTACGACAAGAGAACTATTTTTCTGGTCTCTTGATATATGAATAAAATATCTTATATCATCAAAATACCCTCTTGATAATTGGGCCTGATATAAATTAATCACATGATTAAGTAATGAATCCTCTTGTCCCCAAGAGAACATCCAAACGGTGAGAACTTCTGTTTGTAAACAGTAAGGTTTAGAGTTCAAACTTACCACTCCCCCTCGTTCAAGTCAAAAAAAGAGTAATTTGCATGTGCGGGTGTTGGCTTGGCGGTAGAAGGTTAATGCCCAAAACCTTGAGGTCCTTGGGTTTGAGTGCGGTCTTAAATTTCTTAATTTATATATATAAAAAAAAGTAATCTGCCAATCATTTTTCAAATTTGGCAAATTGGTTGGCAAAATCAAATGAAAGTGGAAGCAGAGTAATTACCAGACAAATATTTAAACAATAATGCTATTTGGACAAAATTTGTCCGGACAAAATATGGTTAAATACTTTATAAAATAAATTTATTTAAAATTTTGGTTCAAAATAAAATAGGATTTAGCTAGTTTTATTGTTTTCTTTATATTGTAATTTTTTGATAACCTTTTTAATTATTATTATTTTTAAAGTACACAAACTACAAATAAAATAACAAAAAACAAAAAATTTGTTAAAAAATTACAAAAAAACTACAATATGGAGAAAACAATTAAACTAACTGAATCCTTTTAAATTTGAATCAAAATTTATAAATAAATTGATTTTTAAAAATTTGTAACCTTATTTTTGTCCGGACAAATTTTGTCCAAATAGCACTAGTGTTAAAATTTAATACTAAAAGTTAAATACTAATTTGGAGGCTATTATTCCCTAAAAGAATTGTACTTAAAATCTCAGTTACCAATTTTGCTGACACGGTCATTTCCAAAAAAAATGAGTAGAAAAATTTAATGTGTCGACCAATCTAACAAACATAAATGTGAGAGCAATAAATACATAATAATTGATGGCGAATGTAATAATAAATACTAATTTCACGAGAAGTATGTTGTCGCGTTGAAGAATTTCTCAGAGGTTAGATAATTAGGTGCTGGCGGGACCATGGTTAGTAATTGTAGACCTCACGTGGCCGATCACGTATGGTCCCACCCGTTTAAATTCTCCGGCGCGCCAAACATTAATGCGCTTTCTACTATTTTGGCATGTTTTATAATTCTATTTTTATTATTGTTTATTTATTATTTTCGCGATGCATTCACCAAATCTTGGTTTCCTTCTACACAAACTCTAATAATTATTGGATAATGCATGCTTACGATTTTTAGGATTTCAAGTCGATACTAAAAAAATACATGATATTACAAGTTGTTTGATAGGTTGGAGTTTGTTTGTGTATCCATATTATTGATATTGAATAACAGTGTCACCATAAAACACAAAATTTAGGATTTAAAAAAGAAGTAAAATTCTTGATAATGGGATGGCATTAGGCGGATGACCAACTTAAAGGCATCATGAAGTCAAGAGACATGTAGCACTCTTTCATTTGATGCTACTTAATTAAATATATTATAATTTTTAAATATTAATATTCTAGATAATTATTTATTTCAAAAAGTAAAAAATGCGAAAGCTTTTTCTCTATATATGGAGCCCCATTTTGCTATAGTTTTACACAACTTACAATCATATTTTCTATCTTCATCTAGCTCATATTTCTTCTTCTTTTGAAACTATGGATCCAAAATCACTCTAATTATAAGTTTCTAAATGTCTGGTATTTTAAAAAAATTATGAGTTTTGAAAAATATATTTTTATCTATTTTAATATAGGGTTGAATTGTGCATGTGAAGTGAATAACAGAAAAATGAATATTTTGTTTGCGTATTCAAATAAAGGAGATCGCCACTCCAAATAATCTTAAATCGTTCTTAATCTGAACTCATATTTGCAAATTGCAATTTTTCTATTTTGATTGCGTTTACATTCAGTTCTTAGGAGGTGATTGGTACGATGGAATGGAATAAAGGTGGAATGTAATGAAAGTAGTAATGCAATGAGGTTGTGAAATGAATGACAAATCTTAGTGATTTCTATGCTTGGTATGCACAAGGAATACCAAAAGAATGAAATTGTGATTCTTTGTTTAATTCAGTTCCTATAATTGGTAGCTAGAAATAAAATTTAGGAATGAAATGAAATTATTTTATTTTATTAATATCAAGCCATGTATATGATTGTGTAATGTGTTGCATCAATTTCAATCCATATATTAGACTATTGCTTATATAAAGTTGATAATATTTTATTTTTTCTAAAAATATTTTTGTATCAATTTTTTTTTATAAATATATTTTGAGTAAATAATAATAATAAATAATGTATATTTCATACAAATATACATGTCAAACATAAATTTAGAATGATTAAGAATGTAATTGAATGGAATGGAATGGCTAATACCATTGTAGGTGAAAGGAATGGTAATTCCCATAGATGTAGGAATGGTGATTCCAAATGGAATGATGATTCCTACCAAAAAAATATACCAAGCAAATGAATGGAATGAAGGTAGGAATCACCATTCCATTCTCACCTTCATTCCATCATAGCAATCTCGATTTGAAAGTGTTCTCTAATAGGCCACACACTCAAAATTCATTTTAAAAAGTGTGGAAATTAAACATAATTATTTATTTATTTTGGTTACTTTGTAGAGCAAAATATTGTTCAAATATAATTTATGTTGCTATACTATTAGGGTGCGTTCACTTTGATGGATGGGAAAAATGAGGGATAACAAAATTTTAAACCTTAAAATGTCTTATTTTTTATCCCACATTTTACACAAAAGATGAATTCACCATTTTTTTCTTCCTTATTTTCACTTCAAATAGGGATAATATTATCACACCAAAATGGAGGGATAATATTATCTATTCTTGAAGTGAAAATAAGGAAGGAAAAATGGTGAACTTCTCTTTTATGTAAAATGTGGGATGAAAAGACATTTTAAGGCTTAAATTTTTGTTATCTCTCATTTTCCCATCCATCAAAGTGAACGCACCCTTATTCTATTAGTGTAAGAGTATAAAGTATATATATGGTAAATATCATTTCAAACTCCAAATTATTTTCGCACTATTAATTATATTTGTTTTTGAATTTATTGAAAATAATTTTTAAAATCATAAACTATCGATTTTGTATCAATTGTACCATCCGGTCATTTTTTTTACTCAAAAAGTTGACGCGACTCGCCGAATGTCACTATAAATTTAGAGTTATTCTTGTTAACTTACGTGGCACAAAATGACATTATTTTGTATTTTATAATTAAAAAATCCAAGCTAGATTTACAAAAGTGAATATTTTTCAATTAGTAAAGTAAAATAAAAAATTTAAATTAATAAAAATAATAAATGTTGATAGATATTCGGCGAGTCACGCCAACATTTTAAAGTAGAAAAATAAATAAAAGATATAATTGATACGAATCGATATTCATAATTCACAAGAAAAGCATTATAATAATTTAAAATATTATTAATAGTGCCAAAAAATTATTTAACTTAAAATATATGTCTACTTTTTCTTATTCTTTGCTTCTCCTTCAATCCATCTTTTTCTTTCTTTTTGGTTTTATTTTTGTTTTCTGTTTTCCTTGATGGCTATTTTGAATGTTAAAAAGTTAAAACAACCAAACCTAGGGGAAATGACTATAATTCCTTAGCCGTCATGAAGGGCCGTAAAGTAGACAGAATCATTAAAGAAAAAAAAAAGAAAGAACAAATTGTGTTTGCAAAAATAATTAGTAGAATCACGATAAAAATTGCACCAACATAAAATCATGACCGTGCCCAAACCTTAATCCTAAATATCACCGAATGAAGTGTGGGACCTAACTAGTAAGAGTAAATTGGCAATATGAATAGTAATAAAAAAAAATAATAGTAACGTATAATTATTCGAAAATGATATCTACAAATTAATTATTTCCAATAAAGTTATTAAGATTGGGAGGTTACTAATTTCCTGAACACAAAACCTTAAGTACAATTAGTGTACCGTACAATAAAGTTAACCTACAATAGAGTGTAATCTGATCATACGGTACACCCGATTGTACCCAAGATCACTTCTTTATTAATTGGGTTCTCGCACAAGACATGATAAATCACGAGTTTAAGCATATATAAGAAAAAAAAGAGAATTTGTAGTTCAGCAAATATATTTTGCATGTAACAGATCCTGACTAAAATAGTACTAACAGATGGCAAAAATGTATATTTTTACTAGTAGTTAAGCCAATGATTGAGAGCACTAATGACTTTCTTAAATGAAAATTATTCCGTAATTAACAAAAACAATATACCCGAACAAAACCGCCTCCCACATAATCAAAAGCAATTCGTAAAATTTCGTAACTGAAAATTCAAATCGGCTAAGAAAAAGAAAAAAAAGGTCACCGGAAATGAATTTCGTTGAATAGTTGTGAAGAAAATGAAGATAATCAAAGAATATCTGTAAAAATGGCAGCACATCTTCGATAATAAACATGTATATATATTTGCCATTAAATTTCTTCAGCGTTATTTACGTTACTTTTTGCTGTCGCTGTTTTCCCTCCCAACAACAACAGCCCTTTTTTGGCTTAGTTTGCTGTGCATATATAACTTCATCCACAATGCAACACAGCAGCAACTGTATTTTTTCTTTCTAAGTTTCTTTTATATTTGTTGGGGTAGTGGGGTCTCGATTTTCTACTTGAAGAAAAATCCCTTCTTTATTTCTTTTTTCTTTGCTGACCTCCGTTTCCCGCTCCTTTCTTCAATCTCAGCCACTTTCGTTTGACTCCTTTGTTTCTTACAAACCAAACAAAAGAAAAGAATAGTGTGTCTTTTTTTGTGTGTGTGTGTGGTTGTCTGATTCAGACAGGCAATGCAGAGTTAGATAGAGAAATAGATAGAAGGAGGTGATGGGGGATTGTAGAGGGGAGAGAGAACTCATGGATACTCCAGAGAGAACCAACAACACCCAGATCGCCACTTCCATTGCCAAATTTGAGGTTTGTTTTCGTTTTATTTCAACACTTTCTCAATTTTTATTGTGTGTGTGTTTTCTGTATTGCTTCTGAATTGGTGTATTGATTAGGAAGTAGGAACTGGGTTTGCAGGTGATTTGGCCGAAACATGCAAGATACTATCATTTTTTAACTTTTAATTTGCTGGGTGAAAATTGTTAATTTTGATGTTTGATAACATAAATTTTAGTTTTAAAAAAACTTTCTTTAAACTGAATTTGGTTCATTGATGTTGAGTAAGTTCTTTTGATTACTTGATTGATAGATTATATCGTATTCGAGTTCTATTTTCTTGCATTCTTCTGTTTTTTTTTGTGCCACCTGCCAAGTTTTTGTTACCACTGGATTTCATTGCCAGCTTTTATCTTGTTTTTCTTGATTCCTTCAATAACTGGTTCTATTAATGGACTTGGCCAAATTTGGCATGCATTTTCATTTGTTTGCATAAATTTGAAAATTTACAAGTCCCATTACGCATATTATGTGGCAGTAGAGTAGATCCCAGATTCACCTTAAGCTTCTTGGGAATAAGTTCTCTCTTTTATGCCTTTTAATTCTGTTTCACATAATGAGTTGATTAGTAGTTACTATCATTTAGCAGTTCAATTTACTTGAAATATTTCAAGAATCTACTTAACAGTTCTGAGAAATTGATGATATTTCTTTAATTGCTGTATTTCTTGTTAGACAGCACATCGACCTTCCAAATTTGAGGAGTTTGGTTATTGCATCCAATTCTCCCAGTATGATGGTGCTTACATTCATAAACTGTGTCTACATTCAAATGAAGCTCACATTCATATACTATGCCGTTATATACCTCATTTTATACTTGTTATCCATTGTGAACGAATATCTTATGCCTAATAAATATGTGTGTGTGTTCATTTTGTAGGCTTTGAGTTTTCAGTGATATTGTTTTCTGATGATTCCCCTATTTGCATGCAGGACTCCCCTGTCTTTAACTTTCTCAACAATCTTTCCCCTATCAAGCCGGTTAAACCGGTACACATCTCTCAGACGATAAATCCACTTAGCTTCTCTTCCCTTCCATCCGTGTTCAGTTCACCGCATCTTACTTCCCTCAGGGAATCTAGATTTCTTCGCAGGTAACATTTCCATTTTTTGTAAACTCTTTGTCCAATCTTGAGTTTACGTATTCGTATTTTATTTTATATATTTTGTTACCTATGTCCAGGCATAGTCTTTCAGATCCATCAAAACCCGAGTTCTCCTCTGATGATGGGAACACAGTTGATCCAAACATGCAAGTCGCTATGAACTTGGACGAACAGAAGGAAAATCTGGATGCAAATTGTGAAAATGCTGGTGAGCCATCTTATGGATGCTCAAAGCTTGTAGTTGAGTTTGCAGAAACCCTAAATTGTGAGTTGGACATTGTGAACTCGAGCTTGAGTTGTCTTAAGGCCAAACGTGTAGCAGAGTATGCTTGCACTTCTTCAGCATTTGTGGAAGACCAAAGGAGCGTAAACATGGGTGAGGCGAATCTGGAGGAGTTAGTCAATACCAATGGAAACAGTTGGGACAGTTTGATTGCTGATGCATCTGATCTATTGATCTTTGAATCACCAAATGCAGAGGCTTACAACGAGCCCGTTGATCCTGCAACGACTTTCTATAGGAGCATTAGAAATGCCATACAGAACGCGCAATCCCTTGGTGCAGTGGTTTGTGGTGAACGAGGAAACACAGCTGAAAACATGCCTCGTCAGCCTGAAGAAGGAACTGAGATGATTGAAAATGGTGATGCTTCATTCTTGAATTCCAATCAAAAGATGGATTATGAGGTAAAAATTACAAATTAGAATGTTTCTGTAAAATTCTTCACAATGTAACTTCATTTCTTTACATTGACAGAATCTTTCTGGTCTATGCCGTGGTATGAGAAGGCGCTGTCTCGTCTTTGAGATGGCAGGAGGTCGTAGGAAGCATATGGAGGACGGATCAGCTTCTGATTCGCCTCTTCTGCTAACAGCGTCTGATGGCAATGCTTCCTCTGACAATCAAATAGCTCTGACTAAGACAGAAAATGATTGCTCTCGTCTATTGCCTGGGATCGGCTTGCATTTGAATGCTCTGGCAGCAACTCCCAAGGACTTTAAAATTGTCAACCACGAGTCTTCAGCTTCTGGCAGATTATTGATCGGACCGAGCTCATCTGCCAATTTGCCTCCTCCAACTACTAGCCAAGACTTGTTAAGCGACTACTCGTTAGAACGAGAAATTGATACCTTCGAAAGTGGTGGTCTTCTCGTGGAAGATCATAGCCGGGAATCTGGATATATCGCGAATGAAGATATCAATCCGAGTAGTCCAAAGAAAAGGAGGTATGTATGTGAGCTTGTTTCTTGTTTTTCATTAGAAGATATATAGTTTTTATTCAGCCATCTTTCTTATTCGGTTGAATATGATTATTTAGGCGTAGGTCGGAGCAAGTTGGAGACGGCGAATCTTGTAAGCGATGCAATTGCAAAAAATCAAAATGTTTGAAACTGTAAGTTCCACATTTGCATAAGCCTAAAATGGCAATGGCAGTATTTGTGAATATGTTTATCTAATTTATAGTGTGAATGTAGTTACTGTGAGTGCTTCGCTGCTGGTGTCTACTGTGTGGAGCCGTGTGCTTGTATAGACTGTTTCAACAAGCCCGTGCACGAAGACACTGTTCTTGCCACGCGCAAGCAGATTGAGTCTAGAAATCCTCTTGCATTTGCTCCCAAAGTGATCAGGACCTCCGATTCTCTATCAGAGATAGTGGTATGAAACCTTGAACTCGGGACTTTATGCTTGCTTGTCGTGTCTGCACACACGTTTAAGACCTTTTGCTGCGTCTCGTGCAGGATGACTTCACCAACACTCCTGCTTCTGCTCGCCATAAAAGAGGATGCAACTGCAAAAAATCCGGCTGCCTCAAGAAATACTGTGAATGCTATCAAGTTAGTAATCTTTTCCTACTTATGCTATATTCTGTGTCGTTTTCCTTTCCTTTGTCTTGTTATCTGATGGTGAACCTTTCGACTCTTCAAGGGAGGTGTTGGATGCTCGATAAACTGCAGATGCGAAGGTTGTAAAAATGCATTTGGCAGAAAAGATGGTGAGAGTCTTAAACACACTCTCCTCTTCCTTATTTGCTTTTTTCTTGGCTAACTTGAGTTTCTGTATATATCAGGTTCAAGTGCATCAGCGTCGGAGCATGAGCACGAAGAAGATGAAAACGGCACTACTGAGAAGGCTACACTCGACAGAAGAAGCATCTATAAGGCTGCAATCCGCGATGATCTTGATCAATGCATGGATACCGTGCCCCCTGCAACACCTCTAGGAGGTGGGAGGTATGCAGAGTTGACACGTTTTTCTCAAGTTGTGCATGCTCGATGCAAACGCGAATTGAAAGATGAAGTTTTTTGTTTTTGATCTTGCAGGCAGCAGCAGCCATTTCAATCATTCTCAAAGAAGAGGCCACCTAGAGCCTCTTTTCCTCCCATCTGCTCATATTCTGGCTTTGGAAAATCGAGTTTAGTATTTCCACAACCGCCTAAATTGAGGACTTGCTTTGAGGAGGAAGAGGAGATGCCACATTTTCTGGTAGGAGGAGCAGGGTCGCCTATCAAGTCGTCCTCGCCTAACAGGAAAAGAGTTTCTCCGCCTCAGACGTCGTCTGGTCTGAGGAGCAGCCGGAAGTTGGTGCTTCAGTCCATCCCATCATTCCCATCCCTCACACCGAACCAGTGAGACGAGCTCTCTTCGTCTGATGGAAGCTTCTTGTTTATGTGCATTGGTAGTTATGTTTGGTCTCAGTTTTGTTTTGGCCTTTCTGCTTTGCTTAATAATGGCAGCAGTTTGTTGCTGTTCTCACTTTTCCTGAATAAAATGCTCTCTCTGTCTCTTTGTGACTGTTAATTTCTTGATTCTTTTATTGTTTGAGGAAATGTGTTTTTTTTTGCCAAAGTTATGTACATGATTATCTTTACACTTGAGTGGTACTTTCTTGACATCAATCATCCTTTACATATCAAAAGAAAGAGAGAGTGACAGAATCCTAAAATGTGTGATTTGGGCTTGTGAAAATTATGGACTCCGAAATATAGCTACCATTGCAATAGTGGAGTATAATTTAGAGGTAATATATGAAATTAGCCTATTTCTTATTATAAATTTAAAAAATAGTTTATGGAATAAAAACTTTAAAAATTGATCATTTTTTTGTGTAAAAGTATAAAATTATCTCTAACATAAAAAATAAAAAAATGGGCCGCTCTACTTCCTTACATAAAAAATAAAAAATGGGCCACTCTACCCCTCTCTCTCTTGAGTAACAGAAGAAGCAATGAATGTTCTTTTTTTTGAAGTCTGCTTGGTTGATCACGCAATTGGAGATTTATACACAACTAGTACCCCCTCCCGTGCGTTGCACGAATCATGATATATTTTATATTTTTTTAAAAATATCATTATTTATGACTTCGATCAATTGATAATAAAAAAAATACTTTTTATTCATTTAAATATTATTCTATTTAAAGTATTGTATAATAATACTATTTTCGATTCAATAAATATAATATTAAATTTAATGAGTATCTTATACTAATAAATAAATTATAAAGTACAAAAATAGAATCATAATAATAGTAACACAATTTAAGTTTATATATATATATATATAAACCTATTATTACATATACAAATATAGATTTTATTGTATACAGTCTATTTTATACTCCCATGTCCCAATTCAATATTCCACATTTTTTTAATTTGGACGTCTGATTTCTATAGGTTATTTCATAAAATAAAAAATCAATTCATAACAAATACCATCATATAACTCATTATTGACATTAAATGTCATCATGGTCCACAAATAATTAACTCTCTTTTCACTTAAAAAATAATATTTTTATTTCACTCTCCTATTTATTTTTTTGAAAAGAATATAAACACAAAAAGTCCTTTTTCTCATATTTTATTATAAACTAAAACAGTAAATGTAAATCATATTTCATTTTATATATAAATGTTAATCTAAAATTAAATTTATATAAAAACATATAGAAAATATATTTATATAAATAAATAAATATTATATAGAAAAACATAACTAAAATATAGGAAACATAATATAATTAATATAGAAAAGGATAAAAAAAGATAGCAAAAACCGTATGTTGAAATAAGAAAGGAGAGAGAAAAAGTTTTAAAACTTTAATGAAAAGAGAGAAACAAAATACTTTAAAATTTAAATTTATCATAAATTATTTATTTTAATCACAAATAATTTACAAAAGGGTGAAACATAGTCCAATTATGGTAATATAGATAAAATCACAAGATCAACAATAGTGAAACTGATTCAAGAAAGATTTAATATGTCACTACTCTAGCATAAAAAGATGCAATGGATTTTGACTTAACCAATTTATCATAGATTTACAGCAAGAACAATTAAGACATATGTCATTTAAAGAGATAAGCAATTCAGAAAAATAAGACATGTCACTTACCAATATCATCGTTGTCCATCACATAAGCAAATGAAGAGCACAAGTCTAATGAGATAATATGGGAAAGGGAAAATCCACAAAACATTAGAACACAAATCCTGCAGCCAAAACGCCTTAGTAACCACCCTTGAGATATCATTAACTTTTCCCTGCGTCTTTGCATCAGCTTTCAATTTGTCATTCTTCTTTATCCTCTCCTGGATCTTCTCATGGCACCTAGAGGGTTGAACATGTTCCACTCGGACATGGATTCTCTTCCTTATAATCCTGTTACCAACCTGCTTGTTGACTTCGACACTGACGCGCATTTGGCGACATTCCAGACACGACCACGACCGGTGCGGCCATGGTAGTACTTGATGGGCAAGCCCTTGTGGATGGAACCGTTAACCTTAACGTCGACATAATCGCCGATTTTGAAGATGCAAAGGTAGGTGGTGAGGTGGGTTGGACCCTTCTTCGGGAAAAGGAATCTCTGGTGCGCGACCTCAAACCGTGACCGCCAAGCTCTTTGCTGTGTTTTTCAGCTTCCTTAATGTGTGACGTGTGCGAAATGGGGGTTCAATTTACAGCAAAAACAAATCTAATCAAAACTTCCCAAATGTCAATGCAACTTTATTCATCAACATAATTAATAACAAATAACAAAAGAACTTAGTTGCAGACAATCACAAATAATAAACAAAAAAACTCCAATAGGCTTCGCAATTATTTCCTCGGGAATAGGTTAAACATAAAAGAAAAGAGATTCAATACTACTTATTCGCCTCACATCCCCCCGCAGTGCATCGAACTACCTGCAACATCATTCTATATACACTTTAAGTTATGCACAGAAGAATATCATATCAATACAAGGCACATCATATCGATACCCCCACAAGACAAAATCGATATACTTCTCAGAGAGCTCATAATGGCAGTATATCCCAAACAACTAACCAAGAACGAACACACACACATAATGAGTTAGAAGAATCATGAACTTTGTCCATCACCAATGACACCGCCTTTTCTGAGTCACACAAGGCTGCAAAATATAGCTACACACAATCTTAATTTCATCAAGCTAGCATCACAAAGAGTATTTGCGAGCGCGACAATTACCAAAATCACAGTTTTAAATTACAATACACATTAATTTCCAACTACTTATGCTATGTATTACAGCTTTCTCATACTAATACTCATAAACAAAGGCTCTGCGAGTCAACTATTCAAGCATTCAACAATAGATTGCCACTAAAAAACATTTTCAGTTTTATCATCGTAGATAAATGATCTAATTTGGGAATCAAAAACATCAATAAATCCACGCACCAAAGGCAATAAGCAATGCTATCAATATGCAAGCAACAAACTTTTATCAATCAATCCAACCATCAACAATACATAAGCACACATTCAATGCTCCTTTGTGCAAAACTCATTCAAAATAAATGCTAAAAGAGACTTCCAAATCTAACAATAAAATAATTGCAACATTTCTTTATATCAATTTCCATAAAATTTCCGCTGTATAATTCCATAAAAGATCCCATCAGAATCAATTTCGCAAATGATCAATTGAACTTTTAACAAATGAAAAAAACCAAACAAAACTTCAATCCTAAAATCATAAAATTGAAACCTGTGGTGTGGAATTTTCCGGTAAAAGGATTGACTTATTTATGACGCAGAGGTTTTGGCCACAATTCTAGTAGATAACTCATGAGAAATTTGCATTGGATCGGTCGTATTACAATCCGCAATTTTACTCACACTTTTATTTTTTTCAAAGTGGATTGAATCCACGAGAAGAAAAATAAAATCACATATCGATAAAAATTCTGGAGAAAAGAGAATGGATGGAGCGGAAAAAACTCACAGTGTGTAGTGTACTCTCGATTCCCATTCCCTGAAAACATACACACAAACAGATTGCTATAAACATATTGCCTTGTTCTAATATTGCAACAGAAGATAGATCTAATCAAAATTTTAATCAAAAGCAGAAATTGAGAGATTGCCATTATTGTGTTGTTGTTGAAGAAACCTTAGATTATCTCTGTTACCGGATCAAAATTTTAGTTCAAAGTAGAAATTGCGAGATCACCTGTTGTTGCTGCAGAAACCCTAGATTCTCTCTCTTCATAGTTAAGCTGTTGAAGAACGGGATGAGCCGCGTCGCATGAAGTTTTATATGAAGAAGATATAAATGATTCTCCTTAAAATAACTGATCACAATTCACACAATATCACACGATTTTGTGAAATAAGCTGTCAAATTTGGTGCACAAAAAAACTGCTCCAAAACTATGTTTTCAGAGAGATTGGGGGAGAACGTGTGTGAGAAACCGTAACTTTAAATTTTGCCGGGAAAATATATCCGTTAAACTGATGTTTTATATAATATATAGATTATCTTTTTCATTGCTGTAGATTGGTATATAATCGTGAAGTTGATTATCAAAGAAGATTTTGCATAACCTTTAAGTGGGGAAAAAAGAGTGATGTATAACTTCAGTTGTTGTGCCCTAAAAAATCAATTGTAACAGAAAACAATAAAGAACACGAGATTTACGTGGTTCGATCGAAAAGATATACGTCCACGGGTTGCCTTTGATATTCTTTTACTATGATAGAGAAGAAAATACTGAATGAATAATATAAAGATGGTTTCCTTTATTTATAGACAAATTAATAGAAAATCTAATAGGAGAAGGATTCTTTGACCTAGTTCTACTTGGGATAGTATTATCGGGAAGACTTCAAATGAACAAATTTAACTTTTACCTTGCAGAAACATTTATTTTGTCAGGGTTGTCCGATAAATATGACGTCATGGCCTAAAAAAGTGACACTATGGTTAGACGTGGTGCCATGTGGTTATCCACGTTTCTGCGCGTGTGAAACCTTTCATCTTCCCACGCGCTTATATTTTCTACTTGCAAATATCTACTCGCCTCTGATTTAATATTGGCCTACTATTTTACCATTTTTTCAACAAAAAACCCTTTCACCACCATTTCAAATTATTACTCTTCACTTTTCACCTTCATCTTCCCCGTGATGTTGGTTCGTTTACCACTTTCTCCTTCCGACCATACTTTCCGGCGAGCATTCTTAGGTTTTCAGGTATCCTCTCAATCTTCCCCTTATTTATTAATCATGCCTCGCCGTGTTGCCGATATCAACATGGATTGTGGAAATTTAGGACCTTCTTCACTTTTCGAATTCGAACTGGTTCCTTTAAGGGAAATACTCCGTCTGCCCCACCCCGATTTTATTCTTCATACTCAAAGTGTGAACTTTGGACAGCCAGACGATGAGGATCTTTCCCCGACTATTATCCCTTTGTGGGAAACTCAAATTTTGTCAGGCCTCCGACTACCGCCGCCTCAATTTTTGATCGAGATGTGCAATTTCTACAATATTCCTTTCTTTCAACTCTCGCCTTCCGCCATTAGACGAGCTTTAGCCTTCCACATAGTATTGACTTACCTTGGGTGCCCAATACTGCTAAGGTATTCTTCAAGACTCAAGCCTTGAAGAAATCTGACATCTTCTATTATTTTTCTTCTATTTCTTCATTTAATATGCATTTCTTGGATTGCTTGGATTATTATGATCGAAACTGGAAAAACCGTTTTTTCTTTGCGGAAGTAACCCAGGGTGATTGGGCTAAGATTTTTGACCTTTATCGTTTTAGGTGGCAGACATAAAAGGAAAACTATTCTCTCCCCAATACCTCTCCTGCTCCTTGGGTACTTGACCTTTTACCAGCAATATCCGTTTAAACATTAAATACATCTACCGAGAAAACTCGGCCCTAGCTGCCTCAGGGCTATTCGAATTGTTTCCTCCAGATCAAATTGGTAACTTCTATTAATGATTTTACTCTTTCTTGAAATGCTGGTCAATTTCACATTTTCCATAGTTGAATTTGTATGCCTCTTTATCTTACAGACATGAACTGGCGAGAACGAGCCCAACTGCGCAGGGTTGAACAAGCAGGAGGGTCTGCCGGTAGTGGTTCTGCTGAAGGCATTGTTATTTCTACTTCTTATTCTACTCCCAGTAGGGAGCAATCCGGACTAGCTGGGGATTCCAGCTTTGGAGGTGATTCGAGGGGCGTACCTATTAGTTCTCCGCCAGTTTCAGCATTTCCCCTTCCTCAAGTGCCCTTGTCTCCTTCAACATCCAGCAGAGGTGTCATTATTCGTTCATCTCCTCGTGGAGTTTCCATAGGGAGACTATTTCAGGGCCTCGACAGCTCTACTGCTCTTGCCGACACTGGGGATGAGTCTGGCCAAGCAGTGGAATTGGAGACTACAGTTGTCCCAGATTAGCAAAAAATTGCCATGGCATCTCAGGGCTCTCGTCCTTCGAAGCGGGCTAGGACACTTTCAGGCCAAGGGATTCTCTAAATCAGCTAGAAAAGAGGCTAATCCAGAGGAAGATAATGATTTCGGTCCCATCTTTCAGATGGAGGGACCTGCTTTGCTCCATCTTTTTATGAATCACGGTCATGCTGTCGATGTGGCCAAGGTTCGTGTTGAAGATACCTGACACTATGGTGACTGAGGCCGTTATGGATTATCTCCGAGTGAGTTTCAATCTTATGTTTTTATCATCCTCTTTTTTTTGTTATACTTCACTTGTATATTTTTTTTCTTATTTTTGTATTTATCCTCTTGTAGGCTGAGGCAAGGTATCGTGACATGGTGCTGCGTTGTCAAGAATCTGATCAAGCCAAGGCTGAGCTAGCTCAGGTTAAAGCTCAACTTCAAGAAAAAGACCAGGGTATAGCTCATGCTATTGAACAGCTGAGTGGCCTAGAGATGGAGATTGAAACACAGAAAGCTAGCCTCTATGATATGTCTGCGAAGGTTAGCTCTTTGGAAGCGGAGAATGACCGGCTGCGAGCATTCATAAAAGAAAGCTTGGCCAAGCAAGGAGAAGATCACCGGCAGCAGCTGCGTCGCTTAATGGAAAAACATTTCTTGATAGTGCAGAAAGAGCGTCAACAGGGTTATTTAGCAGGGGCCCGTCATCAACGCAGGGAAGTATTCTCTTCCCCTCAAGGAAGAGTTATTTTAGGTACCCAATCAATGTTTGGGACCTTCAACATTAGTCAGTGTTCCTTTTGGAACCCAAATCTGCTTCAGAACTGGTCGTCGCGCTGGTCCTCAGTGTTTGACTGGTCGTCTGACTGAAGCTGTTGATTCTTCAGTTAGCACATGTGCCTTCGTTGGTTGAGCTTTCTTTTTTGGAGCCTCTTTCTTGTAGTAGTTTTGTCTATTGTGAACTGAAGGTCTCATTTGCTTCATTGTGTATCTTCCTTGAGATACAGAAGTCATTCTTGACTGATGGTGTCTTGACTGATACTGAGGAGCATAGAACTGATTTTGTGAGTGAATTTGAGCTCGCCTGGACTTGTCATTATCTTGTCTCCATGGCTGCTGCTCTTTCCTGAACTGAACTGGTTTCAGTTGCTGATAGCTCTTGTTGATCTTCCCCCTTAACTGATGAGGAGGACTCCGTTTCTTTGCTCCATGGGCTTGCTGTTGCTTCAGTCTGGATGTTCCTTCGCCATATTTCGACTGGAATCTGCTCTCCAGTCTTTTCAGGAGGGCAAACTGATTTGGTGCCTCCTTTGCTCATTTGTAGTTCTGTGGAGGATGAACATTCTGACTCACCATCATATTTCTCTTTATGATTTCTTTTTTGTCATAATCCATTGGTTCTTCTGTAGAATTGTCATCAGATGCTTCAGCTGCATCCTGGATTATGACTTTATCAGCTCGAATCACCTTGCCTCCTATACTTTCCACAAGTGATCTTGATGGAAATATAATTAATAGGGGGTGTTTACTTTGCATGGTCGATAAGATGCAAGATTGTGTATTGTTTATCCTTAATAGTAGGATTTCTCTAATCCCACACTTTCAATGAGATGCAAATTAAGCAAAACTAGACTAGCTTAAATGATAGAAATAATCAAGGGCCTTGAGATATCCTAAAATTTCAATCCATCAAAATAAACAAGGAATTAATCCTACAAAGTAAACGCCCGGCCCCTTTAATAAATATTCAAATGAAGGAAGATTATTGTCATCTCACCCTCTATGTTGTTAGTTGTTACTACTATTTAATTTTTTTAAAAATAAATAAAGTCGTTTATACCCAAATCTCTCACCTCTTTGTTGTTAGTTGTTACTATTTAATTTTTTTAAAAATAAATAAAGTCGTTCATTCATACCCATGTGAATGACTATACATTATAGGGACTTATCAAAGAGGTGGACGATACAATAACTATTTGAACGACCCACTTAGACTTATGGTCTGAAAATCACACCAAGAAACAATAACACAATTTGGATGTTACACATAACTAATATATCTATGTATCTATATGTTTTATCACTTTATGCAAGCAATTTGTGGACAGACGCGTTTGGTGGGTGGGAAATAATGGATATTGTCTGTGATATGTTGATTAACTAATTAATTAATAATTGGGAATATATGTGCCAATTATTTCCTATAACATAGATATGATCTGACTTCTAATTAAAACTAACATCGATCTGGTGAGTGAACGGTTTATTTTTTAAATAAAGATAAAAAAAATTTCAATCATGAAATTTTTTAAACATTTTTTACCTTCACTAGCTCTGTTGTCACTCCCCAACCGACACCATCAATCTTTCCCAAATCATTCACACAAGTCTCAATATCCTCCTTCACATATTCTAAGAGTGTGCATGAATGAGACTGTGTATTGGTAGAGAACTTAAATGACTTGATAAGTGTTAATTATATCAATAATATGCTTCTTCTCTTTTGCAATGACCACTTGAAAAAAAATTCAAGTTTAAGCACTATTGACTTAGAGCAATTTCAGATACGTGATCCACTGAGAAGTTTATGATAAAATGTGAGATTGAGGATAAAACACGCTAAATTTGGAGCCATGTCATTACAGTCGAAATTCTGACAATCTTTTTTTAATGAACGAATTTTAGGTCGTTAAAAATTTAAGACCGAATCAGTATTTATAACTAGATTCCTAGCCATGTCAAACTTGTATTGTAGTGTTGATTGGCATTCCTGATGCCTTGATTCCTTTTCTTTCAATAAAAGTTATATTTTACTGATCAAAAAAAAAAAAAAATTTATAACTAGAGCTGGCAAAATCGACCCGGCCCGACGGGCCGGCCCGGCCCGCCCGTGTTTAGGGCTGGGCTGGGCTGTACAAAATATAGGCCCAAAAAAACCCGGGCCTAAAAAGCCCGCCCAGTGAGCCCGCCGGGCTGACCGGGCTTTGGGCTAAAAAGCCCGGGGTTTTCGGGCCTAAAAGCCCGCCCACTCTTTTATTTTTATTTTTTATTTTTTTTTGATATTATAGTATAATTTCTTACTTTCTTTCACTAAATTTCCCGTAAAGTCTCCTTACTCTCCTTTCATTCCAAGTCCAAAGTTCAAACTTCAAACAAAGTTCAAAGTTTAAACATTCTCACTAATTGATTATCGATCATCTGTATATGGAGTCATAGACTATAGAGAGACAATGCAGTTTATATTTTAGTATTAAAAATTACAGAGTGCTATATATTTTTTACAGAGTGCAATCTTTTATATAGAGAGAGACTGAGTGCTATATATTTTTTAGATGCATTCAAATTAACTAATGCATTTGCTATAATGATTTCTTGTAAAAAAGACATTAGATTTGCTGTAATATACTAACAATTAGACTTGGAAGTCAAAAATTAAAATTTGCTAATGAGTTGCTGCTAATGATTTCTTGATTTTTATACAATAAAATCATTAGCAAAATCAAAAATGTTAATTTGCTGTAATGAAATCAAAAATAGTTAATTAGACTTGCAAGTCAAAAAATATACTAATGAATTATTATTTGAATTTATTTTAGTTTATTTAATTTTTTGTAAAAAAATAGGATTTAGTGAAAAAAAATTATTGGGCGGGTTTGGCCCGACCGCCCGATGGCCCGGTCGAGGCTGGGCTGGGCTTGAAAATCGGAAGCCCGGTCGATTTCGGGCCGGGCCGACCTGGCCCGGTAAATCTCGAAAGCCCGCTGGGTCGGGCCGGGCCGGTCCGGCCCGCCCGATTTGCCAGCTCTATTTATAACAATCAAATTTTCAATTGTTAATTTGTTGTTAAATTAACGATCGAAAATTCGATTGTTAATTTAACGATCTGACTTTAAAATATTGGAATTACGCTATTTGTCCCTTAAACATCTTCCTCTCTTTTTATTTTGGCCGTCCCCAAAACATCTTCTTAACTTACTTTTGGAAATAATTGTATTCACTATCTCTTACAATCTTCACTTTCTGTGGGACTCATTCTCCACTTATCAAATACACAATTAACTTTTATTAAAATTTGTGTCACCTAAACGAAGGAAGATGTTTGGGGGAGGGAGGGTGTAGGTCATAAATCTTTTTATTTGCAGTAAATTCGATCTTGTCAGTCATTAATAAGTTGATGTGGCTCATTTTCAGTTCCACGTGCATATATTAGGGTTCTGATTAATACATACGATGTTGTTATATCCTAGGTATCACTCAATTCATCACTGTTATATTAATGTTGTTTTAATTTCCACTGATATATAGTCTATATCTTAAAACGACGTAGTTTAAATTCGAAACCCTAGTATGATTTATACTCTGTACTATATATGATTACTTCAAAAGTAGAGCAAAAAATTTGTGTTGTGTAAAATATCAGTTAGATATCTTATCTTACCACCAAATTCCATATATTTAATAAATGATAGTCCCACATATATCGATAATCGATTAATGAGTAGTATTTCATAAAAAAATAATTCATGACAATGAGTATAGTATCAAAATTGAACGTGCAAATAAAATTAAAATAATGTATTTGCTGAAAAAAGAGTGAATGTTCCTTTATGAGGTAGAGGGTGACATAACTACAAAAATGAATCATTCACATGCCAAATGGACCCTGTACAATTAATTGTTCACAAATACAGGCTGCAACCAACACGTTCGCAATCATAAATTTATGTCTTTTAATATTCATACATTAGAATGATCGGAATCATTCCGATCCATGGCCGTATTTTCTCACTTTAATTAATTTCTTTTCCATTCATATATTATTTTATTATTTAGTCAATCATTCGATTTCGAATGGATGAAGAAGGCCTCATATTATTCCATAGATAATGTCGCTAAACGGGACTAGTCTGTTTCGATATTGTTTGGTTTTTTAGATGAGTGTTTTTTTTTCCTCTTTAAATTTTAACGAGACCCAAATTTTGAGTTTGTTGTTTGTGCTGTCCAAAACTTTTAGAATTTGACTTTTCTCTCTTTCTCTTTTTCTATATATATGTTACCTAATTTCATCATTCGTATCATTTTATTATCATGTATTAAGTGTATAATTGCACATGTTTTCCACCAAATTTATCGTATTGTAAAACATAATAATCTCATGATAATGTAGAGGATATGATTTATTTTAGAATAGCACCTATCTTATTCAATGCTAGTGTTGCAGCGCCGTGTGTGTATGTGTATATATATAGGGTAGTGCTATTCAATAAACTTTCCTTAGTCTATAAAATAAGACTTAATTTTGAGCGTAGATTAGAGGGTAATCAACAGCTGTGATTATTGATTTGGTAGATTTCACTGTTCATGAAATAGTTACCTATCCAATTGCATAAACCTCGCAACCACAATATATCAAATAACGTACCACACAAAGTAACAGTAAATGTATTACGGAAAGTAAGAACACTGAACACCAGAATTATTCACCCAGTTCGGTGGTAAAACACCTACATATGGGGGCCCACGCCCAAAGGTAGCAAAAATTTATTTTTCACAATTCATACCTTTATACAGTGAATTCATAAGTGTTCTACATAAAATTCATACATCAAAAATTGCTTTTATTTCTTATTTTAAGATGTGTTCTCACGGTAGCCCACCCCTATATATATATATGGTCGCGTTTTACAGAAACAGAGTTTATATAGGAAAATCAGAAACATTGAAAATGACAGTTAATGTTGTTGAACGTACAAATAATTTGTTGAACTTTTGGGGTACTGGAGGGTTAATTCGATGGTTGTTCATGTTTAACAAAATTTCGCGTTGAACGTTGAACGAATGAACGTTGACTGTAGATAAGATGAAAAGTTGAGATTCCATCTCCTTTCTCCGTCTATATTTGCATTTTTATAGAACTTTGCCCTTCTATTGACAATCCATCAAAATTGCTAATAAGCTTAATGAACCTATGCATCATTTAAGAAGTCATACGGTCTATTATAATCATAAAAATTTAAATACTCACAACACTTGACAAACCACAATTTATATATAAATCCAAAACACAGTTCTGAAATATTAATAAAAGCATAATTATATCATAACTAATTTTAATAGAAACTACGATTGTTATTCTAATTAATAATGTGCATACATTATAAAATAAAAAAGTATCATGTTTAATTAAAAACCAGCAATAATTTTTTAAATTCAATAATGTGTGATTAATATTAGCTTATTCATATAAATTTTGTGATATTTAATTTGTAAGATATTTTATATTTGAATTATTAAATGCAAAAGAGACTTTACTTTTCAATATCATCTACTCCATATTTGATTACTTTTATAAAATATAAAAAATAAAGAATACAAAGTTTCGGGACGGGGTGAATTTTAATAAGTAATGTACCATAATTAGTGAAAGGGATATTTTTTTCGAAATGAAAGGGAGATTGGAAAATTTAAAAGAATAATCAAAATACAAGGTTGCATTATACCACGAGACTGAGAGGCAAAAGGTCAAATTTCGATATCTTTTTGGTTAGGGAAAGTCAATTTTTTATCAATGCAAGAAGCCCCCACAACTTTTTAATATATATTATTAATAATCAATCTGGTGCCTTAATCATTGAAACGAATATGTGTACAACTCATCTTTTATTTTTGGCAACAATTTTGAAAAGTTGCCCATAAACTCCATTTCTATGTCATGCACACAACTAAATGAGATAAATATATGGTCCACTTCTGATTTTTTTCAATTATTGCTAGAAGAAATTATATTCCATAATTGATTGCGATGCTATCTCTATACGTATAGGATTAAGTTATGTGAGCTATAAAATTTGAAAATTTAAAATTACAAATATATTTTCGTTTTTTATTATATTTGTCTATTTTGGGAAAAGACTAATCCATGTCTATTGTCTCGTAAGTAAAACAAAAGTAAAGCATTCAAGTGTGTTTTTTCTATTAATGGTTGAAAAGAGCACATATAGGTGATAAAATGGATTTCGTATAATTATATATATACATCTCATATCTTTTTATCCAATACATTTTATTTAAAATATAAAATATCGTCCTACACGCGTGGAACCAAGTTTCGAGCTGGTCACATAAATGCATTCTAATACATAGTTTTTAATAGTAAGTGATTCGAATTTTCTATTGATGCTTTGCTAACACGTTGCTTAATTTCTTGAAATATAGTACTATGAGATTATTTTCTGTATAATTTTGTGGCAAATCAAATTTTATTGATACCCCTTCTAGTTATAGGTCTAAATCAAAGGGCATATTAGTCAAATTTCCACTGTCGTCAATCACGCTGAAATAGCATTTTAGAAGCCCAAGATTAGGACAATTGAAAATCCCAATTAAGGAAATTATAACGTATATTTTCCAGCATTTTTCGACCATCCCATATTTCGTACTTACACACAACACACACAGAGTTAATCTTACATGTTGATATATACATACCTGAATTTATACAAAGATAAAAATTGTAATATAGTGTACTTTTTCAGATTTTACAGTTCATTCTGAGGTTTGTCTGCACCAACCAGAACCCGTGCTTGATAATGAAAATGCAGACTAGACTTTAGAGAGAGAGAGAGAGAGCAGAGCACAGTGAGAGAGCTGAGAGGAAAAAAATGGGGTAAAGTGAAAATTAGCGGCTGGTGTGGATCATATCAACAGCTGCTGATAAGAATCTGTTTCTTTGCTATTAATTTGTAAGTTCTTAGTAACGGTTTATGTATTCATTTTCTCTTCTTGCGTTGGAATGTAAAGATTGCTCTTTTTGAAGCTTTGTGGGAGGCCCAAATGCAAAGATTCAACTTTTTTGTTGCTTTTTGAAAATCCCATTTGCAAAGATTTGATCTTGCGAAGTTCTGTGGAAAGCACATTGTCATGCTTGTATTGTTTGGTTGCTCTAATTTTGTGAATGTCTATGAATTTGTGGGTTCGTGTGAATTTTTCTTTCTTTTACTTTTCTTAAAATTCACTTCTGGAAATTAGTAAGCTGTTGATCTGAATTTTTGTGAAGATTCGGGTTTTCTGGACTTTTAATGAAGTCATTGGCATGAAAAATAGTCTCCTTTTGTCGAATAAATTTTCTTTATAGGATATGAACTCTTTGTGTTGCCAGATTTGGTAAATTTTAGAATGTCTTGGAGCTATTTTCTCTCTAAAACTTCATAAATTGATGCTTTCTTAAGAAACTTTGCAACAAAAATCTCTACTTTAAGTTGGATGAACATTAGCATCTTTATTTGACATTGACGTATCAATAGGAGTTGTTGAAATCTTTTTAGTTTCTTTGTCTTGCAATTAGTTCATTCCTCAAAAAGTCAGTTCTTAATAAAGTTGCTTTTCATTTCATTTCCTTTTTTCTCACCATTTACAACGAATTATTCTTTGCAAAATCTCCTACCAAATTCAGGTAAATCCGTACTCAGATATGCTGCATATGTGTTTATCTTTTCATTGCTATGACATTTCCACTGATTTGGACTTTGACATTATGTTTCTTGTTTCAGTAGTGATATTGGCATGTGATGGTAATACTCGTGTGAATCTTTGAACTCATCGTTTTGCATCTTGTTAGGTGTGGGACAGTTCTGTGTTAACTGAGCATTCATCTACGTGTTGTTCTGCTACGGGTATACAAACACGCTGTTTTCTCAGGGGGTGAAGGGAGTTGCATTTGTGTTCTCTGCTGGAGTTATGGCCAACTTATCTCATTCTGAATCGAGACGATTGTATTCATGGTGGTGGGATAGCCACAACACCCCAAAGAACTCAAAATGGCTCCAGCAAAATATCACAGGTATAAACTTAACTTTTGTGTTGATGGAAATTGGCTATGGATCTGCGTGTGTGTGTGTGTTCTGTGGCTAAATACGTTATTAGAATGATGGATGAGAATATATAATGTAGTACAGTTGCATTTCTTCTTCTGAGAGCAATGCACTTCATAAATCATGACTTTTGTTTCACGTTGTTGTTTCTAATTGTCATATAGAATTTATTTTGTAATTTGTACAAGTAATATACGTTATACATGTGATTGTTGTTCTCATATACAATGAATGAAGCTTGTCGTCTCAAGGAGAGTGTTCGTCGTGTATTTATAACATTAGAGCTTATAAATGATGTTGAAAGTAGCGGTGTCTTTTTCTCTTGTATAATAAACTTATATCTTGTTGGTTCATAGATATGGACGGCAAGGTGAAGTGCATGATCAAACTCATCGAAGAAGATGCAGATTCATTTGCTAGACGGGCTGAAATGTACTACAAGAAACGCCCAGAGTTGATGAAACTGGTTGAGGAGTTCTACCGTGCCTACCGTGCATTAGCTGAAAGATATAACCATGCAACAGGGGAGCTCCGCCATGCTCATCGAACAATAGCAGCAGCATTTCCTGATGAAGTTCCTTTTGAACTTGTTGATGAGGGCGATGTGGATCACATGCTTGAGAACACACGGGCGAGTTCTACGTCTGATCAGGAAGATTCTGATGGAGGCATGAAAAAAAGGGGTTTAAAGCAATTGCAAGAGATGTTTGGACTCAAAGAAACGTCGCCTCAAGGTTCAAGTTCAGCTGACATAAGGTCCAGAAGAGGCCAAAAAAGAGAAGAAGGATCTCAAGATGCTGTAGTGCAGTTGTCAACTGAGAATCAGAATCTTAAAGATAAGATTGTTAGTGAGACTGAAAGAGCAGGAAAAGCTGAAATCGAAGTTTGCAGCTTGAAGAAAGCACTTGCTGACATGGAAGTCGAAAAAGAGGATATCCTGCTTCAGTATCAGCAATGCCTCAAAAATCTGCTGGAGATCGAGGGAGAGCTGCGCCATGCGCAAATGGATTCAACGAGGCTCAATGAGAAGGCCGGTAGAGCTGAAATCGAAGTTCAAACTTTGAAGGAATCCCTCATTCAGTTAGAGTCTGAAAAGATTGCTGGAATGGTGAAAAATGAAGAGTATTTGGAGAAGATATCTCATCTCAAGGCTATGGTTTCTCGACTGCAAGAAGATATGAAGGGCCTCGACAACAGAACATTTGCAGTGGAGAGTGAAGCACAAACTCTGAAAGATGAAATGTCGAGATTAGAGCTTGAAAAGAAAGCAGCAGCGTGTAGGTACGAGCAGTGTCTTGGAAAGATATCAGAGTTGGAAAACATAATCTCTAGTAAGGAAGACGATGGGAGGATGCTTAAGAAGCAAGCAGAAATGGCTGAAATCGAAGTCTCAAAACTGAGGAAGTCCGTTGCCGATCTAAACAAGCAGAAAGAAGCTTCTGCTTTTCAATACAAGCAATGCTTAGAAACGATATCCAAGCTTGAGGGAGATATATCTAGCGCAAAAAATGAAGTTGAACGCCTTAACCGTGAAGTCTTGATTGGAACTTCGAAGCTCAGGACTACGCGAGAGAAGTGCACTCTGCTTGAGATGTCTAACCAAGCATTGCGAGTTGAGGCTGATGATCTGGCAAAGAAGATTGCAATGAAAGATCAAGAGCTCTCGAGCAAGCAGGAGGAGCTCGAGAAACTTCAGTCCGGTTTACATGATGAGAGTGCCCGTCATGCGCAAGTTGAAGCCACGCTCAAGACTCTGCAAAGTTTGCACTCTCGGTCCCAAGATGATCAGAGAGCTCTTGCCTCGGAGCTCAAAGACATGCTTCGGATGCTAGAAGACGTGGAGGCAAGCAAACGTGGTTTGGAGATGGAGCTTCAGCAAGTTAGGGATGAAAATCATGATATGAGTCAATCTTCGTTCTCTTCAGCCGTGTCTATGGAGAATATGCAAAATGAGATCTTTAGTTTGAAGGAGATTAGGGAGAGGCTCGAAAAGGAAGTATTGCACCATATGGAAATAAGCATATCCCTTCATCATGAGATTTCATGTTTGAAAGAAGAAATCGAGCGCTTGAACAAGAGCTACCAGGCTTTGGTTGAGCAAGTGGAAGCAGCAGGTCTCAACCCGAAATGTCTTGGGGCTTCTATGAAGAGCTTGCAGGATGAGAACTCGAGGCTTAAAGAATTGCATGAAGAGGACAGCAACGAAAAGGAGATTCTGTTGAAAAAGTTAGAGAACATTGATGAAATCTTGAAGAAGAAAGTGGCAGCCGAGAGGTCCCTCTCGGACTTGAATGGTGAGCTGGAGATGTCGCGCGAAAAGGTTAAGGCGCTGCAAGAATCCTGCAAACTCCTCCATGGAGATAAGGCTACTCTTGCTGCTGAGAAAGCTTCTCTTCTATCTCAGCTGCAAGCAATAACCGAGAGCATGAATAGTTTAGTGGGACAAAATGCTGTTCTTGAGAACTCGTTGTCTGCTGCAAAAGTTGAGCTTGAAGGCTTGAGGGAAAAATCCAAGGGATTAGAAAATATCTGTGATTTGCTCAAGAATGAAAGGTCATATCTTTTATCTGAAAGGGACAGCTTGATTCTTAAGTTGGAAAACGTGGAGAGGAGACTTGAAAGCCTAGAGAAGAAGTTTACACGATTGGGAGAGAAATACGCGGACTTAGAGAAGGAGAACGAGGCCATGCATTTTCAAGTGGAGAAACTCAAGGTCTCGTTAGGTGAGGAGAAGCTGGAACGAATAGGTTCACAGCAACTAAGTGAGACGAGGATGGCTGGACTTGAAACCGAGATCCATCTCCTGCAAGAAGAAAACAAATGGAAGAAGAAAGAATCCGAAGAGGAACTCGAAAAGGCTCTGAAAGCTCAGTTTGAAATATCGATATTTCAGAAATTCATACAAGATATGGAAAACAAGAATTACTCTCTCATCATCGAGTGCCAAAAGCATGTTGAGGCGTCTAAATTGGCGGAAAAAGTGATATCGGAGCTCGAGAGTGAAAGCCTTGAGCAGCAGGTGGAAGCTGAGCTCTTGTTGGATGAAATTGGAAGCCTTAGGTTAAGCATATACCAAATTTTCACGGCCCTCGAAAGCAGTCCAGATTGTGCACCCGAGGACAAGGTCGAGAGTGAGCAGACTTTGGTGCATCAGATTCTTGGAAGTGTTGAAGAAATGAAATGCGCCATCTCGAAAAATGAGGATGAAAAGCAGCAGCTCTATGTTGAGAATTCGATTCTTGAAGCCCTCCTCGAGCAGTTGCAGTCCAAGGGCATGGGGATTGAGTTACAGAAGCAGCAGTTGGAGCAGGAGGCTGAAATCATGGCGAAGAAACTTGCCATTGTGAACAATGAAAAGGAAGAACTCCTAGAGATGAACAGGCAGTTGAAATCAGATTCGAGCAAGGGTTCTCAGGCGACTTTGGTGCTTCAGGCTGCGTTGGCGAGTCTTTGTGTTAGACAAGGTGATCTGCAGGCGGCTTATAATGCATTACATGAAGCACACTCTCGAGAAAAGCAGGAAAATGCATGTTTGCTGAAGAAGTTATCTGATCTGATAGAGGAGAAACGTCGAGTGGATCAGCATAACGATGATATCCTCTTGGAATTCTTGGCAACGGCCAATCAATCTGTCTTGTTGAAGAGCTTCGTAGCAGAGAAACTTATGGAGCTAAGATCGCTACTCGAAGATCTGAACAATCAACACGAGGTGAACAGTTGCCTCGGAAGAGAAATGAATGAGTTGGGGGGCAAGCTCGACCTACAGAAGGCTGAAAATCTAGTCCTCAAAGATGCCGTGTGCAGATTGGAAAGTGAGATCCAAGAAATCAAAGAATCTAACTTTCAAATGAAGCAGGACATAGAAAGTAGTACGGAGAGCTTACTTCAGACAAAGACGAAGCTCTTTGACACAGAAATGCAGCTTGAAGCTACCGAGAAGCTTAACTCCACGTTGTTTGTGACTGTAGCGGAGCTGAAAATTGGCATTCATAGGTCACAGCAGGTACGAGAAGATCTAGAGAAGAACATGGCCCGTCTCTTGGAAACTAATTCCACACAGATGAAGGAGATTCAGACCCTTCACAAAGTCAACAAAAACTTAGAATCTGAACTTGGCCTACTTCATCAAGAAATCGAAGAAAATGTAGTGAGAGAGCAGACACTTGGTATAGAGCTCCAAGGCATGAACAATGAGTTCGAACTCTGGGAGGCCGAAGCAGCAAATTTTTGTTTTCGATCTTCAGGTCTCTTCTGTCCAAGAAGTTCTGTTAAAGGATAAGGTGCAGGACCTCACCGGGGTGTGCCAGAATCTTGAGCTTAAAAATGCTGCAAAAACATCAGAGGTTGAACAAATGAAAGGAAAGATTTGTCTGATGGAGAGCGAAATCAAGGGACTGAAATCCAAACTTTCAGCATATGATCCAGTCATAGCTTCCCTAGGAGATGATATAACACTCATAGAGCACAATCTACTACTTCGTTCCAACCTTAAAGCTGCACATAGTCAAGAGACAGAGGTAAATACTCTTATATCACAAGTAGATGGAATTTTTCATTTCTTCAAGTTCAAGATATTTAGTATTTACTGCTTCCTTCCATTGTTAGCAGTTTCTGGAATTTGCTCTTCAAGCTAGTGAAGCCACATCTCTGATACCTTCGGAAGATCAATCCCTTCTTAGTTTGCAGAATTTGCAGATGAGAGCTAAGGTAGTCAGAAAATTGATGGAAGACACAAACAAACCTGCTTTGCGGAGAAGATCAAATTCAAAGAGCAAACAAGAACCTGTGATTGGTGAGGTTGACCACTCGAAGATGCAGCCCAACTCAGGTAGAGACAAGCATGAGCGCAGCAGCAAGAAAGCATATTCAAGTGAGCTGAATGACTCTCCCAAGTTGCAGAAAGCAAAAGCCAAAGCCTCAGAAGCCCGAAATGTGATGCTAATGAAAGATATTCCTCTTGATCAAGCCTCTGATAACTCCATGAGGAAGACTGGTAACGCTGGCTCTGATGATCTGATGCTTGAGCTGTGGGAGACTGTCGAGAATGGAAACAGAGATCAAACAATTGGAGAATCTCTTAGGTTGACGGGCAGATCAAAGGGAAGGGAAAGAGCTTATGATCAATTACTACCATCCACCGACTCAGATATGGAGAAAGAGTGGGCCGTGGATAAGCTGGAGCTGTCGGCTAGATTCACCGAGCCTAATCAAGAACTGAACGACAAACACATCCTCGCGAGACTTGCCTTCGATGCTGAGAAGCTGGAAAGTCTCCAGACAGCACTGTATGACTTGAGAAGGAAACTGGAGATGAACAAGAAGAATAGAAAGGCCAAAAACGTCGATTTTGGAGCAGTTAAGGAACAGTTGCAGGAAGCAGAGGACACACTAGTTCATCTGGTTGATTTGAATGTACAGCTGGTGAAGAACATAGAAGAGTGCCCTCCTGAAGAAATGGCTTCTCCAAGGCTGAAAGAGACGATGAAGACATGGAGAGTCAAGGTGATGGAGCAAGCTGAAAAGGGGTCCGAGAGGATCAACGTGCTCGAACTAGCCGTGCAAAAGATTCAATTCGTGCTGTCAAAGGTGGAGGATGAAGGCAAAGGGAGCAACAGATTCTTGAGAAGCAGAACTGTGATTTTGAGGGACTTCATTCACAGTGGAAGGAAGAACAGCGGAAGGCGAAAGAAAGGGCCCAACTGTGGGTGTTTCAAGCAATCAACTAGTGGAAACAGAAGCCGTTCTTGAGTTTTCACTTTGTCTGAAAGATTGATTCTTGGAGGTGTTGGTAGGTTTGTTTCTGTTAAGATAGTTGGAACTGACTCATCTCATAAGTTGAGAGGAACTGTAATAACTAGATGTTGCTCTATTTGTGTATTTTCAGCTCATCATTATGTTGGTCTTAGAAATATTGGTGTTTCATATGCAAGAAAACCAGTTAAGTTATTCGATTTTGTTGCATTATTAACTATTGATGGCATCTTTATCCACTTGATGTGTGTTGTTGGTATTTTGTTATTTGGGGGAAGAAAACAGTAGAGCCTCGAGAGAGGTTTCAGCTAAATGGCTATCTCCGAGTTGCAAGGATGGTCTATCCTTTCTCCTAGCCTTCAAAATTTACCATTTGGAAAGCATCTCGTGCAAAATTTATTGCAAGTGTGTGTTTTCATCACTTCATGCTTTGTCTAATTGTAGACTCCTAAAACAAGATGGCAGATATCACTTCTTCTGTGATAAATTCTTCTTATAAGAGTCGTTTAAATTAGTACCAGGAAGACATTGTGCAAATGAGCTAAATCATAAACATCCATTTTCTTCCAATACAGTACTTGAAACAACACACTAAGTGCTCGTTTGGTTCAAATAGAGGAATGAAATCAAATAAAAGAGTGAAATGGTAACAATAACCATTACTTTTATTGAATGTTTGGTTTAATAATGGAAATAAGTCATTAGTAAGGGATTCTCTTTCTTTTGTTTCCCCTCTATTTTGAGGGGTAATAAATTGGGTGATTTGAATTACCCACAAGTAAGAGTAATGGTTAACTTATTACATAAACCAAACAACAAATAATGAATTCAATTAATTGAATCTCTTTTCAACCTTTAAAAACACCCAACCAAACGTGGGCTAATTCTAAACTGATGGCCATCTTTCGTTACACTTACATTTTCTGATCAATTTACTCTATGCCATTAATCCACCTAATTCTTATCCATTTGAGATATATATATATATGATTAGTTGGTTACTCAAACCATATGAAAACATTGAAATGTCGCATCTGTTTTACTTTTATGTTTAAACTGCTACATGCGAACAATAACAATGCTTTTCAACTTTTCTAAGTTATTTTCGAGCACTCAAAATATAGGAAAACAAAAAACAAATCGACTCAATAACAAAAATACAAAATTGAGTGTTGCGCATTTATAAATATAACCACCACATCAGATCAGACAGATTTATCAATAAAACTTACCAGACTCAGGAAAAACAAAATCTCTTACAACAAAAACTCCTAAAACAAATATAGTATCGATTTCAAGATAATACAAAACCAGTAAACATGACATAAGTTCAAAACAAGGGAATCTATCAGGCACCAACAACTTCAGTTGGCTCAGCAACTGGCTCCTCAGCAGGCCTATCCAACTTCGCACCAATATCTTCGGTATAATCACCATGGACCTACACAACAAATATCCATTAATTATTCAAGATGCAGTGTCATATTGATGTTAACAAAGATATTTCAAGTAATCTAGAAGATAAGATATTCAAGGGCAACTCAAAGTCAGCAATTCAGATTTGTGAAACACAGTTGAATCATATTCAAGAGAAAACTGTTTAGGTCAAATTGATAACATATTACAATTAAGAACACTCAGGATAGAACGAAACAAAACTTACCTCCATTAACTTTCCAAGGTCAAATTTGGGTGCTTTCAAGATTTTAACTTTTCTAATATAAACATTCTGCAAAGGGTAGATGCTTGAAGTTGCCTTCTCAATTTCCTTCCCAATTGACTCGGGAATGAATTTCTGCACCAACTCCTTCAGGCTGCAGGACTGGGCCTGGTTAACCATGATCTCCCGCATCTTTCTCCGAATCTACAAAATATACAAGAATATAAATACAAAAGGTTGATAATCTATTGATGGTTCATGATATGAAAATTATGGATATCATATATAGTCAAATAAAATTGTAATAACAGGATTTGAAAATTTTGGAGGTATTCACCTGGCGAACTTGGCTGGTCTTTGCATAACATGTAACCTTTTGCTGGTTCACACGCTTCTTCGTGAAGGCAATACAGAACATCCTCAAAGTGTAGGCGTCGGTCGTCTTCACATCAATGTGAGCCTCAATGAGTGATTGCCTTTTTCTGACAAGTGATCTCAACTTGTCAGTGGTGAAGTCCATACCCTACAATTTTTACACAAGTGAAAAGCAGACATTTTAAGATCGACAATGTACTCAAAACAAAAATCAAGTAAGAATCTTAAAATTGTGCATACCCAGAAGTTGGTGAGAACGTTCTTTCCTTGAACATCTTCAACTCTCAAGCGAATCTTTCTGTATGCGTGATCCTCATCACCTTGAAGATCAGCCAAGGAAGCCTCGACCACTCTGTGCTTGAGCCCTTCTGAGGCAATCTGATGACAAGCAATAATTCCATTAACAAACAAACAAGACCCATAGGCTAGGGAAAAGAATGCAGAGACTGGTCACATCTTTACTACAACCATTAACAGCAACAACAAAACATCAAACTAATACAAAGACATCCTGTCTACCAGTACAACATCCATACCATAACAGCTAATTGCTTCGCAATACATTCATTTGAGAGTATTTCAATTTCAAGATAAGCATTCCAACAAAAACATACTTGCCTTTATAACACAGTTTAGGCATATAATAAAGGTTACTCATTAACAAAGATCAGTTTACGTTAATAATGAAAATAAATTGAACTATGGTATAAACAAAATTCTGTGTACTAAAATCATTATATTTAAAGTAAATTATTCGAATCTGAGAGCAATTCGACCGCTGCACCTGCATTTGATCTCGTTGGTTTCATTCCAAAATTTACACACCATTTTTCCTTTTTTTATGCAAAATCACATCCTAAACACTACGTACCACAACTCAATAAAATAAACATACTACGTTGCAATTAAATTCACCAAATTATCAACCTCCAAAACAAAGGTCAAACATCCATTTCTGAAGAAGATGTCACATATAAAATTTAAATGCCAGAAAAATGTAAGAAAGAAAACCATATATACACAGAGAGAAACAGTCAGTCCATTATCAAATTCCATGAAACAAAATTTCATATGTAAACTGCAAATGCAAATAGCACCATTGCTGTTAAAGTCATTCATTTTTGCCAAAATTTGAAGAACTATTATCATCAACATATGCAGCTCACATTTAACAAGGTAGATATATAGACAACAATTTGTGCTTCTATCGCAATGAATACAATTCAAGAGCTCCCGCTCACAAAGCTCAAGCTGGATTAATTACCACAAATATTGATTTGAAAGCAAGATTCTTACTACATAACCATTAAAATACTAAATTCATATTTCAAGTTTGAAAAGGGGGAAGGCGAAATATAAGGCTGTCAATCAAAATCCCAAGCTATGTTACAAACACATTCAATCAAAAATCAAATTCATATGAACATCAGCAGAAAAGATAGTGCAATTCAACTAGAACAAAAGAAAACTGCTCAAAATTGAAGCAATAAAACAACGGCATAATCGCCACTATTATTCTACATGAAATTCAAAATTAAGCATTTCAGTATCAGAAAGAAGTAAAAATAGTAGATTATATTCACCACATAAAAGGATTTGCACTAATTCAAATAAAACCCAAATAAATAAGGAAAAGGGGCACAAAAACAGGGTAACATTAGTAATCCTTTTAACAAAAATGCGAAAAGGAAAGTAATAAAAATTGTACCTTGGTACCCTGAGTACGGGTAATTAGGGTTTTCCCAACGTTCTTGTTGCTGAAAACTGAAGGGGCTTTGATATCATACCACTCCTTCTTTGCAAACGGATCGACACTACAAGAACAGCGAATATTTAGTTAGCAAAAACTTCAAGAATAAACAAACATTTTAACGTTAAAAAAAATAAAATAATAATCACTCACGCCTTCTTCTTGCCTCCCTTCTTTCCTTTTGAAATCCTCTTGTTCTTGCTGCATCAAATCAAATACAAAATCATCAATCATAAAAGAATTAAAAAATTTCAAGAATCAGCAGTTATATTGAAAGAGGGTAATGACTTGTGCGGCTAAAGACATAGGCAGTGAAATGAGAGATACCCGACAGCCATGGTGAAAGAGCAGCTGAGGTTCTGAGGTGGAGAGAGAAGGCTCTTCTTGTCGAAGATGTGCGCTCAGCTAAAACCCTAGCAGCAACCCCTGCTTATTTCTCGTGGGCTTTGAGTTTTAGTAAGGGACCTTTTTGGCGCTTTGCTCGTGCTAAATAGTAACGGGCTTAGGGCCCATTTGGTTTTCAGTATAGGATTAATCAGGATAAAATTTATCCTGATAATTTAGTGAGGATTAGTCTTAATTTTTTATCTCACATGGGTGTGTTTGGTATTATTAGTTATTAATCCCATAAAACTGTTTGGTATTCCTTAGAATAGATTGGATTAACAACTCAAAAACCTAAATTGTCCTCCCATATTTTCCTAAATGCCAAGCGTGCCCTCAAAAATAGGGCTGAATGCAGCGCCAATTTTTTAGATCAAATTATTCAATCCTTTGGAATAGTAACGGACGCATCTCACAAGTTTTTGCTGGAGAAGAAAAGATCTCCACAGCTTCCATTGCTGCATTTGGTGAACTTATCTTACTCAAACAATGAGCCAAGCAACCGAAGGTAATCATTCCTCTATTTCTCACGAATGTTTTTTGTGTTGAAACCTTGTTTGTGAACCATGCTTTGTCGCTGCTGCAATATTTCGATTTTTAGAGTTCTTTAAGTCATTCTCTACGATTTTTAGAGTTGCAGTTTTGGGTATTTGTTATTACCATTATGATTTCGCCGAAACACATATAGGTGAGATTCAGTTTACAGTGCGAGATCTCTCATTGATGCGTTGAGAACTTATTTCTTTGTGGTGTTGTAGGAAGTAACGGCACGGCACGTTCTGGCAAAGGCGGCAAGACGGACCAAAAGCGTCGTTCGTGGTCGACACACGAAGAGCATGTTTTGCTAGCATCGATGAAGGAGCTCGTTGCACAAGGTTGGAAGTCGGATAACGGCTTTCGTGGCGGCTATTTGAATAAACTCGAAGAAGCTATGCGGAAGGAGTACCCAATGACGGACATAAAAGGGACGCCCCACATCAACTCCAAGGTGACAACGTGGAAGAAGCTCTACTATTCGCTGTGGAACATTCTCAAAGTTAGCGGTGTTGGCTTCAACGTTAACGGCAAACATATGATTGATTGTGACGACGAGCAATGGCAAGGCTTTGTGGCTGTAAGTTTTCAGTGACTAGATTCATTTGAATATGAGTTACTATGCGTGCTTCTAGTTCCATTCTCGAAAAGATGTTGCAAGATATTCGAAGTAGTTTTCACGATTTTTGTAAATGTCATTTAATATGCGTGGCTGTTATTCTTGTTACTATATTTCAAATCTTTGTTGTGTTGTGGCTGTCCGAACTGTTACATCCTCAAACTAATGCGTGTTGATTGTTACTAATATACATTTCAAACTTGTTTTACAGGCCGATAAGAGCGTGATGAATTTCCATTACAAGAGTTGGCCATATTACGAGGATTGGAAGCTTCTCTTCGGCAAAGATCGGGCAACGGGCGAAGAGGCGGAGGACCTCATGGAAGCGGCTCATGACATGTACTAGAAGATAAACCTTAGCCCGGTCAATGATAGCGGCGACTACCATGTCTCCTTAGAGGGGATTTTCGAGAATGAAATTTCAGGAGACAACGTAAGCCAAACCTTTAATCGTGACGAGCCGACCCCCGTTGAAAAGGAGGCTCCAACTTCAAGTAAGAAACGTCGTCGTAGTGTAGGCTTTGATGACAAGTTCTTTGAGGCTTTGCGCGAGGTTGGTCGGGGCACGGATTCGAGGCTTGAAACTATCTCCAACCGAATGGGGTACGATTTCAACGTGTCGAAGGCGCGCAAAGAAGTGTTTTCCAAATTGAGTGGCATTGCGGGGCTTACACGAACCGATAAGTACATTCTATGCAACATGCTTGCCGAAAAAACGGAGTTTCTTGACATCTTTTCAAGTCTCCCCGAAGATGAGAAGGAAGGGTACGTGTTGTTCCTCCTTGCTTCGAAGAAAATGTGACTTTGCGTGGCTCTCATTTGCATCGTGGGTGACACCATCAAATCTTAGTCATCGCTGCTGCTTTTGTTTTGTTTGTTTTGAAAGCTTGACATTGGCCATCTACATTGCTTTTCTTTAACTACGCTTTGTTTGGTTGTTGTTGCCTAGTAGCTTCATCATCTATTTCATTTCTGCATCGCTAAGACTTTTTTTTCGCTCGAATGTGGTATTTGTTGTTTTTCCAGCCGTTGACTGTTGTACCTTCATCAGATTTTGGTTTCTGGTGTTATGAATAGTGGTTTGAGTTTTTGAAAATTTGTTGGTTTGATTGGAGCAGTACCACATTTAGCCCTTGATTTCTGGCAACTTATGATTATTTCAAGAGCATGTGATACAGTTTGTGATTCGCTTATAGCAATAGCCACCTGTTATTTTACATCAAATAACATCTCAAGCCTATTATTGACCCATGAATTCGCTGGCTCATGTGTACAGCAAAAGCAAATATTTTAGAGTGGTTTGTCAGCTATAGTTGATTCCCACAATTTTGTGAAGCATTATTTCCCGTCGACCAAAACACATATCTTTCGATAAAATGTCGAACACGATTGGTACAATGACTACAGCACACAAACATACCATAAATTGCTGAAATGAAAGAAAATGAAAGTTCAAACACTTGCAAAACGAGAATCATAAACAACCGCGTTCAATCCCAATGAAATGGCGATAACTTCGGCTACTTGTAAGGAGAAGACGATGCACATGAACTTCCACCCTCGTTCTTCTTCACGGGTGGGTTGGTTGGTCGTTTAAATTTGCTTGTAATTGTCTTCCAAGGATGAACAATCTTGCTTTTGAATGGATTTGGAACGGACGGCGCCACACTCGAACAAGCATCCTCGACAAATAGTTTTCTAGCGACAGGTTTTGGTACCGGCGAAGTAACCTCATCGTCGCTTGAACTCGATTGCTTGGTCACAGTAGTCGAGTCGTCGATTACGATGAGCGTATGGGAATTCTCATTTTTCACGTCGTGAATCCCGAACAGGTTGCACAAAAGTAGGAATGTCGGCTCACCCTCATGATTATAAGCTCGGGACAATGGATTTTCCTTATAACAAAAATGTGATATCATTAAAAGAGAACCAAATAAAAAAGGAAAATAAATAAACCAACGTGCTCTAAACTAATGAGAATACCTTAAACAATCGTACCCACACGTCGTCAACGGCGTGAACAAAATTGCTTCGTTGATCGTAATACGTCTCTTTCACTTTGCACAACCATTTGAAGCATATGTACCGATCATGTAGAAAGGCGACTCGTCCCTCCACTTCATTCAATGAGACATCGGCATTTAATTGCGAGTTTAGTTTCTTCATAGCGTCAATGAATGCATGTGGCGAGAGGTGTGGTGGTGTGGGGCGACATTCTTCAGTTTTTTGAATTAAAGAAACAATGAGCAATTCGTCCTTGCTTGCATCCCATTTGCAAGGATAAAGGTATAGTGTTTGGGAGCCGGGAGGTGGGAATGTCATTTTGGGGAAGAAAATAATGAAAAGTTTGCAATATATCTAAGGAGATGTGCTTTTGTGAGGCCAAACAAGTAATGGGGGATGGAATGATATGAGTTGCTATTTATTGATATCGTTGATGGTAGTTTATGATAGTGATTAATGGGAGTTTGGTGGTGGTTATTGGATGTTGGTCTTGCATGACAAGAACCACCAATAGTAGCTATTGTTAAATAATATAATCAAGTTTGACTACATCTCCTTCGATTTACTCCTATGTTTGAATAAGTTGGGTTTTTTTAGCAATTCCTGATTCCAATTGATTTTGGTCTTGTAACCAATTCTATTTTCTTTGCAGCGGTTTCCGAGAGCAGATATTCAAAATTGGAGCATTGGTCCTCATTCCAATTTAATAAAGTGTAATGTCATCTATTTTGACTAACTTCGAAATTAGGGACCAAAAATTTTGAGAATTGAACTTCCACACTCATGGACCTATACAGTTTAAAGAAAACGAAAGATAATAGCGGATCAATCCATTCAAATTATGGCAAATTTTGGCCTCATAATAGCGGAATCCACATTACAAAGTTTCGGACTATTCATCATATCAAAAAAATGAGATTCGATCCCAACATATTACATGAATTTGCCAATCAAAATACTAAGAACTAGCACTAATATAGTGAAGCAAAGTGCGGCTCTAACGAACTCGAAAACTCCACATTGCGGGCCCAATCCCATGCACGATCCGAACACCTCACCCCCCTTGACAATGTCCGGTGAAACATGCGGCGACAAGACACTTTGGCTGCCTACTTGGGTTGTAGAAGATCCGGGCGTCCGAGGTACTTCGTGGTAAAATAGGAGATGATACTCGTCGTACCAATAGAATCCCTTTTCATGGGTAATGCCCGTTGGACACTTGTAGTAGAATCGGCCGGGGTTTCTAGACCGGAAACCGGCGCACTTCAGATTCATGATCCCCTCGCCACAACTACATTGAGGTACTTGGTTCGATAACTGGGACGGGAACTCCATCATATGCTGTTAAACAAAGAAATGAATTCACAAAAAAATAGTTCCAAATCTCGAAAGCTAGCATTTTTAAACAAGGCAGCCATCACAAGTTCCACCCAAAACTATTATCAAAATGCAGATATCACTATCCCCATGTCATTCACCAACAGTGTTCATCACAAGTCACAAAAAAATAGGTACAAATCTCGGAAGCTAATATTGTTAAACAAGGCAGCCATCACAAGTTGCACCAAGACTATTATCAAAATGCATACATCACTATCACCATATCATTCACAAAAAATAATGCAGAGATATGATAATAACTTCATTGGCAGTAAACTAGTGAAATTCTGAGAACAATCTCAGTGCTCAAAACAAAAGCATAAAATCATCACAAACTCATCATTGTTTAAACAGAAGATAGAAAACATTCTCCACTAGTTTCCTCTTCACCAACATGATCAAGAGGCCAGCAAGATTAGATGCATTCTTCACATATCAGTGCAGTGTTTTAAAGAATACAACAGTTTGCAAAAGTACTAACTAAATGCAGCCACCAAACATCAAACAAATAATAACACATGTCAAATTTAAACTCAACGACATTATCTCAAATTAAAGAAAAATGAAGTCAAACAAATTAAGTGGGCAAGTTGTTGTTGACATATTGCAACCACATTGCGTCGGCTAAAGCATTCCTAGCGGCGTTCCATTGGGGGGAGCTTTCAACATGCTCTATGAAGTCATCGGGTGGCCCATCTAAGTTTGCACCGTTGTCTTGGGGCATTGCATCTAGTTGTTGCTCAATAGGATCTACCGACATTTCCATTCGAATAAAATTGTTGAGTAGAAAGGATGCCATGATGAGTCGATTTTGTACTCGAATTGGATAGAAAGAGGGTGACCTAAGAATACCCCATCGCATCTTCAATATCCCAAATGCTCTCTCTATGGCGTTCCTTGCTTTGCTATGTCTTAAGTTAAAGAGTTCCTCTTTATTTTGAGGGCGTGCATTGTTCAGTCCCCACTCTTTTAAATGGTACCTAACGCCTTTGAACGGCGTTAGGAAACCGTCACTATTCGCATAACCGTTATCACACAAGTAGTACTTCCATATCAACATAAGAATCAAATGAAACAACTAAAATTAATTGTGATGTTAACAACAAAATATTTATAAATATTAAATTTAGTTCAAAGCATTATGTACCCTTTGGGACCTTAAGGCCATGAGGTCTACTAATTGCATCTCGTAAGATTCTAGAGTCCGCAGCTGAACCTTCCCAACCGGATAAGACATAACTGAAATTCAAATTGCGGTCGCAAACACCCAACACATTTGTTGATATTTGCCCTTTCCTTGTTCTATATCGGGGTTTGTCCTCATTACCGACCATAACACTCACATACGTGCCGTCTAATGCCTCTAAACAGCCCTATATACACGGCAAAACATATAATTAATGCACCACACCAATCAAATCTAAATATTGATTTAGTAAAAATAAATAATATACATGCAAGTGAATAATACCTTAAACCATCTCCACCGTGGATCATTGCAATCCGCGGTAACAGCTTCTGGCTTGGATAAGAACAAGTCATGTAGCCTTATAACAGCCCCTAGAACAATATGTATGTAGTGTGAAATTGTCCAACCGGATCGCCAAAAATCAAACCGTACAACTCTATTATTTTTATGGTGTGCTAAAACCGAAAGAAACATGGCTACTTGTTCTTCTACGGTAACAAATCGGCCATCAGCCAAACCCCCCCGTTCTCGCAAAATAACACAAAGTTTAGAGAAAGTTCTACTGTCCATGCGGAGGTTGGCTATACAGTCAGCGTCACTAACACCATATAAACGACTTAAATGTTTTTCTTGGTCTGGCAATTTACTGACTATCTCATATTTTAATTCTCCGGTTGCACGCAGCCTTTTTCCTAGTCTAGACTTACGATAGTAGGCCATTATCAAGGCTACTTGTATCACGTGCATGCGCAATATTTCCTTTAAGGCCACAAATTGCATATCAAGAATACGTGCGTCTTCATTACCAGGCATTGCTTAAAATCAATGGTATAATTAGTTGGGAGGTGAGTGGCCTATAAATAAAGAGAAATTCGACCATTATTAAAATTGAATGACGAATAGAGTGTCACATAATAATGTTACGAAATGCAAGCAGAACATTGAAGAACATAAAATAATGGCAAATGGTATCATACCCTTCAATCACAAAGACTTGATCCCTCATAGTTGCATGACCGCATAGGTAGATCAATTGATATTAATGGCACAAACAAACTAAAGCTGAAGCCTATCAATTCATTTGTGTAACACACGAAAATGAACCTATTTAAAATACACCTCACTCCCAAATTCTATGATGTCTACTGTTTTATTCTTGTCTACTATTTTTATTCTTCTGAAAATTTGTTCAAACCGTAAAATCAACAACTTATTTCTTTCACCACATGACTTAGTAGCAACATCTTTCAACTGGTAATTTTAGTTTCAACTCTTTTATGTTCTTTTCATGATTTCAGGTAGCAAAAATAAAATGCTCATCTCTCACAACCAAAACTCCCATAAAAGAAAGATCTTGTTTAAAATATGTATACGAATTTCTGCAATTCTATTTGCAACTCGAAGCTAATAACAACCAATAGGAAATTCAATGGCACCCACAAGAACAAACGATTACACAGGAGCATAATGTACAAGGCGCATATTCTGAACTCACACCGATGACTCAATTAAAACAAAGTAAGTCGAATTCTGTCACAGCACAAGTTTAGCATCATGACATACCTTTGATTATGGAGAACTTGTGAAAAAAATGCTCTTTATGGTAGCCTAAAAGGCGTCGGGGAACACATTAGCAGGTGACTATGAGTTTTGCAAATCTAAATAATTCAAACTTATTAAAAATTTGATTATGAAAACAGAATCGAAGCAAAGCTATCGCAAATCGGAACAAAGCGAGGAAAGAAAGAGTGATTTTAATTTCGATTGTTGTATCAATTGGGTATTACCAGATGTGCGGAATAGATCAGAGCTCACGAACGATCTTGGCGGCAACAGCACAAAAGTCTCAGGTGTTGGCGAGGGAAGACGATGCACAAGCGACGACGGACAGGAATCGCGATATGGGTACTTTATTTTCAGAAAACTTCGCAGAGGGAAGTGAGGATGGTGGAGGCGGTGGAGAGACATACTAGGGCTTCGGAAAGTCATCTCGATAATGGAGCCGGAGGGTATTCAAATTTTTGATAGAAATCTGGATAAAAATAATCGCATGGGGGGGGAGGTATTATTAAGCAGGGTTTATCATGGCAAATAAGGCGTTGACTTAGGATAAATCATGGCAAAGCCGCATTACTTGCACCCAATACCAAACTCAGTACAAACCAGTACTAATTTAATTTATACAGGGTATAACCCAATACCAAACGGGCCCTTAGAGCATCCGCAATGGGCTTACTTGATAGTGATTGTGTTATTGAGTAGGTAGTGCTGCATTGGGGTTACTTGATAGCCTACTTGATAACATTAATTTTGATTTTTATGTTTTTTATTTAAATTTAATTGCATAATTTAAATAACATATTTTTCTAATAGTTAAATACGCCATTAAACATAAAATTTAAAAACACCTAAAACATAAAAAAAAAAAATTACATAAAAATTAACAACACCTAAAACATCATATTACCCCATCATTAAAATGACATAATTAAAATCCTAGTCTAGACCACGACGCCTGAGCATGTCGGCGACCATGGACGCGTGCAATGCCCTTTGTGCGTTCGTCATGTGCGTCGTATCCGCGTTCAGGAGCTGCATATCGAGCTCTCTCTCCTTGATATCGTTCCTCCACTGATACTGGGCGGTGAATGCCCTCATCTGTTGGTCGGACATGTCCAACCTCTCCACTATTTCCGGTGGAGGCTCCGAGCTCGTATGCGACGCTGATGCCTTCCCTTTCCCCTTTGCCGCCTTCGCTGCCTTGTTACCAATGGGTCGGGAAGAAGAGATCTCCTCGCCCGACGCCGAGGTGGTGAAGCCGCCCTCTTCCGTAGTCTTTGTCCTCTTTGAGGCATGCACGTCTCCAACGAGGTACATCGACTTGAACTTGAGATTGTTCCGAAGAACTTTCCACGCGTTCCAAAAATTGAATGCGGCCTTTTGTGGGCTTCGAGCCTTGAAGAGTTTTTGGGCCTTGTCACGAAGCATATCATCGGAATGACCGGAGGGCCGATTGTTGCGCGTCTCCACCCAAATAGCTTCCCAGAGACGCACATCCGCGCTCACTCGGGCCCAGTGGCCTTGAAGTTGCCGGATCTTAAGGTCGACGCCGATGATGGGGTTCACACGTGCGCGGATCCGGCCCCAATACGCCTCTCCCTTCTGATCCGTCCCACGGATGGCGTCGTTGGTCTCCTCCGCCCAAACTTGGACGATGAGATCCGTATGCTCGGGAAGGTAAGTATGACGGATCCTTACTTCCTTGCTGTGCTTGATTTTGGTGGCCATTTCCTTCTTCCGGCCGCCCTTCTTTGGTTTGGAGGCACTCTGCTCTGCACTGACCGGTTCCTCCTCGGGTGGGGTCTCCTCCAAGTTGATTCCTCCCATATTGGGGTGATAATCGGAGGAGAGATCGGGGCACCAATTAGGATCATAGAAAGGGTTGTGTGGATCCATGAAGGAAGAAAATTCTTGAAGAGAAATGGAGGAGAAGAAAATTGGAGAAGAAGAGATGTGAAGAAGAATGGAGGAGATGGGGTTTTTTAAAGAGGAAAAGAAGAAAAAAAAAAATTGGAAACGGTCGGTCAAAGCACGCATATCGAGGAAAACCAGTCAAAATTCGAATTTCTCTATTTTTTTTAAATTAAGGCGCGTGCATTGCACGCGCCTTCCCTATCCACCCGATCGAGCATACTCGAAGGCTCGAGTACCGCACGTCTGCAACGCCTTACACGAAGGCAACGCCTTACTCGAGTAGGCACTCGAGTAAGGCGTTGCCGATGCTCTTAGTTATATTTTGCCGCTATTATCATGCTTTAACTTTTACAGTATTATTTTAAAAAAATAACCCGAAAAAAAAATTATATTCCGAACAAACCAACGTTTTCATATGGATTACATGTAAATACACTAATTTTTAGGGGTGTCAAATCGGGAGGTGGGTATCGGGTATACCCGACCCGGCCCCGATACCCGTGCAGGTTTCGGGTACCCGATACCCACTTTTCACGGGATGCGGGTTGGGATTGGATATTGAAATCCCAAAATATGCGAGTATCAGGTATACCCGTCGGATATCGAGTATGCCCGAATACCTGCCTAAATTATTTAATTAATATATATTTTTATGTATAAATTAATAATATCTTAATATCAAAATTCAAAATTCTAATTCCTAAATTGAAGAACAAAATCTCTTCTGCCTTGCGAATAGAATTGAAGGCTGAAGCCTGATTATATATACACCGAAGGAGCCTGCAGATGTTAGTTGGGAGAGGTTGTGAGATGAGAGTCTTTGAGTTTGTAGGTATTGAAGAAGAAAAATATGGGTCTTACTCTTAGAGATGGGATCGAGTTTTGAATTGGAGATGGATAGTGAAGACTGGCGAAATAGATTTCCATTGCTAAAAGTAATTCCACACATCACTCATTACACATTTACACTTTCTAGCAGAAATTTGAAAACTAATAGACAGAAACAAACATACAACAGCGAAGGAGCAAATATGGTGCAATACAATAGATATATCCAAAATTAATTACATTACATATGAATAAATTATCTAAAGAAATGGATTAAATTGGAGTCAATGGACATATATTATTATGTTGTTTCTTGGATCGAATTCAGGTAGATTAGCCTAAATAAAAATGGATTAAAATTTAATTTATTGATTAGCCAAAAAAAATTGAAAAATTTGAATTGCTGGTATGTGGGTACCCTAATACCCGCGTCGGGTACCCGTGTCGGGTATTAGGGTACCCGACAGTGAAGTCGGGGTCGGGACCGGGTAGGAAAAATTAGGAATTTGCGGGGTCGGGTACCCGCAAAAATCGAGTAGGGTACCCGACCCGTCCCGTTTAGACACCCCTACTTTTTTTTGATAAGAGAAGGAATTTATTGAAAAATAAAACGAAGGTACCAACAGTACCAAAAGTTCATTACAACATCACAGGAGTTGAAACACCCGCAATCCAGCCATCTAAGCTCCGTTTAGACACCCCTACTAATTTTTATATGTCAATACATAAATTTCGAATCTAGTATGATTTTAAGAAAATGGTGCGAAAAATTTCGCTTTGTTTCATTATTTTATCTTAAATTTATGCACTATTTATCTGATTTCTTCAAATTTTTGGATTTTAGCTTGATAGACTTTGAAATAAATTTAAATTTAATAATTTAGTTTCATGGTAGAATCATAATAAATTAAAAATTTATATATTGCCATACTAAAACTAAAATTTATGTGCAATTTATGAATTAATTAAAAGTTTGTGTTAACATACCAATTGTATACGTAATATTTACAATCTCACTTTCACTCACACTGTTTATGGTTGTATGTGTAACAATGATTGTATATTGTGTTGTTTGTATTTTTTTAAAAAAAATTATTTTATTTATAAAAATCAAATTATAAAAAAAAATTCAGGTATTTATCATCCGGTCTCGGGTAATAAAAAAAACTATGCAAACCCACTATCCAATTAATTGATATTCTATTAATCATATACGGATTGGGTACAAAACGATGTGGTTTGTAATTATTGAACAATTGAAATCATATAGTCCTAACTTTTATTAATACTTTGACAATGAAATGCAGTTTAGTTAGTAAGACGTTTTTCTTGTAAAGTTGTAATCAATAAGTTGGGGTGGGTTTGAGTCACCGGTGGAGAAAATGACAACTCGTTATTGATCCTCTTTTAAAAAACTGAAAAAAAATAAAAAAAAAACTTTTATTAATACTTCAAATTGTTTTATAAAGAATTTAAAGGAAGGTTGTTTTATAAAACCATTAGGCGAAATGAAATAATCTTTATGTTTTGGGGAAATGGTGGGAATTTTTACTTTTTAGGGGATCTTTTTAATTTTGAAAATATTACTAATTTTACTATAGTTAGTCATATAAAAAGACATTCAACTTCAAAAAATATAAATTATTTATATTTTTTACTAATTTAGTTAAATAATTATCATGAGCAAAACTAATATTATATTAAAAGTTCATTAATAGGACACCATGCGACTATTATAATAGATAGCAAATTATTATTATTAATTTGTTTTAAGAATAAAATTATACCACATTTACAAAAGGATGTTTGGTAATTGATCAATCATTTATTTAAATTAAAAATAATAATTATAAATTATATAATCAATGGAACTAATTATTAAAAGTTGACTTTTTATAATAAATTAATCACTAAACAATTATTTTTCCAAAATATATTTAAACAAAATGAAATTGAAAGTCAAATGAAGAAGTTGATGTTAAGTTACCTAGCAAAATTCTAGGTACATTATTATTTTTTATTTAGTTTTAAGCTTCCATATAAATTAGAACACGAAATGAAGAAAAGTCACCTAGCAAAAAATCCTAATGTTGCAATTTAATTCAATGTGAATTGGTGACACACAATTTCTATTATAGAAAATAGATAATAACGGGTAGTATTAATTTATCTATTTGAGTTTTAAAATTACTAATTATTAGAAACAATAAATAATTTTAGGTACATACATGTATATGTATTAGAAATTGTGTTAAAAAGTCAATAATAATAATAGTATTTATATAACGTACGTTTTTAAAATATATGTGTATATACAGTATAAATGATTTTCGAATCTCACACTTGGACGTTGGCATCTGAGGGCAGAGCAAGAATAGCAAACTCAGCATTACAAGAAAATACGCAGCCACTACTAGAAAAGCTATCAAGAAATAAAGAATTAATGAGGAAGAAGACCAAAGAAGTGAAGTTGAAGGAATTGTGAGCCGCGGATGGACAGTATCAAGAAATTATATTTTTAGTTTTTCTATATATATATATATATATATATATATATATATATATATATATATATATAGGGGAGAGTTCAATGGAGACCACTCCCCTATATAGAGAATGAAGACCAAATCTGGTTCCTTGATCTAACTTAATCTAATGGTGGTAATTTAATTGATTAATTTTATTAATTTTCATTTATTTTATAATCAAAAGGTTAAGCATGTCATTTTCTATTTAACCCTAATCTCACACTCTCTCTCATTCACGCTCTCTCTCTATCTCTCTCTCAATCACTCTCCCCCCCTCCCCCGCCGCCTCCATCTCTGCTGCTCTGCCGCCTCCCCATCTCTCCTACTGCTCCGCCGCCTCCCCATCTCTCCTGCTGCTGCTCCGCCGCCTTCCTCCCCGCCACCTTCCTAATCGCCTCCATCTCTCCTGTTGCTGCTCCGCCGCCTCCCCAATCTCCCCAAGCCGCGCCAGACCAGCAGCGCCGCTCCCCCACGTCCGTCCCTCTCTCCTCAAAATCGACATCCCTTCCTGCCTTGGTAATGGTCGTCATCGCAGGTGGAGCCACTGCCACCGCACCCTAGATCCCTAAATCTGCACCATTTTCTTTCGATCTCCGGGATCTCCGGCGACCACCGCAGGTGCCATGACCACCGCCCTCCAGTTGTCGCCGCCTTCTCGCACCAGTTCCAGTCACCACCGTCCATGATCTGCCGCCTCCAATCCCAGATCTACCGCTTCCCCTCCATGATCTGCAGCGGCCTCCACGCCTTAATGGAGACCGATCTCCCCTACCGAGTTAAAACAGCGCTGGACAGAGAAATCACCCCCTATTTTCGATTTTGTGAGATGAATTTTACCATTTTGGTGGTTCTGTGCTACAAAATTCGTAAATTCTGTTGGTTGTAAAGTCCAGTTGGGTGTTAAAAGGTAGAACCTTTGTATAAATTCTGTTGGTTGATTTCTACAAAAATAATGGAAAAATTTGGTTGATTAAGGAGTTTGAACCTAATGTTCGTAGAAAATATTAATGAACGTACTAATGTTCGTTGATATGTTCGTAGAAAAATGAATGAACATACTAATGCTGGATGATATGTTCGTAGAAAAACAAATGAACATATTAATGTTCATCGATATGTTCGTAGAAAAACAAATGAACATACTAATGTTCATCAATATGTTCGTCGGAAAACAAATGAACATGCTAATGTTCACCTATTATGTTCATTGACGGATCAGGTCCCAGAATTGGAAGAGAGTAATTTTCGGGATTTGTTCAACCAGATGCCATAATTCGTGGATTTGAGTGGACGTTTTTGCCCTTTTTGGATTAAATAAATGTAATTAACCATTATTTAATTACATGAAAAATCAAATCAGGAAATAATCTGGATCATTGATTGGATTGAGATGAATGGCCTTGATTTGGTCTTCATTCTCTATATAAGAAATGGTCTCCATTGAATGCGACCCTATATATATATATATATATATATATATATATATATATAGGGGGCCGCTCCAATAAGACCCCCTAATTTTAGTGAGATCTAGGGCACGATCTGATGCGTTTATTTTATCAATCCTATAGCTGATATTGTATCTGGAGGGTGATTTTTTTCGCAGGGTTCGAATCCTGGAGGGAGTAGAATATTTTAAATTTTATTATTCATCAGTATATAATGCATTGTTCAGCAGTATATACGGCATTGTTCATCAGTATATATGTCTTATTCATTACCAATTTTTTAAATTTTATTTTTCATCAGTATATAAATCTTGTTTATTAGATATATACTTTTTGTTCATTAATATTATATGTCTTATTCATTGTACTCATGTTACACGAAAAATAGGGGGTTTCACTGGAGCGCGCCCCTATATATATATATATGTATGTAGAGTATATACAAATCTATATTGTTGTGGTGATTCTTTATCACAACAAATTAAACTCATAAATAAAATTTGGTGAAGGAAGATAATCTAGTCGAGGACGAATATTCAATCGTAAAAGATGACCAAATACAGGAGAATCGATGGGGACAAGTAAACTAAAAACCACAAGAACTATGATCACTGAAGAAAATTTTTTGTTTCGATCTTCAGGTCTCTTCTGTCCAAGAAGTTCTGTTAAAGGATAAGGTGCAGGACCTCACCGGGGTGTGCCAGAATCTTGAGCTTAAAAATGCTGCAAAAACATCAGAGGTTGAACAAATGAAAGGAAAGATTTGTCTGATGGAGAGCGAAATCAAGGGACTGAAATCCAAACTTTCAGCATATGATCCAGTCATAGCTTCCCTAGGAGATGATATAACACTCATAGAGCACAATCTACTACTTCGTTCCAACCTTAAAGCTGCACATAGTCAAGAGACAGAGGTAAATACTCTTATATCACAAGTAGATGGAATTTTTCATTTCTTCAAGTTCAAGATATTTAGTATTTACTGCTTCCTTCCATTGTTAGCAGTTTCTGGAATTTGCTCTTCAAGCTAGTGAAGCCACATCTCTGATACCTTCGGAAGATCAATCCCTTCTTAGTTTGCAGAATTTGCAGATGAGAGCTAAGGTAGTCAGAAAATTGATGGAAGACACAAACAAACCTGCTTTGCGGAGAAGATCAAATTCAAAGAGCAAACAAGAACCTGTGATTGGTGAGGTTGACCACTCGAAGATGCAGCCCAACTCAGGTAGAGACAAGCATGAGCGCAGCAGCAAGAAAGCATATTCAAGTGAGCTGAATGACTCTCCCAAGTTGCAGAAAGCAAAAGCCAAAGCCTCAGAAGCCCGAAATGTGATGCTAATGAAAGATATTCCTCTTGATCAAGCCTCTGATAACTCCATGAGGAAGACTGGTAACGCTGGCTCTGATGATCTGATGCTTGAGCTGTGGGAGACTGTCGAGAATGGAAACAGAGATCAAACAATTGGAGAATCTCTTAGGTTGACGGGCAGATCAAAGGGAAGGGAAAGAGCTTATGATCAATTACTACCATCCACCGACTCAGATATGGAGAAAGAGTGGGCCGTGGATAAGCTGGAGCTGTCGGCTAGATTCACCGAGCCTAATCAAGAACTGAACGACAAACACATCCTCGCGAGACTTGCCTTCGATGCTGAGAAGCTGGAAAGTCTCCAGACAGCACTGTATGACTTGAGAAGGAAACTGGAGATGAACAAGAAGAATAGAAAGGCCAAAAACGTCGATTTTGGAGCAGTTAAGGAACAGTTGCAGGAAGCAGAGGACACACTAGTTCATCTGGTTGATTTGAATGTACAGCTGGTGAAGAACATAGAAGAGTGCCCTCCTGAAGAAATGGCTTCTCCAAGGCTGAAAGAGACGATGAAGACATGGAGAGTCAAGGTGATGGAGCAAGCTGAAAAGGGGTCCGAGAGGATCAACGTGCTCGAACTAGCCGTGCAAAAGATTCAATTCGTGCTGTCAAAGGTGGAGGATGAAGGCAAAGGGAGCAACAGATTCTTGAGAAGCAGAACTGTGATTTTGAGGGACTTCATTCACAGCGGAAGGAAGAACAGCGGAAGGCGAAAGAAAGGGCCCAACTGTGGGTGTTTCAAGCAATCAACTAGTGGAAACAGAAGCCGTTCTTGAGTTTTCACTTTGTCTGAAAGATTGATTCTTGGAGGTGTTGGTAGGTTTGTTTCTGTTAAGATAGTTGGAACTGACTCATCTCATAAGTTGAGAGGAACTGTAATAACTAGATGTTGCTCTATTTGTGTATTTTCAGCTCATCATTATGTTGGTCTTAGAAATATTGGTGTTTCATATGCAAGAAAACCAGTTAAGTTATTCGATTTTGTTGCATTATTAACTATTGATGGCATCTTTATCCACTTGATGTGTGTTGTTGGTATTTTGTTATTTGGGGGAAGAAAACAGTAGAGCCTCGAGAGAGGTTTCAGCTAAATGGCTATCTCCGAGTTGCAAGGATGGTCTATCCTTTCTCCTAGCCTTCAAAATTTACCATTTGGAAAGCATCTCGTGCAAAATTTATTGCAAGTGTGTGTTTTCATCACTTCATGCTTTGTCTAATTGTAGACTCCTAAAACAAGATGGCAGATATCACTTCTTCTGTGATAAATTCTTCTTATAAGAGTCGTTTAAATTAGTACCAGGAAGACATTGTGCAAATGAGCTAAATCATAAACATCCATTTTCTTCCAATACAGTACTTGAAACAACACACTAAGTGCTCGTTTGGTTCAAATAGAGGAATGAAATCAAATAAAAGAGTGAAATGGTAACAATAACCATTACTTTTATTGAATGTTTGGTTTAATAATGGAAATAAGTCATTAGTAAGGGATTCTCTTTCTTTTGTTTCCCCTCTATTTTGAGGGGTAATAAATTGGGTGATTTGAATTACCCACAAGTAAGAGTAATGGTTAACTTATTACATAAACCAAACAACAAATAATGAATTCAATTAATTGAATCTCTTTTCAACCTTTAAAAACACCCAACCAAACGTGGGCTAATTCTAAACTGATGGCCATCTTTCGTTACACTTACATTTTCTGATCAATTTACTCTATGCCATTAATCCACCTAATTCTTATCCATTTGAGATATATATATATATGATTAGTTGGTTACTCAAACCATATGAAAACATTGAAATGTCGCATCTGTTTACTTTTATGTTTAAACTGCTACATGCGAACAATAACAATGCTTTTCAACTTTTCTAAGTTATTTTCGAGCACTCAAAATATAGGAAAACAAAAAACAAATCGACTCAATAACAAAAATACAAAATTGAGTGTTGCGCATTTATAAATATAACCACCACATCAGATCAGACAGATTTATCAATAAAACTTACCAGACTCAGGAAAAACAAAATCTCTTACAACAAAAACTCCTAAAACAAATATAGTATCGATTTCAAGATAATACAAAACCAGTAAACATGACATAAGTTCAAAACAAGGGAATCTATCAGGCACCAACAACTTCAGTTGGCTCAGCAACTGGCTCCTCAGCAGGCCTATCCAACTTCGCACCAATATCTTCGGTATAATCACCATGGACCTACACAACAAATATCCATTAATTATTCAAGATGCAGTGTCATATTGATGTTAACAAAGATATTTCAAGTAATCTAGAAGATAAGATATTCAAGGGCAACTCAAAGTCAGCAATTCAGATTTGTGAAACACAGTTGAATCATATTCAAGAGAAAACTGTTTAGGTCAAATTGATAACATATTACAATTAAGAACACTCAGGATAGAACGAAACAAAACTTACCTCCATTAACTTTCCAAGGTCAAATTTGGGTGCTTTCAAGATTTTAACTTTTCTAATATAAACATTCTGCAAAGGGTAGATGCTTGAAGTTGCCTTCTCAATTTCCTTCCCAATTGACTCGGGAATGAATTTCTGCACCAACTCCTTCAGGCTGCAGGACTGGGCCTGGTTAACCATGATCTCCCGCATCTTTCTCCGAATCTACAAAATATACAAGAATATAAATACAAAAGGTTGATAATCTATTGATGGTTCATGATATGAAAATTATGGATATCATATATAGTCAAATAAAATTGTAATAACAGGATTTGAAAATTTTGGAGGTATTCACCTGGCGAACTTGGCTGGTCTTTGCATAACATGTAACCTTTTGCTGGTTCACACGCTTCTTCGTGAAGGCAATACAGAACATCCTCAAAGTGTAGGCGTCGGTCGTCTTCACATCAATGTGAGCCTCAATGAGTGATTGCCTTTTTCTGACAAGTGATCTCAACTTGTCAGTGGTGAAGTCCATACCCTACAATTTTTACACAAGTGAAAAGCAGACATTTTAAGATCGACAATGTACTCAAAACAAAAATCAAGTAAGAATCTTAAAATTGTGCATACCCAGAAGTTGGTGAGAACGTTCTTTCCTTGAACATCTTCAACTCTCAAGCGAATCTTTCTGTATGCGTGATCCTCATCACCTTGAAGATCAGCCAAGGAAGCCTCGACCACTCTGTGCTTGAGCCCTTCTGAGGCAATCTGATGACAAGCAATAATTCCATTAACAAACAAACAAGACCCATAGGCTAGGGAAAAGAATGCAGAGACTGGTCACATCTTTACTACAACCATTAACAGCAACAACAAAACATCAAACTAATACAAAGACATCCTGTCTACCAGTACAACATCCATACCATAACAGCTAATTGCTTCGCAATACATTCATTTGAGAGTATTTCAATTTCAAGATAAGCATTCCAACAAAAACATACTTGCCTTTATAACACAGTTTAGGCATATAATAAAGGTTACTCATTAACAAAGATCAGTTTACGTTAATAATGAAAATAAATTGAACTATGGTATAAACAAAATTCTGTGTACTAAAATCATTATATTTAAAGTAAATTATTCGAATCTGAGAGCAATTCGACCGCTGCACCTGCATTTGATCTCGTTGGTTTCATTCCAAAATTTACACACCATTTTTCCTTTTTTTTTATGCAAAATCACATCCTAAACACTACGTACCACAACTCAATAAAATAAACATACTACGTTGCAATTAAATTCACCAAATTATCAACCTCCAAAACAAAGGTCAAACATCCATTTCATAAGAAGATGTCACATATTTAAATGCCAGAAAAATGTAAGAAAGAAAACCATATATACACAGAGAGAAACAGTCAGTCCATTATCAAATTCCATGAAACAAAATTTCATATGTAAACTGTAAATGCAAATAGCATCATTGCTGTTAAAGTCATTCATTTTTGCCAAAATTTGAAGAACTATTATCATCAACAATAGCAGCTCACATTTAACAGGGTAGATATATAGACAACAATTTGTGCTTCTATCGCAATGAATACAATTCAAGAAGCTCCCGCTCACAAAGCTCAAGCTGGATTAATTACCACAAATATTGATTTGAAATCAAGATTCTTACTACATAACCATTAAAATACTAAATTCATATTTCAAGTCCGAAAAGGGGGAAGGCGAAATATAAGGCTGTCAATCAAAATCCCAAGCTAAGTTACAAACACATTCAATCAAAAATCAAATTCATATGAACATCAGCAGAAAAGATAGTGCAATCCAACTAGAACAAAAGAAAACTGCTCAAAATTGAAGCAATAAAACAACGGCATAATGGCCACTATTATTCTACATGAAATTCAAAATTAAGCATTTCAGTATCAGAAAGAAGTAAAAATAGTAGATTATATTCACCACATAAAAGGATTTGCACTAATTCAAATTAAACCCAAATAAATAAGGAAAAGGGGCACAAAAACAGGGTAACGTTAGTAATCCTTTTAACAAAAATGCGAAAAGGAAAGTAATAAAAATTGTACCTTGGTACCCTGAGTACGGGTAATTAGGGTTTTCCCAACGTTCTTGTTGCTGAAAACTGAAGGGGCTTTGATATCATACCACTCCTTCTTTGCAAATGGATCGACACTACAAGAACAGCGAATATTTAGTTAGCAAAAACTTCAAGAATAAACAAACATTTTAACGTTAAAAAATAAAAATAAAATAATCACTCACGCCTTCTTCTTGCCTCCCTTCTTTCCTTTTGAAATCCTCTTGTTCTTGCTGCATCAAATCAAATACAAAATCATCAATCATAAAAGAATTAGTAAAAAAATTCAAGAATCAGCAGTTATAATGAAAGAGGGTATTGTCTTGTGCGGCTAAAGACATAGGCAGTTAAATGAGAGATACCCGACAGCCATGGTGAAAGAGCAGCTGAGGTTATGAGGTGGAGAGAGAAGGCTCTTCTCGTCGAAGATGTGCGCTCAGCAAAAACCCTAGCAGCAACCTCTGCTTATTTCTCGTGGGCTTTGAGCTTTTGAGTTTTAGTAATTCCGGTTTGTTTCATTACTAGTACGACCATCCGTGCGATGCACGGCGAAATCGAAATTAAATGATATGTTTAAATAAATATATATATATATATATATATATATATATATATATAAATATTAAACAGAAATAAAATATAATAAATGCAAAATATGATTTAAAAATAAAATACTAATTACTCAATAAAATTTCGAATTTAAAAATGTAATTTTCAATTATGTATAAAGTGTAATGATAATTATAGTTATTAAATTATTTTAAATTATTTGATAATGAAAGTTAATATTACACATTATTATTATAGAGCATTTCACACATAATAATAATAAATAAATATTTTCATTCACAAACATAAATAAAAAGTTGTAAAATTTTAACAAATAAAAAGAAAATAAAATATTTTAAAATTTTAGTAACCTGTTTGTTTTAAATTCATTTTTGATAATTTTTATACCATATTAAACATATTAAAGATCTTCTGACAAACTTAATCTTAAGATGCACATTGAATATTTTTTTATAAATTAAATTTGACCATGTTTAGAAAAGAATTAAAATCATAAAAAAGAAAAGAGAAAAAATATAGTTAAAAAATTGATAGGAGAAGAGAGATAAAAAATGGAGGGAAAAAATGGATGGAGAAAACTCCTCTTTTATATATTATATTTGACCATGTTTAGAAAAGAATTAAAATCATAAAAAAGAAAAGAGAAAAAATATAGTTAAAAAATTGATAGGAGAAGAGAGATAAAAAATGGAGGGAAAAAATGGATGGAGAAAACTCCTCTTTTATATATTATATAGATTTTAGCTTAAATTTGTACACTATTTATCTTATTTCTTCAAATTTTTGGATTTTATAGCTTGACAGACTTTGAAATAAATTTAAATTTAATAATTTAGTTTCATGGTAGAATCGTAATAAATTAAAAATTTATATATTGTCATTACTAAAACTAAAATTTATGTGCAATTTATGAATTAATTAAAAGTTTGTGTTAACATACCAACTGTATACGTAATATTTACAATCTCACTTTCACTGACACTGTTTATGGTTGTATGTGTAACAATTAATGATTGTATATTGTGTTGTTTGTATTATTTTTTTAATTTTTTATTTTATTTATAATAATCAAATTAAAAAAAAAAATAATTTTTCAGGTATTTATCATCGGATCTCGGGTAGTAAAAAAACTATGCAAACCCACTATCCAATTAATCGATATTCTATTAATCATATACGGATTGGGTACAATACGATGTGGTTTGTAATTATCGAACAATCGAAATCATATAGTCTTAACTTTTATTAATACTTTGACAATGAAGTGCAACTTAGTTAGTAAGACGTTTTTTCTTGTAATCAATAAGTTGGGGTAGGTTTGAGTCACCAATGGAGAAAATGACAACTCATTATTGATCCTCTTTTAAAAGAAGAAGGGAAAAAAAAAACTGTTATTAATACTTAAAATTGTTTTATAAAGAATTTAAAAGAAGGTTGTTTTATAAAACCATTAGGCGAAATGAAATAATCTTTATGTTTTGGGGAAAAGGTGGGAATTTTTACTTTTTAGGGGATCTTTTTAATTTTGAAAATATTACTAATTTTACTAGGGATGTCAATCCAGTCTGAAATCCGTCAATTCGAGAGGGTTAAGGTTGAAAATTTTCAACCCGATAAAAATTACAACCCGACTAGCCCGTAACCGAATAACCCGGCACCCGATAGGGTCGGCCCGGCTAACCCGATGGCCGATGGGCTAGCCCGAAAACCCGAATACATAACATAAATTATTTAGATATAAAAATTAGAAAATGATAAAATATTATAAAGTCTCATAATTTCGCTTTTTTGTATTTTTGAGATGCTTTGATTTTATGAGTTCAAACTATTGTTGGATATTTTATTGTTTTTTCTTTAACAAAGTTGAACATTTTATTGTAACCAACTTATTTTATATGTTATGTAATCTTGATTTTTTTTTCTTTTTCTTCTTCAATATTTTATATTTTTGCATTTCATGCTTGCTAGTTGCTATATAATTTAGTGTGAATAGGGGAATCAAAAGTTGAAGCACCAAATATTATCAATGTTGAATAAGAGTGTTACTCAAATGTTTAGACTTTATATTTATTTTTGAGATGCTTTGTTTCTTTAATTTCAAATTATTGTTGAATATTTTATTTTTATTTTTTTAACAAGTTGAACATTTTATTGTTATTAACTTATTTTATATGTTATGTAATCTTGAATATCTTATATTTTTGCATTTCATGCTTGCTATATAATTTATATTTTTTATATCTACGTATATTTTATACATTATACATTAAATTATTAAGAATAATAAAATACAAATGATAATTTTATTTTTACGCCTTTAACCTGATTAGTAATGTTAACGGGTGACACACAATATAACGTACGTTTTTAAAATATATGTGTATATATAGTATAAATGATTTTCGAATCTCACACTTGGACATTGGCATCTGAGGGCAGAGCAAGAATAGCAAACTCAGCATCGTCGGCTGAGTACAAGAAAATAGCCACTAATAGAAAAGCTATCAAGAAATAATTAAAGAATAAGGAAGAAGACCAAAGAAGTGAAGTTGAAGGAATTGTGTGCCGCGGATGGACAGTATCAAGAAATTATATTTTTAGTTTTTCTAAAAATATGTATATAATTTTTTTTTTATCAGTAAAAATGAAGCTTTCATTAATGTAAGCAAAAACATGGCACCGGAGATGTCATTTTAAAACAACATGGAGAGTTTGAATCTCTTAGAACACCATGAGGTGAATGGTACTCCCAACTCCACAACTTTGAAAACCTCATTCCAACTCCATAGCCTACTCTTAATTTGCAATGCTAGTCTATTAATATCCCATACCTTGTCCTAAAATCGACTTTCATTTCTGCTTTTCCATAACAGCCAAATTGTTCCCACCCACAGCGCTTTGAGCAATCTCCTGCATTTCTTCCCTTTTTCCTCGGAAATGAAGGAGATGAAATGTTGTAGTATATATACCTCTAGGTTTTGCCGTTTTGATGTCGAGCCATTGTTGTATCTGATCCCATAACGCCTCTGCTTTCGGGCAATGTAAAAACATGTGTTCCGCCGTTTCCTCGCACGACACACAAGCGTTGCACCATCTCTCTTAAATGGCGACCTGTATATTTCTTCTTAGCAAATTATCGCACGTTGTCAATCTATTTCTCAAACATCTCCAAGCAATCACCTTGGCTTTATGCGGCGTCGGAGCCTCCCAAACCTGAGCCATCTCCATTGGCTGAACTTGTTGCTCTCCTTTGGCCACCGCGATAAGTTTGTATGCCGACTTAGTTGTGAATAAACCATCCGTTGTCGCCGTCCATCTCCACCCATCGATTGAACCTGTGCAAGGAGCAAAATCAGATACAAGCCAACATTAGTTCCTCCACCATCCCTTTCTCCCTCTCCCTCAACTTCCTCCTCCACTCCACCGCCCACACCCACGATTCTCCCTCCCAAAACCCGCTCTCCCCGACCAACCCTTTCTTATTTAAACCCAAGTTATACAATCTCGGAAACACAAATTTAAGAGGTTTGTTGGAGACCCACACGTCATCCCAGAAATAAGTGCCCCAAGCCTACGTCGGTATATACAAATCTATATTGTTGTGGTGATTCTTTATCACAACAAATTAAACTCATAAATAAAATTTGGTGAAGGAAGATAATCTAGTCGAGGACGAATATTCAATCGTAAAAGATGACCAAATACAGGAGAATATATCGATGGGACAAGTAAACTAAAAACCACAAGAACTATGATCACTGAAGAAACTTTGAAACAACATTACTATAACTAAGGAAAAAATCTCACAATATCCAAAATGTATACAACTAACTTTTATTATAATTCGTGTCACTCTTCTTTAGGAAGATATTTGATGAACGGAGGGGGTATATTTTAAAGTTGAGGCCATTTTTACAAATGAAAAATGATCACTTTAAATTAAGTTCGGATCATTTTTTACAAATGACTTTAAAATTTAGGTCATTTTTTCGTATTTTTTTAAGTTCAAGTCATTTATATAAGTGATTTTAAAGTTTATATTATATTTTTTGTATTTTTAAAATTCGGATCATTTTTATAAATAACTCCAAAGTTTAGGCAATGAACTACTGCTAACTTTTTTTTTTTTTTCTGCAATAATTAGATACGAGCATTATCTCAATAGCTGATACGGAAATTTAGCAGACGAATATGTAGAAAGTACGACTGCTCGTATATCCAAATCCATTTATAAAAATAGAATTAATTAAAGATTAATTAAAATGTACATGGCTAGTAGTCATACACTCGTATATAGCGTAATCAATTATTTTTCCTAAAGCTATATATGTAAAAATCATGTAGCGGTGCTGTAAATATCGTCCCCTACAAACTAGCAATAACTCAACAACGTAGAAATTTCGATCTTCTAGGTAATGACTAAAGCATCTTTTAACAGCTGAAATTTATAGTAATATTTTTTCAATACACTACGCAACAAGTTTGTACAACAATTTATTAATTGCTCCATCGTGTCATCTTTTTTCTTTTTCTTTTTACTTTTATAATTTCAACACATACATCATTGTAAATAAATCGATAAAGTCATAGTAATTAAGTAGCTTCCCCTAAAATCCTAAGAAATGAAGTTCACTGTTGCTATGACCCTTGAGCTATGATATGATAGTCGCTATTCAATTTCAATTGATGATAATAATGATTTGAATGCTAATCACAAACTCTACTAATAATGATATGATAGTCAATGAATTAATTGAATTGGGTAGATTGACGATTTGATGTGACAGAGAATATGGATTCTAAACCCATTCAACATGAGGGGCCCGGCCCCAGCTAAGCAAAAACTCTATATGACTAGAACCTAAAATTTTCCAATCATAAAGAAAACCCTTGTACTTAATTTTTTGTCAAATTCTGAAACAGCTAAAAACCTCAGAAGTTGTGATCGATTATTTTGGTGCAAGGATGGCTAAACTTGGATACGCTGCTTTTGTTATTGCATTTATCGTTGTTATCCAGTTTGCGACTGCAGATGACGACACTCCCCCCTACAATCCCATTTTTGGTCACACACTCGACTCGATCAATAATATTAATCTTTAATTTCTTTGTTGTTTCTGAAATAATTAATGTTATTTTGATGCAGATCCGTGCGAAACAGTTGGTGTGTGTGGGAGGGGAAGCTGTGTGCATGTAACCAGTAACACTCTTGGTTTTGTATGTGAATGTGAGACTGGTTGGCGACAGGCTCGCCTTCAAGAAGATGCTTTTCTCAGCTTCCTGCCTTGTGTCTTCCCTAATTGTCTGCTCTCTCTCGCTCTCGATTTCTTTATTCCTGCATCTTTTCATTTCTAATACGTAATTCTGTTTTTATTTGAAAATATTTAGGTACACTTAACTATACGTGCTCAGACAATGATCCACCTCGTCCCGGCGACTATGATTATCAGGGCCGAACTAACATTTCAAACACAGACCGTAATAATTATTTTCAGCATTTAAATATTATTTGTTCTAATCCATAATTTAATTATCTGGTTTAATTAATTGTTATTGTGTATGCGTTGATTTTAGCTTGCTACACGGCCAACTGTGGTGGTGGAAGATGCAACATTACATCTCCGTTCACGCGTACCTGTTTGTGCGAAGATGGGTTTCGCAATTTGCTGAATTCCACTACATTCCCATGCTACAGAGAATGTAAGTATATTAATATTCATCTCTCAAACACACACAAATTAAAAGTGTGTTGTACATAAATTCTGGTTATGTGATGATAAACTATGATATTATTAGGTGCATTTGGAGATGGATGCTCAGGTCTTGGATTCAGCACAAATACTTCCGTTATAAATCCTTTCGCTCCTCTTTCGAACAACAACGGTAAGACTAAAATCTTTTTTATTAAATTCAATTTTATTATTATCAAATATAATATGGTGGAGATTAAATACTACTTCCTGATCTACAAAATGTAAGTTTAGACGCTAGCTTCTTCAAAATCATAAGCTGTTTAACATAAACGAATTTATTAATTCACATACTAGCTAATACTCGCACGTATAATTTTTCATTTTAATTAGGACCTCCACAAAAAATAATTTTATTCAATTTGTAGACATGCTATGCAATAAATTAATACATATATTATTCTTAATATATCAATTTATTCACCGATTCTGTCGTATATATATATATATATATATATATATATATCACTTATCCACTTTATCCATACGTACTCTTAATTAAGATTGATCAATTTCTCCACTCACAATACACTCAACTGCAATTATTAAAATTTGTGTCATTCCCTCCAAAAGAAGGAGTATTTAATAACCATAAATTTGAATAAACTAGTATTATACCCCGTGTGATGCACGGAATAAAGTTTAACGAAAAATACAATATAAGTTAACATTAACAATATAATAATTAATTAATCTAATATATTATATAATGACAAAAAGATTAAACGCAAATATTAAGTGAAAATATTTAATTTCGTGTACGTGGGCATATATATATATATATATAATGGTTTATTTTTCAAAAAGAGAATTAATAGTAAAACAATACATGTATATATAATGGTTTATTTCCTAAAGATAGAATTAATAATAAAACAATTTAAGTGGACCTATAAGTAGGGGTGAGCATCAAGTTGGATCCGGACCGATCCGTCGGGACTGAAGACCCAAAAAAAAAATTAAAAGGTGGAATGACCTGAACCGAAATGCTTTTATCTAGGATTGACCTTGGACCAGACCGAACCCGAACCCGAACATCGGATCCTGTTCGGTCCGTGTTTGATCCATCGAATTTTTAGATTTTTTTTCCTTGTTTTACACTCAATTTTCAGATATAAAATGTAAAAAAATTCATATGATAAAATTTTGCGATACACGGCTTAGAAATGTACTTTTGTTGTCCATTCAGAATAGTTCTAGTAAGAGAAAACACGAGTTTAAATAAAACAAATTATTATATTGTGAGTGGAAAAATAATCTCACTTAAAAAATAATGTTTATAATGATAATTAATTGTATTGTGAGTAAAAAAATATGGCTCATCGTGTGATAAATTTTTCAAAATAAAAAATGAACTAATTTTTGTGAACATTCCAAAATGGTAAAAAAAACTACTTTTTTGTAGATAGAGAAAATATAAAATTTTGTAAATATGAATAATTAATACACAAAGTTAAAGAAAAAAAAATAAATAAATAATGAACCTGAGAAAATTATAATAAATATAAAAGACATATATATATATATATATATTATATAAAATAATAAAACAATAACATATTATTGATCAACTATTAACAAAGAGAAAATTCATAAAATACTATTATTAAAATTACTCAATTAATATATTTTTTTTCACATTTAGCTATCTTGTTGGATTTCGATGTGGTGACATAGCATAATATGCTCATATAAAAAAAATAGAAACGACGTTGTATTGTTGAACTGGATGAAAATGATGTTGTTTTTGCAAAAAAAATAGAAACGATGTTGTATTGTTGGATGAAAATGATGTTATTTCTGCAACAAACAATTAAAAGCTAACCCTAAACTTCTCGTTCTCTCTCCTCTCTCCTTCTCTCGCTTTCTCCCTTGTTGTTTTCTCTCTCTCGCTTTATATCCCCTCTCTTTTTCTCATCAGCTATAAGCCTCTTGCATTCTTTCATCAACTTTAAGGCCTGATTCTTAGTTTATGTCCTAATTTAGTTACATGTTAATTATAAACGTAAACAATGTCATTTTAATATGCCTTTTATATACATTTAAAATAACACTAATACATGTAAATCTCTATTATGGACAATGATTTAATCAAAATAGCATAAGTAATTGGTACGTATAAATATATCAATACACATGGATATATAAAACTATGCAATTTAATAAAAAAAGTTAAAATGATAGTAATAAAAATGCGACATTAAATTACACACACAGAGGTTGAATTTTAAAGTATAAATTACAATTAATTTGAATATTGATTTAACCCAATAATATTTTCACACAACTATTGTAAAATTACGCATTTACATGCTTTCATACATTATAATTTATTATAAAACAAACTAAAGATTTAATTTTAAAATAGAAATTACAATTAGTTTAGTATTAGTTTAATCCGATAAAAAAAAGTTATTTAGAAATTAGCTATCATAGATAAAATTAACTATAATAACTAAGTAATAAAATCAATAAATGTATAGAAACAAATAATGCATAATATTCAATGACACCTCTTTTTACAGGAATCAACAACTCAAATTAATATGATAATTTTGTACTCTTAATTGAATTAATAATTCTAAATTAAAAGCAAAATTGGAAGCAAAACAAAAGAAAAAATTGATAGTCCAAACAAATGACCCAAACTAAAATTAATCAAATGAATAGCCCAAATTAAACTAAATGGTCCAGATTGAATTTCACACAAATACAAAAATTCAAAATAAGAAATTAGAAAAAAAAAATGAAAAGAATATAAAAGGGAAAATAATCAATGCCCTAGTTTTAGCATATCTATAAGCGCCGCGCGCCGAGACTTCATCTTCTTCTTTGCTCACACGCTTATCTTTTCTTCACTTTGATACTCTTAAATTCTCTTCCATCTTAGGTTCCCCCGCCCCCCCCCCCCCCCCAAAAAAAAATGAAGTCAATTATAAAAAATGAATGAGTTGTGATTGATAATGAGTATATTAATTGAATGCTTTATTGGTGATGATGTGTAGCAGCAGCGAGCTTGATCGAGAGAGCTGCATTGGCTTGCATGTTTACAGTGGCGATGATGTTAATTCGTGCTGCGTAAAACTACATGATCAACTTTGCTAACTTTTAGTCAAATTTTAATTAATGTTTGGTCGCATTAAGATTCATTCTCACTAACTATAACTTTGCAGTTTACTTTGTTAATGTTAATGTTCATGTTCATGTTAAGCTCCATCGTTGTGAACGATCGAATATTAGTTAATGTTCACTCTTGTTTTTCATTTTTATCGTATAAGGTGTGATTTTGTTCGGAATTTGCACTTCATGTTTTATGTATGTCACTTGTTTTTCTTAGTGTAATTAATGAATTGTCTAAATCTCTTCATCAGGTATAGGTTTACGTAAATAAAATAATTCCACCCCAATATCTTAAATTTGAGTCCTCCCGACATTTTATAGGGTTGAGTTGTGTTGAGCTTATCTCACCATTCACCAAATACCCTTGGACACGCGCGTTGGTCCATGAAATTAATCAAATTTGTTTTAACCCTCACTTTTTTTTAACAGTATTAAAAAATAAATTTAAAAGGCGCGCCACAGTAAATAATGACGGATTCAAAATTTTGAATTTAGGGATGCCATGAATATTTACATAAAACTATATTTATGTTAAAAGTAATATGTATATATATATATATATAAAATGTTATGCTACATATCTTATGTGAGCACCGCTCATTCGTTAGTGTTATCTTTTTTGTTTTAGACAATAACTTTTATTCTAATATTTTATAAATTGTTATTGAGATAATTAGTTTTATAAATTACATAAAAATCAAAGTCCAATTTGTTCATATTCCCTTTAACATCAAATAACAAATAAAAAGAACAAATTGGACTTTGATTTTTATGTAATTTATAAAACTAATGATCTCAATAACATTTTATGAAGTATTAGAATAAAAGTAAATGTCTAAAACAAAAAAGATAACGCTAACTAGGGCTGCTTATTTGGATATTGCGTATTGATTATATCCAAACCGAACCGAAACCCGCCTGTTATCGGGTAACCAATACCTGATATTTGGCTAAATGGTACGATTATGGGTATGAGTTAGAGGTGGCAAAACGGGCGGCCTGGGCCGGCCGGGCCCAGCCCACCGGGCTTTTGAGATTAACCGGGTCTGGTCGGGCCGGCCCGAAATCGATCGAACTGCCAATTTTCAGACCCAGCCCAGTCTCGATCGGGCTATCGGACGGTCGGGCCAAACCCGTCCAATGATTTTTTTTCACTAAATCTTTTTTTATTTTTACAAAAAATTAAAATAAATCTAAATAATAATTAGAAATAAAATAGAAATATAAAGTTCCTATATACTTTCACCTTCTATAAACATGATGATACAGTAATAAACATTATTTGGGGTTTGAAGGAAGGGCGATTATGTGTACTTGTGTTCACATATCATTTGAGTAACTTCTATCAACATTATCATTTGTTTATAAAAAAAAATTGAATCTACTCAAGGTCAAGGCTTCCAAACTGACAACTTTTTTTTTTCACAAATACATACATAAATGAGTTTCCCAAATGAATCTATAAAGTATAAACAAATGAACGCCTCCGTGCACACATGCTAATAAAAATCAAATATCAATTCTACCCTACTTACCACACATGCAAACAAGTATCAACTTTCAAATAGAAACTTAAGTACTACTATTAATTAGAATAATAATTAATAAAAATAAAATTTTAAAATGTCAGGCGGGCTTTTTAGCCCGAAAACCACGGGCTTTTTAGCCCCGAGCCCGATCAGCCAGGCGGGCTGATTGGGTGGACTTTTTAGGCCCGAATATTTTTGGGCCTACATTTTATGCAGCCCAGCCCAGCCTTAAACCCGATCGGACCGGGTCAATTTTGCCAGCTCTAGTATGAGTATTGAGATTTTTTGGTTACCGAGTATACCCGATAACCGATTGGGTATACTCGTTTAACCGATTTAATTAATTTTAAAATTATAAATATAATTTTATTAATATAAATATATTTAATTTGATATTTATAATATAACTACAACTTTACGTGAAATGAAATGTATCAATTTAAAAACTAATAATTAAATAAACTTATGAATAGTCAAGTATTATATAATAATCAATAATAAACTATTAAACTCTATTAAAATATTAACTCAACTCAATGAAATCATTAACTTGTTCATCGCATCATCACACGAGGAATCGGGAAGGTGAATTGATTAAATAAGTTCTACCAAATAACTACAATTTAACATAGCTAATTTTTTTAAAAAGTATTTCGGTTACCCGTTTAACCGACTCATATAACTGTCTCATTTAACCGGTAACCGAATACCGTTTGGGTTTGAGTACGGGTAACATAAATGCTAAATTTTGGGTACGAATACCCGAATTTTGGGTATGGTTATCCCGTACCCGACCCGTTCATCACCCCTAACGCTAACGAATGCTAAACGTGAGCGGTGCTCACATAAGGAGCTCACATAAGGTTAGGGATGTCAATCGGGCCAGCCCACCGGGTTTTCGGGCTAGCCCTATCGGGTTCCGGGTTAGTCGGGTGCGGGCTAATCGGGTTGAAGATTTTTTCGGGTTGTAAATCTTCAACCCTAACCCTAAACTTTCGGGTTTCGGGCTAGCCCATCGGGCTAATCAGGTTAAAGGCGTAAAAATAAAATTATCATTTGTATTTTATTATTCCTAATGATCTAATGTATAATGTATAAAATATACATAGATATTAAAGATATAAATTATATAGCAAAACATGAAATACAAAAATATAAGATATTCAAGATTACATAAACAAAATTATATTAAAATGAGATAGTAAAATTTAACATGTATCAATGCACTAGAATCAATCTGGATATTAAATAATTAGTGGATTTGCCATGCACGTCTCATTGACAGAAAAAAAAAATGGTATCACTTTAAATTGAGATACTAATAATTAATTTCTAACTAATGAGATACTAATAATCAATTTCTACAAAAATCCGTAATTAATTTCACTTTTTTTAATGAGATTGCACACACACACACACACACATATATATTCTAACTAATTAATTTCACTTTTTTAATGAGGCTACATATATATATTTAAGCAAATACCATAGATCTAAACATGGCAGAAGTTGTAACTGGATGCATCAGTCACAATTCCGTCAGCCTACCGGGTTTTCGGGCTAGCCCTATCGGGTTCCGGGTTAGTCGGGTGCGGGCTAATCGGGCTGGAGGTTTTTTCGGGTTGCAATTTTTCAACCCTAACCCTATAATTTTGTCGGGTTATTCGGGTCGGCCCACGGGTTTCGGGCTGCATTGACATCCCTACATAAGGTATGTAGCATAACATTTCTTTATCTCTCTCTCTCTCTCTCTCTATATATATATATATATATATATATATATATAGACCAAGGTTCAATGAAGAAGGCCTAAATGTAAAAGAGAATAGAGAAGTAATCTCATCCGTTGATCTTATCTAATCTGACGGACATGATTTATTCACACCATATTCAACGAATTTTTTCGTTGAATATATGGGGGGTCGAACCCCAGAACCCCCAAAAATATTGTATATGTTCAATATATTTGATGAATGTTCAACGAAAAAATCTGTTGAACATGGCGTGAATAAATCATGTCCGTTAGATTAAATAAGATCAACAGATGAGATTACTTCTCTTTTTTTATATATATTTAGGCCTTCTTCAATGGATGAGATTATTTTTGGATTGGGGTTCAAGACTTCTTTTCTAATTAGATTTATATTTTGCATTGGACTTATAATTTAATTGGGGGTATAAATACTAATTATAAAATAATTTATATATAATTATTAATACTACTAAAAAAATATATTTTCTTTTGGGGTTGCAGATCCCCCGACGATAATGTGAACCTTGGAAATTAATCACTCTCTAAATAAGTAGTTAATGTGTAAAACTTATCCCCACTTTCCTTTTCTCTTTATTTTCCACAAAAAATTAATGAAAAATTCCTAATTAACGAACTATCTCCTCATCGACGATCGAGCCAGACCGATGTAACTTTCATATAAGACCAGATGGTCCCATTCCTTTTGGGAAATAACATAATAAAATTAGTTTCCACAGTCTTCTTGCCTTGCGCCACCACGCAAGCTATTGTTAACTTTTATACCAAACACATTTAGAATCAAGAGTCTTACCAAGAAACACCACTTGATTAAGTAATGTAAATAGTAGGATTTCTCAAATTAATTTCATCCTTTTTAATAAAATATGAATCAAATAAAATTAATTTAAGCAAAATAAATAATCCAATTTCTTGGCGTATTCCAAAATTTCGATCCATCTATATAAATAAGAGATTAACCTTATTATTTTTATCTATCAAAATTAATCCTAAAAAGTAAATGTCTTCTTAATATTATGAAGTTATTATAAAAATTCTGTGAATACCTTTATAAATTAGAAATATGCAATTACACAATAGTTCAATATGTGTGTTAATCACCCAAATAAAATAAAATGAAAATCGATCATATAACTAAAAAAAGAGTAATTGTGTATGTCTAAATACACAAGTTTTCATTCAATTTTAGTTTCACGCATTAACTAGAAATTTTGTATTCAAATACATGAATTTTTTTTTATTTTTTTATTTACATGATTGTCGATTGCCTCCAACTTAATATTGAAAGAGATATTTGAAACGTTTAAATAATTTAAATGAACTAAACATTTCTACGTCACTTTGGATTATTAAAATGATATTAATTTATCATTTTAATTAATCATACTAATTTTAATTTATTAAAAAATAATTATCATGTAAAAATTTAGAAAATATAAATTTTGAATATTTGAAAGCAAAATTTTTAATTTAGTGCAAAATTAAAATTGATTGAAGGTGGATATTGAGAAGAACTAGCTTCGAGCAACAACTATATTTCCACTCAGCAAATTCTTTGTATTTAAATCGCGACCCTCGTGAAATTCAAAATCGCCATTATTCCCCACAATCCCGCAGTCAGGTTTTGGTCTACCTTTTCTGTCCGCTGCTCATCTGGTCTCACACTCCTCTCCTTGTGTGAGAGAGGAGAGAGAGAGAGAGAGAGAAGAGGGGGAGGGAAAAGTGTTGCAATGAAAAACGAATAGCAGCCGCGACCGATTGCCCCGAACCCAATTCAGACGGAGAAAGAAAAACGTCCAAGAATTCACATCCCTTTTTAATTCACAATTATTATCTATTCCAACACCTTCCCCCATATTTATGCAATATACTTGGAGATTCTTGAGAAAACATCGGGCCCTCCTTCTCCATCTTGTTTAGGTGAAATCTGATTTTACCCATCGATTCATATTTTGATTGGTTTTTGTTTTTAAGCTGTATGCACTGAGCTGTTTGTTCGGCTGCACTTCGTTTCTTTGTTGATTGAATCTGGGATATTATAAAGAGTAGTTTTAATGGATTTAATGATGTGAAAGCTATTGTAAATGCTCAATCCTGACACTCCTGTACAAAAAAAAGGAGTCTTTTGGGTTTTGTGTTAGGGCTTTGATGTCTGAGAATCACTAGATCGCTTGTTTAGATTCGATCTATACTAGGTTTTAGGGGTGTTCTTTTGCCATAACTTAGTGGGCTTGTGTTTGATTCCCAACATTATATGAGATCGATTGTGTGTGTGTGTGTGTGTGTGTGTGTGTTAATTTCTGGTTAAGTGCAGATTTGAGTTAGTGTTTATGGTTTCCATTTATTGGGTACTATGTAGGCAGTAATGGGGAAAAAGGTGAAGAAGAAAGTAAGAAGCGGTCCGAAAGAGAAACGGGGTCCCTCGATGTCTCCAGTGACAGTTCCCCAAGATGTCACAAGCAATGCTGAAACTCCTGCCAATGGAGTTGTGGTTACCAAAGATAGGGGAGTGTGTTCCCATGTTGATAAAGGTATCAACTTAGACAAACTTTCTGCCAAACTGAGGTCTTCAGGATCAGCCAAGTGTGAAGATTGTCGGGGGAATGTGGCCGATAGACGAGCAAAGAAAGGGCAAGGTAAACACGGGAAAAAAGGAGGGGCGAAATCTGAGACGAGAGCAATTTGGGTTTGTCTGGAATGCGGACATTATGCCTGTGGAGGCGTTGGATTACCCACCACGCCTCAGAGCCATGCTGTCAGGCATTCGAAACAGAACCACCATCCGTTGGTAGTGCATTATGAGAATCATCAGTTGCTTTGGTGTTTCCCGTGCGATAAACTTGTTCTTTGTGAAAATTCGGAAGACCATAAACATAAAGAGGCCTTAAACGAGGTTGTGAAAATGCTGAAAGGGCAACCGGGTGAAGGATCGAGTCTAGATGTTGAGGATGTCTGGTTTGGAAGCGCTAGTGTTACAAGCACGGTAAAATTAGATTATTCTGTAAGCACCAATGGGAAAGCTGTCTATTCGATTAGGGGCTTGTCTAATTTGGGAAATACATGTTTCTTCAACTCGGTCTTGCAGAATCTATTTGCTATAAAAACCTTGCGTGATTATTTCTTCAAATTAGACGAATCTGTTGGTCCTCTAAGTGCTGCTATGAGAAAGCTTTTCCTTGAAACCAGCAACGAAGGTGGGTCAAAAGGGGTAATCAATCCTAGATCCTTATTTGGTAGTCTCTGTACCAAATCTCCGCAGTTCAGGGGATTTCAGCAGCACGATAGTCACGAGTTGCTTAGATGTTTGCTCGATGGCATGTCAACTGAAGAATTGAGTTTTAGAAAGCACACCAAATCTTGTGAGGTTTCAGTTAAGGATCCGACGTTTGTGGATGTTGTCTTTGGTGGACAACTTTCTAGTACAGTTAGTTGTCTAGAATGTGGTCACACATCAACTATTTATGAACCGTTTTTGGATCTCTCATTGCCAGTTCCTACCAAGAAGCCTCCTCCTAAAAGGAACCAACCTCCTCTTCGAGGCAAGAAACCAAAACTGCCTCCAAAGAGAACTGCACGGAATCTCTCCAAAGTTAGCAAAGAAGCGAATAGTTTACCAAGAAAAAGTGTTTTCGACCAATCAACCAGTGGCAACTCTTCAGATGAAGTGCATTCTATAGTTCAGCCAGCAGAGCCGTTGGCGCTTGTTTTGGCTTGATTCGGCATTGTCAGATTCCACTGTTTCCAACAATGTAGCTCTTGATATGGGCTTATCAGCTGAGGCATCTTTCAGCTTTCCAAAATCCCGAAAACCAGCCTGTGGATCAAGCAGTTGGAGAGCAGACAATATCTTCTGATGTCTTGACATGGTTGGACTTCCTTGACCCAAGTTCGGCATCAGAAGAGGTTGATGCTGCCTCAGAAATTGATGATACTTCAGCAATCAATGATTCTGCAAAAGAAGATGTTCAACAAGCAGGATGCGTCGTCATCTGTCACATCAGATTTTAGGATCGAGAGTAATTTAGAAAATCAACCTCCAGAAATCCCCTTAGACAACACCAAAAACTATGTGGTCGCCCAAGAACAGAATGCTGCTCTCCAGTTTGAGGATGAGCAAAGTATTAAACCCAATTCTGATGGAAGAATATTGCCGAAAGGTTCTCTTACTGAGGACTGCGTTGAGTGTGATGGCGGGAAAGATCAGAGGTCTCCTTCATGCAGTCAAATTTGTGTGGAAGATTCAAGTACTTCACGGAGGGATGATGATGACTCATCACAGAATCTGGATCCCAAAGTTATGTCACCTCAGAATCAAGAAGCTGCTACATCTAGCATTGAGGTGACCAGAACAGACACTGGGGTTTCATCAGCCATAGTTGGCAACGAACAAGAATCTTTAGATTTTGATGGATTTGGAGATTTGTTCAATGAACCTGAGGAGTCCTCGGGAGCTAAGCCCTCGGACAATCCTGGTTCTGTGGCTAAAAATGGAGTAAATGGAAATACCAGTGAGTCTGATGCAGATGAGGTTGATAATGCTGATGCTCCAGTGACTGTTGAGAGTTGTTTGTCTTTCTTCACGAAGCCAGAATTTCTTTCCAAGGATGAGCACGCTTGGCAATGTGATAATTGTTCAAGGATCTTGCGAGAACAAAGAGCAAAATTGAGGAAACTTAAAGAGCCTATATCTGATGCTGTTGCAAACGGTTGTGAGGATAGACATCCGAGCGGTCTACTAGGTGATGAAAAAACTTGTGACATGGAGAAAAGTATGAACGGTAACGCAGAAGTTGATCCTTCTGATGGCGGGTCACTGCCCCATAATGAGGAGATTTTCGAGAACGGTAAAGGCAAGGTTGGAAACCACGTGGGAAGTGAGATAAACGGGACCGAGATCCAGTCAGAGAATGTGGAACTTCAGGCCACAAACACATGTCCTGGTTTTTCAGAGTGTTCAAATTTAAGAAATCGAAGTCTTGATCCAGATCATGGAGAATGTGATTCTGAAAAAGACGGGTCTGCAGAAAGTGATTTGCAATCTGTGAAGCATGAATCAGCAGTCAGGGAGCATGAGGATTTAGACTCGGAGAAATTGAAAGTGAAGAGGGATGCAACTAAGAGTATACTTATCAGCAAGGCTCCAACTATTCTAACAATCCACCTTAAGAGGTTTAGTCAAGATGCCAGAGGGCGCTTGAGTAAATTAAACGGCCACGTGAGTTTCAGAGAGACAATTCATCTCAAGCCGTACATGGATCCCAGGTCCGGTTTCATTTCACTGTGCACATATGTTTTGCTGTTTTTGTTATTCAGTTTGTACATTGCCCTTGTGATATTATAGCTATAGCATTGCTTATACTATTATTCACTTTTACACCTTATCCAATTGTTCTTGTCGCTTCTCAGATTGAAGATCATTTATGCAATAATCACTTCAGCTGTAACCTTTTCTGTTGCTAATATGGATCTTTTAGTTTGTTTTTCTTGGTAGCCAGATGTGATTTATGTCCCTCCTATCTACCATAGACCTAGCCTAAGTCCCTAGATGTCCTTTTTTTGGGTGGGTACAGACTAAATGAGAGAAACAGCAAAACATAATAGGGCAAGTGTTTGTTGCTAAGTATGTGTCCCGTTTATCATAGATTGAGGAATCAGTAGGTATTGGCATTCTGCTTAATCTGGAAGCAAGAGTCTACAGTTTTGCACCATTCTTTTTCGTATTCTTTCATATGTAGATAAATTTAGGAAGCAGTATATGTGTTGATGTGCAGAATGCAAAACTTGTTATAATTGAGACAGTTGGTGAGATATGTGAAGTGAGAGTAATATGTGTTGATTTTGCATCTGCAGGTGCAGCAAGGACAGCTGCACGCCCCCATACCGTCTAGTTGGGGTCGTGGAGCATCTAGGGACGATGAGGGGTGGCCACTATGTTGCGTATGTGAGAAGCAGCAATGACTATGGAGATGATGGCACCTGGTATCATGCAAGTGATGCCTACGTGCGCCAGGCTTCTCTCGACGAAGTTCTGCGCTGCGAAGCTTATATTTTGTTCTATGAAAGAACTTGAGAGGATGATACTACATTTTTGTCCATTTATTTGTTTTTCTTCTCACATTGAGATACAGAGAGAGGAGAGAGAAAGAGGGGGAGAGAGAGTTAGAGAGTATAACCAACATTGCTGATAGTCAGCACACAAAATTTTGGATGTGCATTGGTCTAAAAAATGTGAGTTTTCATTCACAGATGATCAGGTGTTGCAACCTTGTAAACGTAATGATTTTTTCTTTCTTTTCAAAGGGTTCTTAACTATATTCCAATATTTGCTTCATTGCGTGTCACTGAAATTTAATTTTTATTGATGCTACGCTTGTTGAACTAATAAGATGCATCATTCACTTTATGATATACTCAGAAATAATATTGTTATAGAGCAGGAAAATAAAAATGATTCAAGAAATAAATAATGTATGTGACTACGATTTGTATTATAGTGTAATAACCCAATTATTCTATGTTCTATTGCAAAAGATTAGTTTTATATTTTAACAAAATATAACGAGAACTTTATATTCCCCAACAGTAATTGATATGAACTGAGCATTCCAAAATTTTGATTTTGTGCGTCTGATTTAAATTGAGCAGACCACTTTATTGTACCCACTGAATTGAAATTCTTACTTTGTACGACCATTTTCTGTATTAAATAAAACAAGGCACTACTGTAATACTCCCCGCTTCAAGAATATATTTTCTGAAGAAGCAAAAAATTTAGAAAAATTAATAAATGAGCATCAAAGGGTAGTTAATGTTGGGCCACTCCAATAGCAGAATGTGGATGGTGGGATACAATCCAAATGTATAAATTTACGAATTGTAGGCAGAAAGGGACCAAATGATTTTGATGGAAAAATAAGATAAAGCAAGAGTATTTAAAAAAAAAAATTAGTTTTCATCAAAATTTTATTGTGGGTGGAAGACAATATGCCAAGTTGCTTTAATTTGATTTATTTATTTTTCCTCTGGTAATGATCATGGTATGATCCTAGTTTTGATTCAAATGGCACTCATTGAAATATTTGATTAAACCCACTCCCAAAATCCATGATGGATTCTATTTGATGTCATTAATCTATCTCATATTTAACATATTAGTTTCATTTAGTTGTAGTTCCCACTTTTGTTCTATTTAACAAGTAGAGAGGTCATACGTGGAGTATCGAGTTATTATTACACACATGATATGTATAATTGATTTATCTAGAAAACATGAAATTTTATGAAGTGTTGAAGATATTCGAATTCATGATGTTACAATCATGACATCGTCCGGTTTACCATTTTTTTTTATCATTTTATGTACTAGTAATATTTAAGTATTAATTATATTTTAATTAATGTATTTCTTAAATAGCAGTTAACCCTTGAACTCTTTCTCATTAGTCATTACGGATAGAGGTGGATGCAAAAAAGAAAAACTTTCATGGGAGCTATATGATCAAAACTTTCTTTGATTATATATTTCCAATAATTTTTCTTTTATTTGCATAATAATTTGCACAAAATTTGAATAAATGTAAAAACTCTATAAAAGAAAACAAGTGAACGAACCATCTTGGTGGGGGCTTAAACCCCCTCTCACTTATATGTGTCCACCAGTGATTACAGACACAGAGAGAGAAACAAAAAGGTGAGTGTGAATGAGAGAAAAAAAATATTCTCCCGCTTGAATATATTTGCATTCAATCTTATCGTTGCTGCTGCCGATGTCAATCCAGTTCGAATCCGTGAATTGACCTGATTAATCCGTCATTTTGAGAGGGTTATGGCTGAAAATTTACAAGTAGATAAAAATTATAATCCGATTAGCCCGGCATCCGATAGGATTTGCCCGGAACTAATCGGAAACCCTATAGGGCGACTCGAAAATAATGTGTTTGCTTGATTATATAAAATTTTCTCGTCATTTGAGTTTAAACTTCATTATTTTGCTTGTGAAAATTAGTATAATAAGATAATTTTTTCAAAAATTCGTGAAATGTATTTTGATTCCATATTAAAAATTTAATATTAGAAATATTAAACATTTCACTTTCTCTGTATCTTTAATCAAATATTAACATAAAATATTTAGATGTAGAAATTGAAAAATAATACTTATATAATAAAAATATTGCATCTTTATATCTTTAAGACTTGCATATTAGTTATTATGTAAGTCGATGTTGAAATGTTACTTATTTATGCGTGTATTTATTTATTACAAATATAATATTGTCAAAAGAAATATATTAATTATTTTTTTTAAAAATAAACTTTTGAGCCCGACTCACCCGATGGGCTCGCCCGAAACCCAAACATGTAGGGTTAGGATTGAAAATTCCTAATCCGAAAAAAATTTCAATCTGATTAGCCCGCACCCGAATAACCCGTAACCAGATAGGGCTAGCCCCAAAATCCGGTGAGTTGGCCCGATTGACATCCCCAGTTGCTGCAATGCTACGTTCTCCGCTTTTATCTCTTTCATCCAATTTCAAGGTACTACTATACTTTCATCATCATTTAAATTAAGTTTGATATGCAGTGAACACAACCTATTTGATAATATAAAATTTTCTATACAAACCACTCACATACTTTAAGGGTGCGTTTACTTTGATGGATAAATTTATCATGGAAAAATAAGTGATAATAAAAATTTATGCCTTTAAATGCCTCCTCTCTTCTCCCACATTTTATACAAAAGAGAAGTTCACCATTTTTCCTTCGTTATTTTTACTTCAAGGATAATATTATCACACCAAAAATAGAGGGATAATATTATTCCTCCTTGAAGTGAAAATAAGGAAGGGAAAATGGTGATTTTTTTTTTGTTTTTTGTATAAAATTTGGGAAAAGAAATGAATCATTTAAAAGCATAAATTTTTATTATCCCTCATTTTCTCATGATAAATTTATCTATCAAAGTAAACGCACCTTAATAGGACATGAGATCTTTTCATTTGATCAAATGCTCAACTCATTTAATTGTAGATTATTTTTTTGCTTTGATATGTGATTTTGCTTCTGTTTGTTAGTAGTAGTTTATTTTTCTTTTAGAATTCTTAAAATAAAAAATATTATTCTTTACGCATACCTCCTCTTCTACTTTTTAGACTTCAATCTTGTCGCCGCTGTCCATCTTCAAATTTTCGGCCTATTTTGTACTCCCAAATCAAAAAATTTAGATCCGCCGCTGCGTATTGATAAGTTCAAAGAGATGAAATAAGAACACTGTAATTAAAATTACAACTTAGCAAGAAAAAAAAAAGTCAATTATACCAAATTGAAGGAAAAACTCAAAAATCTAACAATAAAAACATGAACGTTAAAAGTTGAATTAGAGAAACGCATATGGGTGAAGAACCCTGGCATTCTAGCCACCAGCAAGAATTTTATATTTTGCATTCTAGCCTCCAACAAGAATTTTATATATATATTTTTTGAATTATATGAGGTATATATATAAGGAAAACTACATCACACGTATGTGAGATTAAACCCAAGTCTTTTTACAAAGTAAAATTTTTGAATGCTTCATCTTTATCACTTGAGCTAGGTTTTATTGGCGCAAAAATTTAACACTAGTTACTATTTACAACATCGGATTATATAAACAACAACTAACTTGTGTTTTAACAAGCGTGACACAATAATTAATGATGTCAATCGAGCTAATTCATAGAATTTTGGGCTAGTTTTGTTGGCTTGTCGAGTAATTCGAGCGCAGACTAATTTGGTTGAAAAATTTTGGGATTATGAATTTGCAACCTAATTTTAAATGTTTGGGTTTTAGATCAGTCCATCGGAATAGCCGAGTTCGAAAATATATTAAATAAAAATTAACTAATAGTATATTTCTGTTGACGATATTATATTTGTAACAGACAGATACACCCATAAATAAATGACATTTCAATATAGACTTATATAATACTCCCTCTCTTCCATCGAAAGTGAGTCGTATTCCTTTTTGGGTCATCCCAACGAAAGTGAGTCGTTTCCTTTTTTGGTAAAAATTAGGAAATTTAAGATTCTATTAATAAAATTAATTAAACACTTATTTTTCCTAATCACTCTAATTAATAATCATCCCTTATTTTTGAAATTATTTTTGAATTAATTTTTTAAAACTTTAATTACACATAATTAAATATATTTAATACACTTCAAAAATTTCTTAATTCCCGTGCCCAAAAGAACCGCCTCACTTATGGTGGGACGGATGGAGTAACTAATATGCAACTCTTAGATATGTAAAAATGCACAGATAATTGTTAAATGATTATCATTTTCTGATTTTTACAACTAAAAGTTTTATTTTAGGGGTATTAGCCCATAAATGTCTAAACTTTTCTCATTTTTTGGTTTTACACCTCGACTTTAAAATCTGCCTATAAATACCTGAACTTTGTATTCTTTCTGATTTTGCATCCAACGAATTTTTACTCCCAAATCGTTAATAACATGGCAACCAAATTGAGAGGGAAGTTTAAAGTGCATAATGGAGTAGATAAGTTTGTTGTCAATGTGAGATCTAGAACATGTAATTATAGGATTTGAGATGTCAATCTAGCTGTTATGTCAATGATTTGGGGGTAAAAATTCACTGAGTGCATAATCAGAAAGAATGTAAAGTTCAAATATTTATAGGCAGATTTCAAAGTTGAGGTGCAAAACTAGAAAATAGAATAAGTTCTAGTATTTATAGCACTATACCTCTTTATTTTAAATATTGGATTAAAACACGGAGAAGTGAAATAATGAGCATAATTTTATAATATTAAAAACACAAAGAAGTGAAATGATGACTATAATGTTCTAATATTAAAGTTTTAATATTGAAAATACATTTCACAAATTTAAAAAAAAATATATTATCATACTAATTTTCAAAAGCAAAGTAATGAAGTTGAAAATCAAATAACAAGAAAAATTTCATATAATCAGGCGAACATAGTATTTTCGGACCCGTTTTATAGAATTTGGACTATTCGAATTATAATTATATTAAGTTGAAATTTTTTAATCTTATCCCTCTCAAATTTTCGGACCCGTTTTATAGGATTTGGACTATTCGAATTATAATTATATTAAGTTGAAAATTTTTAATCGTATCCCTCTCAAATTGTCGGTCTAATCGGACCAATTTACGAATAACATTCCTAGCAACAAGCAACTAAGCTAAATTAGTGAAGGGGTTTAGTTTTAGAATCTCAAGAGTAATTATGATTAGAGCACTCAAAAGATTAGAAAAATTAGCTCTCTAAACTTCGTTCAAGCTACATTCCTGTTGTAAATAGCTCAATTGAACTACTCCTTATTATATATAGTGCTTGTTACTTCTAAAATTGTATATACTCAGCTTTTTCTTATTAAATGTGTTTTCTTTTTCCCCCCATAATTTGTTCATACATAATCTTTTCTGAAACTATATTGATAACTAAAAAAGTATTTTGTGAAATTTTATTGTTTTTTATTTTAAAAAACATCTGAAATTATATGGTGGGAAAATTCAATATAAAGTGAGTGATGAAATCGAAAAACAACAAAGATGAGCCCAACTAATGGACCCACTAATTGACATATCAGGCCCACGTTGAAGTAGTATCTATATACTTCCGAAAAATAGGAGTTGAAAAATATAATCAAATGACAAAAGATTGTCAAGCCTATTATAGGTACCAACAGTATTCTTTCTTCTAAAATGATATTTTAAGAATTCGATAATTATCCACAAAAATAGAAAAAACTAAACACAATATTAACATACATATAACAACCAAAATATTATTGTCCAATAGAGAATCCGAGTTGAGATAAATTAGGTGTTAAATAGACTAAGATCTGTTTGTTCTTTAGATTCGTTCTTAATTATAAAAAAATTAAAATAAGTATTTCATTCCGATCGAGTTAAGTGAACTTATTTTGAGATAAACTCAAACGTATCCGTCAAACTTATATACTCATCTGTTCCATTGATCTTGTCCTGTTTTTTTCATTGGATTGTACCATCGTTCTTGTCCTATTTCTATTTTTAATAATAATTTTACACTACAAATAATATGGGCCCCACACTTTTACATACTTTTACTACATTAATTTAACTCTTTTTAATAATCGCGCTCAAAAGAAATGAAACAAGCCTATTGAAACGGAGGAAATAATAAAATGGGTTCATTTGGCTCTATCCAAAAAAAAGTGGTACCACTAAATTAATCTCATCATTTCAAAATCTTTCAATATATTCTCGTTTATTTATTTAATTTGCAATACTCCCTCCGTCTCACAAAAACATGAACAAAGAGAAATGCACGGGTTTTAAGAAATGTTAGTTGAGAGTTAAAGTAAGTGGAAAATGGGTCCCACTTTAAAAGGTGTTGTGAGAGTAATGAATTAATTAAGGAAAAATAGTGGTGGGCCATGATGTACTAAAATGGAAAGGTTCATGTTTTTGTGAGACACCCCAAAATGGAAAAACGTTCATGTTTTTGTGAGACGGAGGGAGTATTATTTATAATCACTTTATATTATTTTTATAATTATTATATTATTCCATTCGTCCATAAAGATTTTATATTCATTATGGCCGCATAAATTGTCAGTATGGTATTATAACTGAGTAAATTGCTCAACGGTCACAGCCGCATAATTTGTGTGATCAGTTATAGGAAACTGACTGGTCAAACTGATTTGCAGCTATAAAATAAGAAATTCAAGGTTAAGAGATTTCCTGTTTATCAGGGTCGTAAATGTAGGAGTGTGACGTCCTGGGCAGAAGTAAGGAGTGATCACCGATGCACAAGGCACGGACAAAGAGCGTCTCCTATAAATACTTCGAAGTAGAGGGGTAAATGAACGAACCGAAACACACCAGAAAGAGATGGATTCGAAGAATATGCAAGCATGGGACTGCATATTCGATGAGAGCTTAAATGATTTGATTGGTTCTACTCATACTAACAAGATGCATCTTATTTTCTGGTGACCATGTGGAAGAAACTCCAATGTTAAACGTGCTTGACTTGTAGCAATTCCAGGATGGGTGACTCCTTGAAAAGTTTCTGGGGGAGCGTGCGAGTGAGGACAAAATTCACTTGAAAAGACTCGTGTTAGTCTGTGGGGACAACCGTCAAGTTTGGAGTCGAGCTGTTACAATGAGAGTTGCTTCGAACCATGTTAAATTGCTTGTCTGTTGTACTTTATGTTTTTACTTCAATTTTGTTGTTCTTGATCAAACAATTTTTCAAACATTTCAACAAACTAAGCATCTTCAAAGTAAGTGACCTGATTGTACTTTTACAATCTATTTTCATTGCAGTGTTACTTTATCTGCTAAATTTTTCAGCTGACTGACCACTTGCATTGCACTCAACATGAGCATAAAACTACTCTTCATGTTTTATCAATCTTTCTTGTTTCTCAATCTCCAAATTCAAAGGCACTACTTGTTCCTTTCATTTGGATCTTGTAATCATGCACACCTGAAATAAAAGACGAAAATAAAAAACAAGAAACTAAAATAAAAATAAAAATAAAAATAAAATAATAAACGCCTGAAATAATGCCTAAGTCCTATAAGAAATATTAAAGCAAATCTACACAGTCCCCGGCAACGGCGCCAAAAAATTGATCACTAATTTATTAGCAACAAAATACCGTAACTAACACACTGTAATCGTAGAATAAATAGCAACCGGGTATCATATCCACAATGACTGATAATCGAAAACACTCTAAGTAACCCTAATAATACTACTGCAATATTCAGGCAACAAGAAAAATATGATGGAGAATAAAACTAAATTCAACACAAAGCAAATAAAAGCAGAAGAATAAATCAAATAATAAAAGACTCCGACCCTAGGGATGTATTATCGTTAATCAAACACATGCATTCAACCTATTGATTCGATTGCCAATTTTAATCTAGCCCTGATAAAAGATCACTATATTATTGACAATCTTCTCTAACGAACAACTATGAAAGTAGATTAATAAATTTCTTACCACATTCAAGACTCAAATGAATAAATTAACTCCAAATAGCACACAAATAATAGCTTCTTATAATCTACCTATCACATTCAAGACTCAAGGCAAAACTATATCACGCATTCCTAAATCAGCTGAATAATTATCACATTCGAGACTCAAACTGAACAACTACACATGCAAATTATTGATCAGGTAATTCACAAGAAATCAAACACGAAGAATCATGAACCACAAGCTGGAGGGCAAACTGATATCAATAAATCAAATAACACATATTTAATCAGCTATGTACAAACCCTAGGTTCAGATAAAGAAACTAGCCAAACATCAGGAAATAAATTAAAAGCATAATAATGAAGAAAGTAATAAAAAAAATTAAAATTAATAAAACCCGAAAGAAATTCTGAAGTTACAGCTTGAATCTTCAAATCTTCAATCTTGCAGGAAAATAAATTTAATTTATGAAAGTAATAAAATTCTAAGTCTAAAAGAAAGAAAATATAAAAAGAGTTGAAGAGAGGTGGAAAGAGGTGTCTAATAAGTCAGGAAAAAGACCTATATACAGAGCTTGGAAAAACTGATAAAAGCCCAAAATTCTGAAAATTCGAAAATTCTCGTCAGATGCTATTAACAGCTGTGCGCGACTTTCTTGTTTCGGCCATATCTTTCTCGTCCGAACTCCGATTTATAACTCGTTTACGCCCACAAACTCGTATCGTGATGATCTACAACTTTCATTAAGACCATTCGTCCAAATTCAGACTCAATATTTCTATAAAATTCCACCAAATTTCAAGCAAATATTATATTTCACAAGATAGAGCAATATAAGCACAAAATAACTATCCAACACGCAATTTTCTATGAAATTAACATCATATAAACACTAAAAATCATGAAAATATGAATATTATCACCCGGCTCATCATACACAAGTACGTCCTCGCCTTAGGACCAATAGAAACCAAACACAATCTTGCTATAATTGTATTATACTCATATAACTTGGCTACTTAATTAGTTAGTCTAATTTTACCAATTTTAATATTAATTAATATTATTAGTACCAAATTTGATGGCTAAAAATAGTTTTATTTTTATTAAATATTTTAATTTGATATTTCTTTCCAATGGAAGTTAATAGAATATAATTTTGAGATTAAAAAAATTATATGACTTCTTTTTATTAAGAGATAAAATAATGTAATTTTGAGATAAAAATTTACATAAAAGAGTGAAGCAAAGTACACGAGAAATATGCAATATCTTCAATCTCAAATCATCCTTTTCTTCTTTTTTTTTTTCTTTTTTTTTGATGGAATTTCATCAAATGAAAACTTATATATACTCATTATGTCCATAAAAAATAGTCTCTTTTGTCGTTTTGGGACGTCCACAAAAATTAATCGATTTTTATTTTTGGACATTTTCTACCATATGATGGGCCCCGCCATTTCTCCACTCACAATACAATTAATTATCATTATTAACATTACCTTTTAAGTGATACCCTTTCTCCACTCACAATACGCTCAATCATTTTTGTTTAAAAAATTATAGAATTTTGATTTAATACCAAAATCCCAAGACTGATGATTATATTTATATGCCAAAGGGTGTATCTTGTAGACCGCAACTCACGTGTTAATGACTGTGCACTTTGTGTTTATAGGAACTCAGCCTGAAGGATCAGCTGATGGCTCAGTTGATCAACCTGAAGTTCAGTCTCCAAAATTTGTGATTTCATTAAGTACAGAAAGACAAGCTGATGGGCTGCAATCTTATGCAGACTGCCTAGATAATTAGGAGTTGACATGTACCTAGAATTACTCATGTCACGTTAGCTGTAAAGTCTGAAAAGAATAAAACGAAGTCAACCTTTGTAGCGTATCAAGTAATATCAGACATTTAATGTAGAAGATTTGGCATTTAATAGAGATCCCTCTTTATCTGGAAAAAGGATAAGAGGGTATGAGAATTTCTATAGATCGTCAACATCTACAAAATACAAAGTTGCAGAAATCTGACACAACCATTCCTTGGATCTAATAGGAAGAATTTTGAAGTCAATCACCGAGATTTTTGAAGCACTCCCTCCAACGAATCTACTCAATACTTCAATGTATAAATACCCCATGGTATCCCAACGTGAAGACTACTAGAAACACTGCTATTTTAAATTCTCAAGCATTCAAACTTTTTTTCGCAAGAACGAGGAAGGGAATTCTAAGTGTTTACAAACTTGTTTCTAGATTTACAAGATAAGTACATATATATATCCAAAATAACATACAAACATTCCCTTAGTGCTAAGCAAACATTCTTTGTATTTCAAGCCTAGATTCAATCACACTATCGAATCCATTGTTCTTATTATAACAATGTGCTCTTTAGTTGGAAGCTCACCCTGGAAACCCTTCACCTTATGTAAAAGTAAGGTGATAGTGTTAGAAGGAAATCAACAAGTAAACTACAAGTTCGTAGTCTGAAAACTTAAAGATTGTATCCTGATGCAATAGAGGAAATTGCTTTATCAATCATGGTCGCTTAACTCGTAGATCAGTCTAACGAAACTGACCGATCAACCTGACTTGCAGCTTTAAAACTAAAAATTCAAAATTAAGAAATCCTCATGTAAACTAGGACCGTGAATGTAAGAGTATTTTTTAAACTATATAAAATTAATTATGTTCTTACATTTGAATTTTATTTCAGTCTTGTTATATTTGTTTAACTAATCTACAAACTTACCACGCGTATCACAATCAGCACAAACACTAAAATTGAATTTAGCATACATCTTCAAACTTACTCAAGTCACTGATCATAAATCGAACATTGATTAAACTGAAAAGATGACTTAAAAAGGTTTTCTAAAAGCAAGTTAACCAACCACCACATTCCGCACTCACCAGTTATTAGTCCAACTGATCAGCTTACAAGCAGTCAATAGGATTGCTTACTGAAATTTCAATTAGAACAATTTATCTGGATATCAGTTAGCTTATCTGTATCAACTCAGTTGAGTCATTATCAGTTGAATCTGTTCAGTTCACATTTAACTTTGAAAAATGAAGAGAAATCGAAACTGGTTTATTCTCCCAATACACCAGTATGTACTCGCTTGGGATCAATGATTTTTATTAAAACTCGGGTCTTCCTCTTTTAGGGCTATTTTACGAAAAGAGTATAAAAATGGTATTTCTATTTTTTCATTTAACAAGAAAAAACCGAACATATTCATGATATAGTTACCTTTGAATATTCAATAATTTTTCGCTCATTTTGTCGATTAAAATGTACAATTAATTTAACTAATTTAAATGTCACTAGTCTGACGGTACAAATTAATTCTTGTTACTTTTACGTAAATTTCGTGATTGTAGATTATTAGTCATTGTTTTGCTATCCTATTTCATCTTAGCAATTTTATGATCTTTCGAGCTTTATACAACATGATATGCTTATAACAATTATGGTATTTTAAGTTTCAGATGAGACGATGCTCAGACATTAGAGGTGGTCTATTAAAGCTCCAAACAAGATGATTCCCATAGCTTAATTATGTTGTTGCAAACTCTATACGAGATTATAATCATAAGTTAGTTATGGTCTTCAACATCCAGACGAGATGATGTTCAAAAGTCAAATGTGTTGTTTCTTATCCCAAAAGAGAATTAACATTTAATTAATGAAAGTGATGAGATTAATATCATTTCAAATATTGTACCACCATTTTAATTTGATCAAATCAAATTAATTAGAAAAATAATTTATATATACAAACTATTTCATATATTATAACTATAAAAATAATATAAGTAATTATAAATAACAACATAAATTAATTCCCCGTCAAATTTCGACAGATTACACACTAGTATTTTCTTAAATTACAGTTATTTAACGAGCAACTATTCTCTCTGGAAAAAAAAGGAGCAACTATGAATTACAATTGTCAATGACGCCTAGCTCAAGTGGCAAAGTTAAGGCACCCAAAGACCCTATTTTGTGAGAGGTCTTGGATTCAATCCCGCCAGTGTGTAGTGTAGTTTTTTCACCCTGGTGTAGTGATCCTATATGCATTCAGTTATTTTTTATTTTTATGTGGTGTAGAGGTCTCACCTATATACGAATGACTTATTTGATTATATTTAGATAATTTTTGAAACTCTAATTCAAAAAAAAAACTAGGAATTACAATTGCGGATAATCTAAAATAGATTCGGATTAAATGAGGACGCGTATTCCAGCTTTGAAATTGAATGATTGGATATATTGGAGACCCACATCCACACTCATTCATTCATCACCACTCAATTCTTTGTATCAATAGCTCTTCCCATTTGCCCTCGCTCTCAAGTACTTCCATGGCCCCTCTCCCTTAATAAATTCTATATTCAAGATTCCATTGCTCAATAAATAATATGTCTCCACTTCCACTTAATCCGACTCTCCAAATAATATAGCTTATGCACACTCTCATACCAGTCATGATCCATACATGTAAATATGTAAGCCTCGCCGCTATTCGTATTAAAAAAAAAAAAATCTTCAAACGTGTGCAAACTCCATGACTTCATAAAAAAACTTAGCCTTCCGAGCACTCGTCAATGTTTTTTTTTTTTTTCCTAAATTTTGCATTTTATTATTGTGTCATTATGTCATATATACTTTTGCCTTCCACTTTTGTCTTACGAAAACTATAGTGATTATGGGTTGTTGGTTGGGACCTAACAAGAAGCCAACGCCACCGCCATGATCATCAACATATAATTTAATGTCGTAAGTGTTGTTTTGATGATGACAATATTAAGATTTATGCTCTTATGCTATTTTTAGCATACGTTAACCAATAATCTAAAGCTAAAAGATTTCCAAAAGAGTTTGTGTACATTGTTTGAGCATAAAAATCAAATGTATTTTCACTTAATGTTATGTTATAAAAAAGGTAATTAAATTAAGAGGAAACACTCTAATACGACTCAAACTTTTTAGTTGTAATAAATTCTAGCTACACGAATAAAATTATAAAAATAGTACTAATATTTTTTTATCAAAATACTTTCGTAGTGTGTAACAATATAAAATATATTGTTCAAACTTTTTTAATCGCAAAAATTGTGTAAATATAATAGTTTATTTTGAACTATTACATATTTTTTTGCAAAAATGTGTAATACATAGTCATAATTTTAGAGGTGCGGTGGCGGCGCTGGAAAGAGAGAGGCAGCGGAGATCAAGACGGCACAGATCGACGCAAAGCAAAGAGAGAGAGAGAGAGAGGCGGCGGCCTAGATCGTGGAGGCCAGCGGCAGCTCTAGCATGCAAAAACGCGTGCAAGGCCATCAGAGCTTTGGGTCGGCGACGGAGAGACTTGCCGTCAGGGTACGAGGAGAATTAAGAAAGAGAGAGAGAAAGATGTGAGGAAGGAGATAGAGAAACAAGCGAGAAAAGAGAGAGAGGTGAACCTTGAGCGGTGGCGTAACAACAACGGGTGGTGTTGGGCGTGAGCAATGGCGACGGTGGGGGAAGGGAGGGATTGACGGCGGTTAGAGTTTAGCAAGAAAGAGGGCTGCTGGTTTGGCAGTTCTTTTTTAGTTTGTTTGTTTTTCTTTTTAAATATGACTCGTTTGGCACGGATGATTAGGGTAATATCTTGTTTGTTAAGAAGTAATACTAAACACACGATCTTTTATAAATTAAAAATCCGAAAATATTATACTGATTTGAGAGATTCTGTATACCACCTTAATTATAACTATTATTAATTTTATATAATTTTAATAAATCATACCAAACAACATATTATATTTTACAGATATTTGAATACATTCTAGCAAATATATATGATATTAATATAACATATGGTAAAAGATATTTCAGTCAAATATATCACAGTTTATCTCATATCTCGCATCAAACGATCACTAAGGGTATTATGGTACATTTACACAAAAAATATTAATATTTTCAGTTTTTATCGTCATAAATATAATTTCCTTTTGCTAAGTATAATGGATAGTTAACCTATTAACTCTTAAAATTAATTAACTTCAAGATCACGAATCAGGATGAATACGACGAAATTATATAGTTTTGGCCTCGGATACAAATCTTAACTATAGTCCTTTTTTTTACGCCAATAATAGTTTATTTTATTAGAATTAGTGATTTGATCCTAATTTTGCAATTTAACTGAATCATAATTAATTAGGTGTTTAGCTCATCGCGAAACATACAGCATAATTCAGTTTTTTGTTCAATTTTCTTGGGAATCAACCTTTTTTTTTTCCTTTTGTTTTTTCTCATTCTAATCGACCTTTGCCTTTATATTTTGTCCTTTACATAACCTTTGTGTCTCTCTATTTCAAATTCACCGCCTAAAACTAACCCCAAAATAGTCCATTTTGCAGTGGAAGTTGGATGTAGACCCAATTCAAATAGGATTGTTTGCAAGTAAATCTTTTGTCGGCGACAAATTTATATATTGACAAACTAATTTTGGGATATTTCCATTTTATAAGTTTTTGCTAGATTGGACTTTTAAATGTTTAGATCATCAATTCAAATAGGATTGTTTGCAAGTAAATCTTTTGTCGGCGACAAATTTATATCTTGACAAACTAATTTTGGGATATTTCCATTTTATAAGTTTTTGCTAGATTGGACTTTTAAATGTTTAGATCATTCGCAGTGGACAGTTCATGAGCTCTTAAAAAATAAAACTGTGAATAGGGGAATCTACCCACTCTTATAATCTAACTTACAAAACTACCCACACTACCAAAAGCAAAAAGTGATGGTGATAGGCATGATAGGCATGCTTGGTTTTTTGTAAAAGTTCTTACACAAGTACAATTGTGTAAGATATGTAGTTAAAAATGCACAAAATTTAATAAAACAGTAATACGAGGGCTGAAAAATTCCAATTTAAACATATATGTAATAACAAAACATTTCTGAACCTAATGGGTCAACTAGCCGCCAGTAAACCCTAGCCGCCGGTGTTTTCTCCGGCGGCTAGTGTTAGCGGCTAGGGTTTACTGGCGGCTAGTTGACCCATTAGTTTCAGAACCTTTTTTTGATTCTCAATTCGTAACTAGCCGCCAGAAATTCGTAGCCGTAAGCACTAGCCGCCGGTAAAAAAGTTCCGCGGCTAGTGCTGCCGGCTAAGAATTTCTGGCGGCTAGTTATGTCATTCGCTTCAAAATAAATATTTCCTTCATAATACACATAATCGTGAATTTTTGTACCTTCGTAATAATATTTCTAACACACAAACGTCCCCTAATTTTTTTCAATTTTTCAACCTACAGTATATATTAATGCAGGAAAGTGACGTGAGTTGGCATTTATGGCATCTTTCTGACATTGTGTAAGAACTTTTACAAAAAACCAAGCATGCCTATCACCATCACTTTTGCTTTTGGGTAATGTGGGTAGTTTTGTAAGATAAATTATAAGAGTGGGTAGATTAAATTTCGACCCAAAATAAAAATGGTCCTCACCTGGGGCTCTTAATTTTTTTAATTGATCTTTCTTTTTAATATATTTTCTAATTAAATTAAACATTAAATTTAACAACAAAAATTTCAATTAAAATTAAAATTTAACATTACATTAATTAAAAAATATTACAATAATTTTTATTTCTATTTTATCCTGAACTTAAATGCATTTGTAGATTAAAAAATAATAATTAAAAACTGAATTGAAAAATTAAAATTAAAACTATTTGAAAGCTGCATTAAATTGATAGTATTATATTGAATCTCACATTGAAAAATTTGGGATTCTCTACAATGCATTTGCATAAGCTGCTTGTAATGACTACATAATAAAATTCAATTAATTATATAAAATTTTCGCTCCCTACAGGATTTGAACCAGGTAAAATTTTTTATTCAATATTATACTGCAGCTTATGCAACACTATATACTGATTTATGCAATCATTCTCATTTCTCACGAAAGATAGCATTCTCAGTATAATCCATTGCTATATATATAGGGAAGAGTTCCATGGAGACCACTAAATATTCAAATAATAGAGACCAAATCTCAGCCGTTGATCTTATATAATCTAACGGACACCATTTATTCACCCCATGTTCAACGAATTTTTCTTGTTAAACATATATAGGGTCGAATGGCACAACCCCAAAAAATCTGCATTTATTCACGCCATGTTCAACGAAATTTGATAAACGTTCATCAAATTCGTTGAACATATCAGTAATTTCGTTGAACGTTCATCATATCCGTTGAACATGGCTGAATAAATGCTAATTTTTTGGGGGTTGTGGGATTCGACCTTGTATATGTTCAACAAAAAAATTCCGTTGAACATGGCGTGAATAAATAGTGACCATTAGATTAGATAAGATCAAAAGTTGAGATTTGGTCTCTGTTATTTGAATATTTAGTGGTCTCCATTGAATGCAACCCTATATATAAATACTCTCTCCGTTCGTCGTAAATATAGCACTTTGATAGGACACGAGTTTTAATGAAAAAATTACTAGATATATTTTTAATAGATAAAGAGTCCCACCATATATAAAATAAGTGATTGATGTTAAATTAAGTGCGGGACATAATTGATTTTTTTTATATAAATAAGATAAAGGTAATTGGTAGAATCGTGTTCTAAAATGAAAAATGCTATACTTTTAGCTGACGTCAAAATTGATAAAAATGTTGTACTTATGACGGACAGAAGGAGTACCGTTTAGTACCTAAAATTACATTACTAAGAGCATCTACAAAGGGCTCTTTCGAATAGCACAATTGCCGCTTGAATGTAGTGTGTAAACACAAGTTTTTGTATTTCAATTTAATAAAATACAAAAAGCGTTACAAAGATAATTTGATAGACATGAAGATAGGTTTAAGCGGGTTGCAATATCTAGTTGATCCTCTGATTCTTCTCGAACAATCTCGAAGGTTCTTGAATTGTTTGATTTGATAACGTCAATCCAAAGGACTCAAGTCATGATTTTGGATTGAACGTTGAACTTGATTTGATTTGAAGAACGTTCTTAGAATTTGTAAGAACACCTTGAAGCTTTTGAACTTGATTTGATTTGATTTGACTTGAAGAACATCCTTGGAATTTGTAAGAACGCCTTGAAGATACTTAAATATTTGAAGGATACTTGAAGATTTGAAGATACTTTGATATTAATTGCCTTAAAGATTTTGAAGGATATTTGAAGGCTTGATAGAATTCTTGAAGATACTTGAAGACTTGATAGAATTCTTGAAGATTCTTGAAGAATACTTGAAGGCTTGATAAAATTCTTGAAGATACTTGAAGCTTTGAATAGAATTCTTGGAGATACTTGAAGCTCTTCAATTATTGCAAAACTTCACTTGTGATACTTGATAGAATTCTTTAAGCTTTTTAATTCTCCACTCTCAAACTTATGATTTGTGAGCACCCCAACACCTCTATTTATAGATGTAGGAGATGAGCTTCATGGGCTTTGAGCCTCCATGCATGGGCTTTAGGGTTTAGGTGCCAATGGGTCCATTAATTCATTTATATTAAATATTAATGATATATCTATTTAATTTGAGATAAAATCTCATTTAATAAAATAGAAAATATAATTAAATATTCAATTCATGAATTTACACGTGGCACGATTTAATTGGACGGCAATTTTAATTGTCTACATAGTGAATCTCTTATTCAATGGTGCCTCCGCTATCACTAATATTTGGAGCGGTGTGAACAGTACTCGGCAGATGTAGCAAGCATTGTTCACCCGCTACTTCACTTTTTTTTTTCTTTTCTATTTCTTTCCTCTATTTTATGATTTATTGTAACAACATAAAAATACAATAAAATTATAATAGATCAATTAGATTGACAAAATAACTATAATTAAATAAGATTGAGCATAAATATAATTATTTATAAATATATATGATAGATTGACAAAATAATTTAATAATTGAAATTATAAAAATAGAATATTCTATTGTAGCGTGAAATATAGAGCTGATTGTTGGAGATGAAAATAAAGAAATTCTAGATTTAAATGATACTTCAAGAATTGAAGATACTTTGACATTTCCAACTGTTCGTATATTTGGAGGTCCATTTGTTGGGGTAGAGATCTCCTTAAGGAGGGTATTCGGTGGAAAGTTGGGGATGGTGCTCGTATTAAAGTTAGTGACAGATGGATTCCTGGTTTGGATGAGGGAGGAAATCGCTACTCCATGAACTTACCTGATAGCAGTATGGTGGCTGACTTTCTTACTTCTGATATGGAGTGGGATTCTGGGAAGATTTCTTCTTCTTTCTTTCCTGTGGTGGCTCAACGTATACTTTCAATCAAGCTTCCAGTGACAGCTACAAATGATATACCTTTTTGGAGCTTTGATGAGAAAGGTATGTACACTGTCAAGTCTGGTTACTTATGCTCTACTGGTTTTTATAAACCACACAACTCTATGGCGTCCACATGTAGGGATGGCAATCTACCCGTGGGTAACGGATATCCGCGAAAACCCGAGCCTATTTGGGTGGGTTTGAGAGGCATTTGATATCCATTGATAGTTTCGTGGTTGCAATTCACTATCCATTTAGTTCGTGGGTATGAGTTTAGATACCTACTATCCATACCCGCGAAACTCGATTACCCGCGAAAAATACCCGCCAATTACCCGTCATATATCCATGAAATACCCACAAAATATATTTAAAATATGGACTTTAGATTTACATATTAGATATGAGCCAACACATTTTAGATTTAAAATATATTTGAACTATGATATTTGTGTTGATTTCTTTTTTGTATTAAATTTATATTTAAATTCTATTTCGCGGGTATCCGGCGGATAGCGGGTGACGGATACCCGCCAGATAGCGGGTTCGCGGATACTCGACGGGTAGCGGGTATCCGCGGGTGGCGGGTTTGGATACCATTTGATATCCATGGATAGTTTCGTGGTTAAAATCACTATCCATTTAGTTCGTGGGTATGAGTATGGATAGTCACTATCCGTATCCGTTGTACCCGATTGCCATCCCTATCCACATGTGGGTCTAAATGGTGGAAGTTTGTTTGGGCTCTCAATATTCCGCCGAAAGTTAAACAATTTGTATGGCGGACGCTCAACGATTTTATTGCAACCGATATTAATCTTGCTCGTCACCATATTCCTACGTTAGGTTTTTGTTCATGGTCTAAGAAGGATTGGGGTACGACTGAGCATTGTCTGCTGTGGTGCGAGTTTGTGGCCTGTTCTTGGAAAAGTTCGGGGTTTTGGTACATTTTGAAGACTTTCCGACAGCTATCGTTGATGGATATCTATAGAGTGATTAATGATAAGGAGGGTGTTCAAGGGCTGGAGAAATGGATTATGATGTTATGGGCTACTTGACGTTTCCTGTGTGATCTCAAGCATGAGGGTTCCCAGATTTTACTGCTAACGAGGCCTTGCTGTCAAACTTCCAAGAGGCAAAGAAAAGACTCTATATAAACCAACGACTGCTACCTAAGGAGGGGAGTGCACGTTGGTTTAAGTCGAGACCAAGCCTGGTGCAAGTCGACGTCGATATCTCCGTACATGAGGATAATATTTATGCTGTTGTGGGGTTTATTGCCCGTGACCATGCTGGTTCTATTTTGGCTGCTGGGTGTTAGTCGTTTGGACGTCCGAAAACTATTCTCATGGGCGAATTGCATGGCTTGCTTGTTGCTATCGGGTTATGTTTTGAAGAAGATATTGGACCGGTGTCAATGTTCATGAACTCTCTACATGCAATGCACGTGATTCATGATACTTGTAAAGGAACGGAGTCTTTGAGCGATGATCTTTGGAAGCCTTCCAACATGCTAGGAATGCTGTGGTTTTTTAGTTTTGTCATGCTCGTAGAAGTGTCAATAAAGCAACTCATGCTTTGACTAATTTTGGTGTTGAGTCTGGTGTTGTTTCGATTTGGAAGTCGGGCTTTCCGCTTTGGCTTCTTGACATCGTTCGCATAGATTTAGTAGAATGATTTCGTTTCCCTCTCAAAGAAATATATATATATATATATATATATATATATATATATTAAATATTGTAAATATGCATTGAAAAGATTGTACATGACGTATAATAATAATAATAATAATAATAATAATAATAATAATAATAATAATAATAATAATAATAAGTGTGTATGTGTTGGCCAAACGGTGGAGGTTAATGTCTTAGGTCAAAGGTCTGGGGTTCGAGTTCCATGTGACGCGGCCTATAAATTTCTTTATTTAATATTAATATTGTTAATTTATAAATAATAATAATAATAATAATAATATGTCAATACATTAATTTTTTTTGAGTTAAAGGTTAGGAGAATTGAGAATCCTATTCAACTCGAGAACGAATATCATCCCGCATCGACGAAGAATACCATAGTTATAATTAGACTAATAAATCTCAATTAAAAATAATAAATCTTAATTAGAATTTAAAAATTTATAATTAAATGTGATTTGTCTTTTGTTAGGACATATACTAAGTTTGAAAAAAGAAATTATCACTTTAAATTTTGTCTCTACTTTCTCATAAAATAATCTCTGCGAGCTTTTCGTCTCTGCAACTGTAAGCCGTAGCAGACAACACTCTCTCACCAGTCTCTCTCTAAAGAGAGAGAGAGAGAGATAGAGAGAGAGATTGACACATACCCGATTAACTGTTCCTTTCTCTCTCCAACATCTCTATAAAGAAGTGAGTGACCTCATTTATCCACATCCCATGATCCCATTGAACAACTGGTCGTCCATTTTATTTAAATCAAAATAGCGCCACCATCTTCCGCCATGGATGGCGCCCAGCTTCACCACATGTATAAACCACCTGAAACTCCAAGAGAGCCAATGGAATTCCTCTCGCGCTCCTGGAGCGCCTCAGCTTTTCAAATCTCCAAAGCTCTAGCTCCGCTGCCGCCCCCCAACAACATTCCTGAAATTGGCGCCGATATCATACTCGAAGATATCTCGGCCGAGATGGAGTCCGCCGCCGCTGTCGTCGGAAACCCTTTCGCCTTTGCTTCTTCCCAGACCTCTCAGCTTGTTATGGAGCGCATTATGTCTCAGTCTGTAAGTAAAGATCGAATTTTTGTATGTAAGTGTTGTAAAACTATCGAATATTTTGTATGTGTGCGTAAACAAAAACTAATTGGCTTGGACTAAACAAAAACAACTTCTTTCTTTTTGTCCATATCCTCTCTGGTTTGTGGGAGCGTGACAATGCTTTTTTTGACTAGTTAAACTAAATTGTATTCTTGGATTTTTGTGGCACTTTTTTGTGTGTGTCAAAATGTGTTTCTTTGCACCAGTTCTGGCAAGGATGATTAATAGTATTATGATCTATGTAAAATTCATCGTCTTCTTCTACGTGGATATGTTAAACAGAGCATTTCTTGGTCTTTGGGTTATGGTTGAATTCTTAGCTTGCGCTATTTATTGTATTGAAGAATCAAGAAACCTCTTCGTTTTGTGATTTTTGCTGGAGTTGATCTATTGATATGGGTACTACGTTTGCAGCAGGATGTATCACCACGTACTTCGGGAAGGCTATCCCACAGCAGTGGGCCTCTCAACGGTGGTTCCATCTCTGATAGCCCACCAGTCTCCCCATCTGAAATGGATGATCTCAAGGTTTGATTTCTTTTTCTTTATTTTTCTTGCATTATTCTATTTGTTTCTTTGTTTGCTGTTTGTTGTCTTGCATTTGCATTTATTTACTGACCCCATTCATGGTTTTGGAGTACGAAACTTTTATTTGTCTGTCTGTCTTCTGATTAATTTGGTCGCACAAAGCACAAGTTCTGCAGAGAGAGAGAGAGAGAGAGAGCATGTATCAGCTTTCTCTTCAACCAACAACATGCTGAAACTGTTAACAGAGAACCAGACTGAGACCACCTATATTAGTTTCTTGCATTAGCTTTAATGATTGAAGAATTTTTTGGGGTTGCTGAAATATTTATTTCTTAATCCTTTTATTTCCTAAGAAAATATTTTGTTTGATTGTGTGATAAATGTTACAGCTTTGATTGTCTGGCAATAATGGAAAGAAAGGAATTTATGATGTGGGGCAGTAGACCATCTTGAGTTGTGGTTCATGTTGATTCCTTAACAAACAAACCTTCACACTACATAATGACAACTGGTCCAGTTTATTTGTGGGCTCTTTTTGAGCTAATCTCATAATGGAATCAAGTTTTTAGCTTTAATTCCACATCAAAATGAGGTGTAGTGTTTGGTGAATTGGATGTTGACATTGGTGTTTATGCAGTTGATCAATGATCATGTTAGCAGTAGCAACCAGATCAAGAGCAGCTTCGTCGTTGGAACCTCTGCAGGCGGAAGGAAGACGGTGGGGAGGTGGTTGAAGGATAGGAAGGAGAAGAAGAAAGAGGAGGTGAGGGCACAGAATGCACAGCTTCATGCTGCCATTTCTGTTGCTGGTGTAGCAGCTGCAATTGCTGCCATCGCGGCAGCCACAGCCGTGTCGTCTGGAGCTAGAAAGGATGAGCAGATGACCAAGACTGACATGGCGGTGGCCTCCGCTGCAACACTAGTGGCTGCACAGTGTGTTGAGGCGGCTGAGGCTATGGGGGCCGAGCGCGAGCACTTGGCCTCAGTGGTCAGCTCCGCTGTCAATGTCCAGTCGCCTGGCGACATTATGACCTTGACAGCTGCTGCAGCTACTGGTACAAATCTTGCCAATTCTTCAATCCAGATTAAGCAGATCCATTCATTCATGTTATTGTTATTTGAGGTTTTTTTTTTATTTATGAAAATTTCTGCTGCCTTTTTCTAGCACTGCGTGGCGCTGCAACATTGAAGGCGAGGGTGTTGAAGGAAGTTTGGAACATCGCATCCGTGATCCCCGTGGATAAGGTTATGGGAGTACCTAGTGGTGGCAGCAGTGGAAGAAATGGGAGTTTGAGTGGAAGCCACAGTGGTGAGCTTGTAGTGGAAGAGAATTTTCTTGGCATTTGCAGTAAGGAGTTGCTTGCTAGAGGCGGCGAGCTCTTGAAACGAACGCGAAAGGGTAAATTCTTGGCTCTCCTCATCTCAATCCTATTGCAAGAAATGTTTCTGTTAGTGCCTCTTTTAGTTTGACAGATTGATGATGCTATTTACGCGTTTTTTCTTGATGATCATATGCAATTTTAGTGTTGAATTCTGTATGGTGAAAACGCAGGTGATCTTCATTGGAAGATTGTGTCTGTGTACATCAACAGAATGGGTCAGGTGAGCCTTTTCTTCACCATGATTGAACAATCAAACTCTTTGCCTATGATATTATGCTCGACTTTACGTCTAATCTTCAGCAAAGAAACTTCAATCAAGTGGGGGAAAAGCTAAAGCTACTGAAAAACATATAAAATGTTGATCTGCTTTTGGCTTTCTGTGATCTGAAACACACAGTTTTTGATTCACATTTTGACAGGTGATACTCAAAATGAAGAGTAGACATGTTGCTGGGACAGTCACAAAAAAGAAAAAGAGTAAGCCTTTAATTTTCTGCTTTTCTCTTTTCTTTTCTTTTTGTACAGAATTGGAGGTGGTGGGCTTGCTTCCATTTTGGGGATTTGAGAAAGTAGTGTGCAAATTGTTTTGAGAAAAAAAGATAAAGAAAGTTGCCATCTTTTTCTTTTTTCTTAAAATTCTCAGATGTAGTGTTGGAGGTGATGAAGGACGTGCCGGCGTGGCCCGGGCGCCACCTGCTCGATGGCGGTGAGGACCGGAGATACTTCTCGTTGAAGACGGTGGCGCGTGGTGTTGTCGAGTTCGAGTGCCGGAATCAAAGGGATCATGATATATGGACTCAAGGTGTTGCAAGGTTGCTTGCAATTACTGCAGATAAGAGCAGACCCTGATGGTTTTGCAATCCTATGATTATGGCCTAAAATCATGAAGTTTGGCTGGCAATTGTAGTTTTTATTTGATGTCTTTGCCTATGTCCAGTGTATAAAATGAAGCTAAAGTTTTTCTCATTGGGGTCATTTATTTAGTAATGGTAAAAAGTAAAGTGAAAGCTTAGAAAACCATGTGATCTTTTGTGGGAAAGAAAAAGGGGTATCTTGGACTAGGTTTTGGTCAAAAAAGAAAGAATGGGAGAATCCCATTTTTCTTAGATTTTATATTATTATAATTCAGGTTATGTTAAGTCCCTTTAATGAGTGTTGGGAACATAGATTAAGGTTTGTAATTAGGCTGCTTGGTTTGTAATCATTGTATTACATTTGTTTGTTTTGGGTGCTTGTCTTTTTCTGTAATAATTCCACTAGGACTGTAAATGAATGAATAATGCTAACACTTTCTATCTTGATTTGCTCGAGGGAGATGATATATAAATGAGAACTTAGCATAACTAAAAACATATTGTAATTATCAAAATAATTTCTGAATTTAAGAAAATCTACAAATTCAGATATTCACATAACTGGCTGTAGGAGAAAGCAAACACACCTTCCACACATATAAACCATTCTTGAAACACAATATTTTAAAAAAAAGAAACACCCTTTCTCAACCCCTTAATTTTTCTTCAGATCAAAGATGGAATCTTGAGCATATAGGTTTCCTCAGTGACTCCACAACTTCTCTTGATCCCAAAAGAACAATCTTGTTCCTAGTTGGAAATGAGGTCTTCAATCATCTCCAAAAATAGCAAGAATGTACAAGAACAGATTCACTATGTCCATGTACAGACAGCATGCTGCATCGATGTACTGATCGTAGTTGAAGCGCTTGATCAGATTGTCCGTGTCATAGATTATGAAGCCGGAGAAGACCAGCGCCCCCACGCACCCGATCACCTGCTCCCCGATTCTCCCCAGAGGGAAAATGATCTGTCAACACAAGAGATATGTCATCAAATGCAGCAGCATTGCCTTATAAATAGACCAGATTCTCTATGTAAAATTAACTAACTGACCCTAATGATGCCAAAGGCCATGAGCAGCAAGATAGCACAGAACAAGAAAGGCCCCATGAAGCTGAAGTCTGCGCCTCGTTTTGCAGCAGCAAATGTGAACGCTGTGAGGCCAACAGTCACAAGTAGAGTCAGACCGGCAGCCATCAACACCGCGTCACCTGCAAACCAGTGAACTCAAGTTAGCATTCGCATTTTGTTTGGACAAAAAATCATGTGAATTTTCTCTATTTGAAGTAGTTATTGGCAGCAGAGGCCGGAAGTTGTAGTAGTCAAGAGCTTCTCAATTGAAAAATTCTGTGAAAATGTATACACGGATTGCTTGCAATAATATAAGCAAGAAATTAAATGAAACAATTGAATAAGAAGAAATATGGTTACCTTTTCTTTGAGAGGAACAAGCCCCTACCATGAATGCCATAGCGAAGGTGAAGAGAAACAAAAGAATATAGTTCCATGGATGTTTCTGACTTAAGCAACTCATCATCAAGCACACTGCATGGATTAATTCAAACAATTCAAGAAAATTACTTACATCATTTATACTATAAAGATTCCAAGATTGAATGTCACTCTTTTCATACAACAACTAGATAGACAATCTTGTCTGATAACTAACACAGAGGGACATTTGATCTCTTCAATGCAAGATTAAAAAGGCCATTTGATCTCTCTCTTTTCTTTTTTCTTTTTAAAAAAAAAAGCCATTTAAATAATACTCCCTCCGTCCCAAACGAAATGTCCTGTTTTCCTTTTTGGGCTGTCCCAAACAAAATGTTCTGTTTCTTTTTTTGGCAATACACTCTCTCTCTATACTTAATATTTAAATAATTTCCACCAACCCACTTTATCTACTTTATACACATTTCTTAATCTCCGTGCCAAAAAGAAATGAGACATTTCGTTTGGGATGGAGGGAGTACTAACAAATAATAGGCACTCATTTATCAGGGAAAATTGAAATTTAAATGTCATTCAAGAGCTGTATCAAATCTAAGCAGAAGACTGTAAAGCAACATTCCAATATTCAAGAATTAATGTGACTAAGGCCATAGTTTTTAAACTAATGTTTACTTTTACAACAAGGATTATAAATTTAGGGGCAAAGACGCAGAGTAGTAATCTCCCACCAATCAGTTTTAATTTTTCTTCATATAGTTATAGTTATAGTTATTCAAATCATAGAAAAACAAAATGAGAAATTAATAAAAAGAAAAAAGGAGAGTAGAGTAGTTACGTATAACGGTAAGAATGATGGCGGCGATCATGGTGTAGAGGCCGGCGGGCGTGCGGAGGAAATGACGAACAGGTTGAATAAGAGTCATGGCAATGGCAATCCCAAAGGTGATGAGCAACTGCACGCAGAGTATGGAATAAACTTTACGGATGAATCCCCATCGCAGCTGAGGGTTCTCTTGCATGCCCGGGTACAGCTGCCCGTTTCCCTTCTCCAGATCCACATTGTTTTTATTTGAAAAGAATGCCATTCTCTCTCATCAACCGCTAAATCCTTTCTTTTCAAGAATTGATTACCTTTTCTCTGAAGAAATTACAATGTGTCGAGGGTTGATCAAATTTTTGTCTCTCTTTCTCGGTGTTTATATCGGATGCGGATTTGTGGGGAAGATGAACTAATGGGTGGTGCGATGTGCTGAGACCAATTATTCAGGGGAGTCGCTCGTAACCGCCTTTTTTTTTGCTTTCAAATTGTCAGTTTTCATTTGGGTTAATTATAGTTTATGGCCGAACTTTCAAAAATACAAAAGATAGCCTGAACTTTAAATTCATTTGTAAAAATTACATGAATTTTGTAGTCATTTGTAAAAACGACATGAACTTTAAAAAATACAAAAAATGACATGAACTTTGAAGTTAATTGTAAAAATAGACAAACTTTAAAGTCATTTGTAAAAATAACATGAATTTTTAAAAAAATACAAAAATAATTTGAATTATGAAGATTTGTAAAAATGACCTGAAGTTAAAAAAAAATCTAAAATGACTCGATCTTTCATAAATACAAAATCTAAAATGACCTGAAAAGTATGTAAAAATTCTCTGTCTGTGCGTAATATGAATTTTATGTACTCGAAGTTTAAAAAATTCGTGTTGTCAATAATATTTTACGAGAGAATAATTATTTGTACGAGATTAAAATTCTTATGATAAGAGAATTAATTATCATACTTTATTATAAATATTCCAAGTGAATTTATAATTTTCATATAATTTTCACGTCAATGTCAGACTTTCTACGTTGTCATAATTCGATTCCGAAAGTGTAAGCTCATGCCATTTTTATACATTTGATAAAAATTGAGTCATTTTTTATATTAATAAAGTTTGTGTCGTTTTTACAAATGACTTCAAAGTTCATGCCATTTTTTTAAGTTAATATCATTTTTACAAATGACTCCAAAGTTCAGGCTATTTTTACAAATGATTTCAAAGTTCAAGTTATTTTTTTGTATTTTCCAAATTTCGAGCCATTTTTGCAAATGATTTCAAAGTTTAGGCTATTTTTTTATTGTTTTTAAAGTTCGGGCCATATTTACAAATGACTTCAAAGTTCGGGCCATAAACTACAATTAACCCTTTTCATTTTGAACCATGATTTTCAAGCATCCAGATTTTCTATTATTATTATTATTATTATTATTATTATTATTATTATTATTATTATTATTATTATTATTATTATTATTATTATTATTATTATTATTATTATTTATTTTCTAAATTTTTCATTTTCGTTTATTCTTCCACCTACCACTTTTCTTTCACTTTCAAAATTTTATTTTTCTAATAATTACAAAAAATTACTTCCTCCGTCCTAATAGTAATGTCCCATAGCTTTTGGGCACGAAGATTAAGAAATGTGAAAAAAATAGAAAAAGTTGGTTGGTGGAAATTATTTAAATATTAGGTATAAAGAGAAAATATATTGCCAAAAAAGGAATTAGACATTTGTATTGGAACGTCACAAAAAGAAAAATGTGACATTACTATTGGGACGGAGGGAGTTATATGGAATATAAATTTTATCAAAATGTGCACAACTTTCTAACAAATTACGAACAATTTATTTTTGGACATGGTCTCACAACTAACTTCTTAATTTTCCATTATCGTCCACCATTATTTCTAGACTCCACTCACAACGAAAATCTCAATTGATTAAAGAGAAGATGCAAAAACATGTAGTTTCAGAAGAGTCATAACCCTAAATAAAAAATTTCGAGAAATTGAAACTTAAACGAAAGTGAAACACTAAAAAGGACGTGCTGAGAATTGGTAGACTACTTGGATCTCTGCCTCATCTTTCTGCGCTTCCTCTTCAACCTCCTCATACGCTTCTTCTTCCACTTAGCTCTCATGGTTGAAAGAGAAACTCTGATGACAGAATCACTTGGAAATCGGCAACGATGAGATTGCCTAGACTCCACTCACAACACATTCAATAATATTTATTAAAATTAGTGCCGAATAAATAAATCATACTCCGTCCGTCCCAACGAAAGCGGTGCGTATTTCTTTCTGAGCCGTCCCAACGAAAGTGGTGCATTCTTTTTTTTGGTAATAATTTTACACTACAAACAATGTGGCCCAACACATCTTTACACACTTTTACACTACAATCTTATTTTCCTTAAATCCCAGCCGAAAAGAAGCGCACCGTTGTTAGGACGGAGGGAGTAGTATTTTTGTGGGATAGAGTATATAGTACTCCCTCTGACCACCAATTCGTGTCCTATCCATTTTTAGTAACTACTCCCTCCGTCCCCTAAAATTATACATGGTTGACTCTGGCACGGGTTTTAATAAAAAACTGTTTGTAGTAATGATAGTGGAGAAATGGTCCCACATTGAGAGTATTGTTAAATATATTGTGGGTAAATAATGTAAGTTTAAAAAGTAAAATTGTAAGAATTATATATGGGGTAGTGTCCAAAACTAAAGTATGCATAAATTTGAGGGACGTACCAAAAAGAAAAGATATGCATAAATATATTTCTTTAACATATAAATCATTTTTTCTTAAAAGTAGTGTTCCCTTCTCTACTTAACAAATAAACAATACACTTTTTATTAAGACCCGTGCCCCCTTCCTCTAGGATACGAATTGATGAACGGAGGGAGTAGTAGTTAATCCAATAATCCTTGAGGTCGTCAATTCTTGAAGGTGTACCTCACTCTTTATTAAGAAAGAAAGGAAATCACGATTGAAGGAAGAATGTGCATGAAATTACACAAATAAAAGTAATAATAAAAAATAAAGAGGAAAATTAATGCTCAGCAACTGATTATATAGATTCTCGTTCTCGTAAAGATGGCAAGTAGATGATCATGAGGATGGGAAGTGTTCCTTGCTCTTCATTTTGAGAAGGGGCCAGCTTGCTGTGGTCATGTCAAAACTGCATGCTTCATTTTCTCATGAGTTTTTTTAGACCTATATATATATCAACTTCATCCGTTTTTCTTAACCTGCTAATTTTACAGATTTATAATATCTCACAAACCTATTACACCAACAATAACAGCAATGTATACTTTTATACAAATATTGATTCTAAGCATTTTTTCCTGGTGCAGACGAAATGGGAAATATTACAGCTAATGTCTCCGTTTGTCGTAGCATGCATTCCTTCACTATGGCGTTGAAGCTCAAGCTGTTGTTGCCGCAAAGAAATCCGTCATCAAAAGTGCAATAAGTAGAGTTTGCGCGCAATCAAGAATTAATATAGAATATAATCAAGAGGGTTAGTTTTCACAATTTTGTATTTCATCCATCCACCAAACGAGTGTTCATATCTGTTCACTAAATGAATACTCATTTCTTTCTTTTTTTTGTATGTATACTGATTAACATTTTTTTTTATCTATCCATGAAATGGGTATTCATATTTCTTTTTGTGATCTGCACTAATAAAAATGGGACTCTTCTTACACTAATAACACACTCACCTAACATTTATTAAAATCCGTTCAACTAACAATCATAACTCTTTTGGGACGGAGGGAGTATAATCTAAATCATTATGATTTATTTTTGCAATTTTTAGAAAAACTAAAACGTTAATTAATGTGTTTATGAATAGTTCAACGAAAAAAATGAATTCAAACGCATAATGCGATTCACAACACAATTGGATAATAGGGCTGGAGACATGCTCTTAGGACCATATCTAATTATTTATACCAAACTCAAACCTAATATATATATATATATATATATAGGGTTGGGTTATAATGAAAATGCTATTTTTCTTGAAAAATGAGAATAATGAATTGACTATTATATAGTGTTGAATAAGGAAATATAAAATATTGAATAACGATACTCAGTTAGTTAATAAAATTTTCGTTTCCAGGATTTGAACCCAAATAAAATTTCACCTCACTCAAAATAAATATCAACCATAATATTTGAAAATCTAACATTCCAAATTCATTCTCATTTCTCACCACATTTACATGTTCTCATTAGAATCATTCCCTATATATATATATATATATATATATATATATATATATATATATATATATATATATAAGGGCTACCGTGAAAACACTTTTTAAAATAAAAATAAAAATATTTTTCAATGTACGAATTTTATGTAGAACACGTATAAATTTATCCAACAGGGTTACGAATTGTGAACAATAAATTTTTGCTACCTTTGAGATTCGAACTCAGGACCACGAATTCATCCAACAGGTTACGTATCAACCGTAAATCTTGATGATTTAAGGGCTGAAAATTGTTTATATTTTATATTTTAAGAAGTGTTTTTATTTTATATATATATACTATATATATTTATACTTTTTTTTTTATCAGTAAAATTTAATTTTTATTGAGATGAAAAGTAAGGCACAAGAGATGCCAATCAAAACAAGAATGAAAGATTGAAACCCTTTGAGCACCACATGGTGAAAGGGATTCTCAACTCACTATAAACTATATATATATATATATATATATACTATATACTATATATACTATATACTATATATACTATATATAGTATATATATATATATACTAAATTAATCAATTTTTCAAATTGTATTTATTTTTAATTTTTATCGGCGATTTTTTATACAATTGTATTATTCACCATAACACAATGCATTAAATGGTTTGTTAAAGTGCAATAAATTCTCAAAGAAGTGCTTTCAGATTTTGTGTTTATATTATAATATTGGATAATATAAACACTTATAATATAAACACAAAATCTGAAAGCACTTTCTTTGATAATTTATTGCACTTAACAAACCATTTAATGCATTGTGTTATGGTGAATAATACAATTGTATAAAAAATCGCCGATAAAAACTAAAAATAAACACAATTTGTAAAAATTGATTAATTTAGTAAAAAAAAAACCACAAACCAATGTATAATTTCAACAATACTACAAGTACTGCAGTAAGTGAATTCAAAAATAAAGAAAGAGATACACATTATATTAAAGATAAATAAGAAAAATACATCGATTAAAAAATCAAACACAAATTTTAAATAAATATAGAAATCTATTCTGGTTCTAGTGTTCCAAATCGTGCCAAAATAGTCTCGTTCAAATTGTTATGAAGTAGTGCGGTCATCCGTCTATTTCTGAGAATTGAATATCTCGCCAAATAGACTTCGAAATAAGGTGTAAGTGATTGGCGGGCATCGGTTGAGCCACTGTTAGATGCCTGTTTGCCGGAGTCATCTTTCCAGTTCACAACACCTTCTCTTTCATGCTCTACAATCCTGTTGTGTATGATAATTCATGCCATCATGATCTCTCTGAAATGCTCAATATACGAAGGACCGACCGAACCTCTGATGACTCTCCACCATGCCTGAAGCACTCTGAAGGCTTGTTCGATATCATTTTGGGCCACCTTCTGCATCTGCTTGAACCTTGCATCTTTCTCGTTCCCCGTCATTTGTAGGCTCTTGACGTCTGTATGCTATCAGGGTAGATGCCATCACACAGGTAGTAGTATATCTGATAATATCGTCCGTCTGTTTTAAGTATCACTGTCAATGTTGTTCCATCCAAAATGTCTAAAAACAGAAGCGATTGGTTCAGCACATTTATATCGTTGTTCGAGTTGACAACGCAAAAAAAGACAGACCAAATTCATAAATCGGTGGATGCAACTGCCTCAAGAATCAAGGTGGGATCGCCTTGATCACCTCGTGTAAATGCATTATACCACGACATTGGAAGATTCTTCCAAGCCCAATGCATACAATCCAGGCTCCCCAGCATCCTAGGGAAGTTGTGCCGCTGCTCGTGCATTTGAAGTAACCGTGTGATGTCGGCCGGTGTAGGGCGCCAGGGATAATTGCTCTACAAAACTTCTTGAGGTATAGCCGGCCCGTGGAGTCCGCAACCTTGAGGTACTCGTTGAAAATATCCGCTAAAACACCTGTAGCTAGTTGTCAGATAACCACCATATATTTCTGCAATGATGTGAGCGAGTCCCGACCCTTAATATCTTTACCCATTCTGAAATATGAATCTACTTGTTGGACACCATCAACAATGCCAAAAATAACTCTTGCATCTGAAATGACATCTGAAAAAGGTTGGGCCGTATCCCGAGTCGTTGTTGAAATAATCTTGAAGAAGCCGCTAATGGGTGGCCTCACGATCGTGATACATAAAGCCCCTCATTGAGAGAGCTCTTTCAGATGCTTAATTGATGAACTTTTCTATGACAACTTTTTGCATATTGACAACCGTGTCGACAATTCCCTCTGTCTCCCATTAGACAAAGAAGAAGAGTAGAACGAAGTCATTTTGCTATGTAGAAAAATTAGAGAGAAAAATAGAAATGACGAAGAAAAGATGGAGAAAATGGTGTAGGGGAAAATGGGTTATTTATAGATGATAAAAAAGAAAAAAAAATATATTTAAAAAAATGGCTAAACTAGCCGTTTTCTTTTCCATATTGGGGGTGATTTTTTTATTTTTTTAATAAATTGGGCGCGCGTGGAACACGCACCACACTTTTCGGCTGAATGAGTTAGGTTCATCCACACGAGTCACGCCTCGAGTCACTCATGCCTGCATCAGCTGGCTTATTGCCAAGGCCAGCTCGAGCCGGCAATGAGCCAACATCGATGTGTGTGCTCTAATACAAATTAACGCTCGTCACAAAAAAGGAGTGGTGAGAACTTGTCGTCTTTTGAGGGTGGGTGGGAGATATAGTTGGGTGAGATGGATAATTGTTTTTAATTAATTGAAGAGGTACTTGTCGATCACTTCATTAAATGATCATTGTTATTTGTAGTTTAAGGGTGTGTTTGGTACACTATATAAGCCAAAATTGTTAATTAAACTTGGCTTATACGAGCGTTTGATAACCCATATTATTTAACAAGTTGACCCGTGATAGTTGAAGGACCCGACCTTATTCTATTATTTCACCTTAATAAGTAATACATCATCCACCCTCATATTATTTGTCCTATGATAGATAGATAATTAACTAATCTAATCTTTTATATCTTGGTTTTATTTTTATTTTCTTATAAAAATTTATCTTTATTTTATTGATCACACAATTTCTAAGCATGGGTGCCAAACACACCCAAGAGTTTGGACTACAGACAATTTTTACAAACTCGGTCCAAATGCAGGACAATTTTCTTAAGGGTGATTCTAAATATCTCTTTATAGCCCTTTTATCTAAAATAATAATTCGGTGATTACCAACGGATTATTTTCCGTCGGTGTCCGATATATTTTTTTGTAGTGTTGCTTCGATGTACTCCCAATCGGAGCCGGAACGTGTTGTTCATCACCGACAATACGTCCATCGTGACCGTGAGGCTGCCCATTTACATCTTATGCAAGACTACTTCAGCGACAATCCGACGTACTGGCCTACATTTTTTCGACGCAGTTTTCGGATGCAGAAGGAGTTGTTCTTGCGCATCATCGAGGCTGTTCAAGGGGAAGATACTTACTTTCAAATGAGCCATGATGCACGAGGTAGAGACTCTCTCACACCTTTGTAGAAATGCACGACGGCTATCCTCCAATTAGCCACTGGCGTCAGTGCGGATACTTTCGACGAGTATCTCGAGGTCGCCGACACGACGGGGCGTCTATGCCTCAAGAAGTTCTGCAAGGCTGTCATTCGGGCTTACTCAGGCGAGAGTATCTTCAACATCCGACGCAGGCGGACAACGCCTTCTTCAGATGCACGAGGTGCGGTGCGGATTTTCCGGGATTCTTGAGAGTCTTGATTGTATGCTTTGGGCGTGGAAGAATTGTCTAAAGGCGTGGCACGGCATATATACACGCGGTGATCAAGGGGAGCCCACCTTGATCTTGGAGGCCGTTGTATCCTACGATCTGTGGATTTGGCATGCCTTCTTCGGTGTCGCTAGTTCAAACAACGACATCAATGTTCTGAACCAGTCGCCTCTCTTCTCCGACGTGTTGGATGGAACGGCAGCGCCAGTGATTTTTTAGGCCAACCAGCACTATTACCAGATGGGCTACTACTTGTGCGACGGCATATATACGAAGTGGCGTTGCTTCGTCAAGAGTCCACCGATGGCGACCAATCCAAAGGATGCGAGGTTCAAAAAGATGTAAGAATCGGCACGAAAGGATGTCGAACGTGCCTTTATAGTGCTTCAATCTCGATGGGGAATCATTCGAAGTCCGACGCGAGGTTGGTACGTCAAGAATCTCAAGGAAATCATGATGTGTTAGATCATTCTCCACAACATGATTGTGGAGAACGAAGGTGATAGAGCTGCCCATTGGAGAGATGACGATGCAGGACACGGGGCGTCTAGCAGTGACTCGATGGAGAGTGCTTGAGCAACACCGGTTTGCTTTGAGGAATACGTGCAAAGAGATGCAATTCTCCGAGATAGGCAGATACATGTTCAGCTCCAATATGATTTGATCGAGAATGCTTGGGCACGTTTCGGACCTCTCTAGGGTCGAAATAGTTATTTTAGGATATGTTTTTATTTTTCTAAGTTTTATGTAATTTTAAGGATTTTAAAATTAATGCAATTTAAATTTAAAGTAAATTCTATTATTTAAATTTATGCAATTAAAATTAAATAAAAAATATAAAACTCAAAACTAAAAAGATTAGATCAGCTATCATGTCATCCCACTGCAACACCTTTAATCCAATATGATCCCCCTCTATCAAATCAGCTATCAGGGCACCCCTCACAGTCCCTTTTGTATATTCGAAAATAACAATCCCAATATACCATAATCAAGTATATAGTTGGTTATTAATTAATCCCATAGTCCACATTAAAATAAAGAGGAAATGATCAACAGTAGAAACATCTACCACATTAATTCATTTAGGTGTGGAACTGTCAAAAATCTTTAGTTGTTATTTGGTCAGAGCTACAGTACAAGAGGATCATGTGCGCAGTAATTGACTAATTTTTATATACTGTGCATGTGCATATGGAGCAGAAAACCATGATACGCAAAATAAAATAAATTAGCTGTACAAGAATACCATATCCTAGTATATATTACTCTCTTTATCGAATACGAAGGAAAAATTACAGTTTACATCTCAAATTATAGGTCACTAAATACAAAGTTCTGGACAATTAATAATTACTATAAGGCTACCCTCAAAAAATAATTACTATAAGGCGTTGAGTTGAACTTGAGATAACCATCTAGAAATCGAACAATAGAATGTTTTGTCAATTTTCAGATATATATAGTTTGAGTGTTCTTTCATATAAGAAGGAAAAATTATACTATATATTTACAATTTTTTTGTATTCCACCCCCCAGAAAATATAAAAAAATCGTTGTACTCGAATCTCAAATGTTATCTTTTAGTGTATAATACTACGAAATTATTTGATTTTCTTTTTTCTTGACAATAACCTCATCCAACCATCAATCAGGGAATTGTGAATTTTTAAAAAATAGCGACGCTAGACATAAATGAAGCTTCATTTAAGTAGGAATAAAATACGATTATAGTCGATATCTATATATAATATAAAAGGGCAGTTTCCAACGTTAAAAAATTACCGCCATTATTTAAAACATCAGTTGTAGGAGATTAAACGAGAATTCAGCTTTCATTTCCACTCATTTAGCTCAATTCTGTTATACTTACGAGGCACACTTTATTTATTTATTATTTTTCCCTTTTTCTTTTACCTCTTATATTTTAATTGTTTCTTCTATAATATATTCTATAATATATTCAATATGTTTATCAATTTAAAGATTATAACAAGAGCTTTAATTTTATACAAAGTATATAAAAAATAGATTTAAAATAATAAAGTTATCACAAATTAAAAGTTTTAAACAAAATTATTTTCTCTCTTATCTCTCTTATTTTATTTATGTTTCTTTAATTTGATATATAATGTAAAAATTAATTTAAAATAAGAAAGTTATCACAAATTAAAAGTTTCAAACAAATTCTTTTCTCTATTATTTCTCTTATTTTATTTGTTTATCTTCAATTATCTATTTTCATTACGATGTCATTTTACTTTTTTATCATTTGTTTATTTTCTTTTTTCTTTTGATTTTATTTAATTGTTGCATTTCTTTCTTTCAAAAAAAAAATTCGCACAACTTTTTACGCACGATCGCTATAGAAAAATAGTGTGTAATTTTAGTTATTAAAGTATCTGCATTATTTTTTCCACTTAATTTATGATTTATTTTTTCATCAATATTATGTAGTTTTCTCCCCCATTTTGTAGAGTACCTATTGTTTCCATATATTTTGTCATGTGTTTGGATTGCTCTAATAATTTATTTAATAAAAGATGCAGCTCATGTACCTACCGCACCAATCATAACTAGAACTAATTAAATATACTGTTCATTCTGTCCCATGCTATCACCTGCATTAAATATTAATATTTAAATAAGTCACATAATCTATACTCCAATTAAATGAAAAATATATTAATCATATTTGTATTACATCTCCTGTTTAAAAAATTTAATCAATGAATTGTAGTCATATATAATTAGGATATTCCACAAGTGACCACTAATGAGTACATATGTGATATTTAAGAGATTTTCGCCTAGAGATACAAAACTAAATGCAAGAAGTTTCAGAAGCAAATAAAAAACAAGGATAAGCAAAAATGCATGACTAATTATAGTTTATAGCTTAAAACTTTAGTGTTTGTTGTATTTTTATTATCTCAACTTCAATTTATTTATTTTCAAAATAGTCCAATCTTTTTTTTTTTTTTGAGAAAAAGAATTAATTAAAGGATGAAGTTTGAACTCTAAACCTCTTATTTAAAGTGATAAAGTTGATGCACCCAAAGATTCTCCTTTGCAAGAGATCTTGGGTTCAATCCTGCTTGCGTGCGGGTAGTTTTCCCATCTTGCCCAAAGATTCTCCTTTGTGAGAGATCTTGGATACAATCCCGCTTGCGTACGGGTAGTTTTTCCATCTTTGTGTGGGTAGTGGTTCCGTCTGTGCTGTTATTTTTTCACATTTATGTGGTGTAGTGTCCGTCTACGTGCGAATTGTTTATTTGATTATATAATAGATATATCTTGTAATTCTAAAAAAAAAATTATGATTCTCACTATAAAAAATATTGAAACTGAAACTTGCAGCATTAAAAATGTCTCTTGAGGACATAAATAATTGTCTGATATTTGAAAAAGTATTTTATATAATTAAGTGTGCGCAAAATAGAAAAAGTAAATAATGTAGGCAAGATTTAAGAGAGCGAAAAACAATAGTAGTAATAAAATTCCAAGTGTTGTGAAAGTCTGAAACACTGAAACAGCCTGTTATCTACACTCCTCGCTACAATAGTGTGTTTGTGCATTATACGTATATAGCAAAATTAACAATAAATGTTGGGAAAAGCAAGTACAAAATATGCATACAGTAATTAACACTAAATCACTAGCTACTACTATTCCTCTCTCTCAAGTCTGAACTCAAGGCATGAAGATCTTGTCTCTGCACTTGCACCTCCAGGCCTCCGGATAGTACTCTAATTTCATGCTGAAACCCGGCTCAATCGTCACGTGCACCGCCACGCACGGCGTGCACCGCCCGCACTTGGATCTGCATGACGGCGGCGACGACCCAGGCCCCCCCAGCCGCCGCCGTGCCACAACACCTACAGATGTTCATTAGATTTAAATTTCCTGCAGTTACAACAATTAATAAATTAAGTAGAGTGATTCTGAGAGTATATATACTTGGGCTGAAGCTCAAGGCTGAGGCCGATGCAAAGAAGAGGATGGTCGTCACGGCGGCGAAGAGTGTTAATTGGCGGCGGCGATGGTGGTTCATCGCGTGGGTTGGAGATGAGGAGGCGCTGCGTTGATTGAGTGTGGGAGTCTGTGAGTGTGAGTGTGGGTGTCTGAAAAGATATATACCAAGTATTATTGACGCAAGCGTGTGTGTGAGAGTCCAAGTCAAAGAGTGTGTGTATGTGTGTGAAATGAGATTTTATTTGAGGGGTAGCTTTTCAATTTCATCATGCAAAGGGATGGAATATTGAAGATTTTCGTAATATTGAATTTGAAAAGCTGAATATCAGATATATCGGTTCAGATCCTTTGTGCTGTAATTTTCAATGTCGCACTACTTATATATATTTCATTATTTCACCGATAATATTTTTTGATTAATAATAATATAAAAACCATTATTATTAAATTGAAGCTTACAAAAATATTTATATACATATTTGATCTCACAGAAAAACTTTTAATAAAATAAAACTCAATACCATACATCATACTGGTGTGAACGTGGGTACTAAATGACACTGTAGCAGATTATCCAGATTTCATGCGGATTTCTGTTATAATTTGTGCAATTATAGTCCAACTCACACTTTAATTTATTACATTTAGTTCGTATACGGGACCATCCTTTAATTTTGTCAAGATTTTGGGTTGCGAAATTTTGTTGTTTTGCATCGTTTCAACACTCACAGTATAGGCAACTTGCTTATTCCATTCTTCATAGTCTATTATTAAGTCAAGTTTTCATACATCCAATTATAATATCTTCTTCTTTTTTAAATCCTCATGTTGTATTCTATCAATCTATAGTCTTAGTAGGTATATACTGATATACTTCCGTCCACAAAATACTACTATACCACAATTTTCTTATTTAGCATCTACAAAAAAATATACTCCCACACTCTATCTTTATAAATCAACATTACAAACACCCCTTATTAATTTATCAAAAAAAATCACATATATATGGCTCACACTTCCACGACCACTCATTTTAGAAGGTGGGATTTTTACCTACTAAACCTGCCACCAAATATTTTATTAAAACAGTTGTTGAATCAATGTTGTACTTCATTCGTCTCATTAATAATATTTCATTTACTATATTGAGATGTCTCACTAGCAATGTCTTATACAATATTTAGTAAAAAAATTAATTATTTAATAAATATTATTAATGGTGGACCCAACTCACTTTTAAATATTTTTTATCAACTCACTTAATTTATATATATTAACTACACTTTTTTAAAAAAAATCTGTGCTAAAAATAGTGGAACAGAGGAAGTATACTCTTAAATGGACAAAGAGAGTATTATATATACTCCCATAATTTTATTTATTAGTCAATGTTTGATGTTTTAAAAATAAAATAAGCAACAGCTGTACGAAAAATAAATTCAGAGGAATATTTAGAATTATTAATAGGGTATTTAAAGGACGACCATAAACTTGCTGACTAATTAATATTTAGAAAAATATTTCCTCCGTTCACGACATCGTTTTCACTTTTACCATTTTAATTGGTTCATAATATTATTTCCACTTTTATTTATAGTAGTAGGGTTCACAAACTTCACTCACAATAATAGTGAAATCTAAACTCCACTACTCACAACAATACTCACTACTATCAACTACTATATCCAAGGTGGAAACAATATCATGGATGAAGGGAGTATTATGATTTCAACATCTCATATACTAACACTAATTTTTTTAATAATAACTAATTAATGAGATGTTCAAAGCATAATTTTATCTAAAACTTCTAATTATTAATTTTTGCCTAGCATCAATGGTTCGTGCTGTAAGAATCTACCAGCATACATATATACAAGTGCAAACTACTATATGAGAAAAATAGATGAAATATTTTCGGTCTTTCAAATAATACCTAGAGAGAGAAAAAAAATTCGGAGTTGGCGTTGGTGTACCAAAAAAAAGTTGATTAAGATAGATTTGTTCTGTTTTGATGTTTTATGGAGAAAAAAAAAGTGTGGGAAAAGGGTCCCACTTATGGGATGGATTGATTGATCGGTGTAGGCTAATAGGGCTGTCCCGGTTCATGTACAAATGCTGTTTGCTATTGCCACACGGTTGTCTTTAGGCACCAAAAAATAAATATATACTCGTATAATATATGATAAATCATTCTAGATTTCTAATTTTCATAGTATTTTTTTTTTACTAATTATAGCACTTTTTTTACAGTTTAATCAATCTCTCTTTTTTTGGTAAAATTTAGTACTATATGAATTAAATGTGTGGTGATTCCAAAAACTTGAATTGATGTATATTAATTTAGTTGGTAGGTCACGTATCTTTCAAGCACCAATATCAGATGGAGTTTGGTTTAATCTTATTTGAGCTTTTCTGAAATTTGGAATTATTGAAATTGTGGAAACTTTATACTTCAAATAAATTAGACGAGTTCCTTTCTCTTCAAAAACTCATAGATTCTGCACGAGGGCTTTTCCAAAATTGAAAATTCTTGTATAGCTTGTTTTGTCGTAGTTTGTGTCATTATCTCTTATTAATTTAGTCGTATTTTATTGTAAAAGTTGTATGGAGTAGTGATAATTTTGTGTTAAATTGAGCTTAGTGTTTAATTGTAATGCTTTAGACGTGGAAGAAAGAATGTCGATGTTAAAGCGTTTGAGGATCGAAAACGTGTAATCTAATTGATTTGTTAGTTCTAATTAATTATTTTGCATAGTCTCAAAGCATGAATACGAAATTATTGTATTGAGTTCCTATGTGAATGCGTTGTTAGGATTGATAGATCGTGCTCATCTTTTGCTAACGTGTTAACTCTTGAAGCGAATATTCCTGGACCCTAGATTCGTTTTTCCTCTTGTTATTCGTTTTAAAATCATTTTTATCTTTGCTTTGAATTTACTTTTGATTATCTAGAGTCAAAGAGAAACAAGAATGGGCTATGCTCGCTAGCACCAATCAAGGCTGGAATTGTTACTCAAATTCAACTTGGGAGATGTATGACACTACTGAAGAGCAGTCATGTAATCATGGATAGATGGAGAACCCGACTTTCACATGGAACCATGACTTCCATCGGTCCAGTGAAAGCATTAAGTATGATCATCCACAGTTGGTTCCACATTACGAGCCAACATTGGAAGACACCCTCCAAGTATTCACGCAAAATTTTAAGTTTGCAGAGTTAGTGGCAGAACGCCAACAAGAAGCTGATGATGTAGACCGTCTCGATGCTCAAATTGCAAAAATTACTGCTGCTGTGAAAGAGATAGTGCATCAGGAAAATGATGAAGAACCAATGTATCCCAAGGAAGAATTGCAGACACAACAAATGCAAGCATTTACTGTCATTGTTCTCAAGAAGGATACGCTGGGTGATGACGAGAATGAGAAGCTAAGGTGGCGTAAGAACGAGGAGGAAGTTTAGTCCTTGTTGTCACAGCCCAAAACCGTTTATTTCCTTTGTAATTTTTATTTGAAAATTATTAAAGTTTCGAGTTATTAATATATATATATATATATATATATATATCTATGAGTCGAGTTTCTGAATTATCTAATCGCGCCCCTAGTTATACATGTATATTTGAATTAGTATTTTATCTTTAGAAATATAGATTTATTCTTAACATTTTAATGTAATTTGGGCCTCATATAAATTATTTTATAAGCTTATAGATTTGGGCCTTATTTATATTTATAGGCTGGAAGAATTAGAAAGCCCATAACATTTTATGATATGATCGAGAGTGGTTCTTAATTTTGTAAAATCTCAGCATAATTTTCAGCCACAAATTTACATTCTTGGCAGCCAAGTTTTCTCCTCAGCCATCCAATTAATTTTCTCAATCTTGTGGAATTCATTTTATCTATTCCACCGCCTCATTTTAGCTTATTAAGCTCTTTCATTTTCTGAAAACACCACACCACCAAAACCCAGCAATCAACTTCTTGTTCTGTTGCTTTCGATTCAAGTGGTAATTTTAATTCTTATGCAGAAATTATGTAATCTTATTCCAGCACATCAATGATTTCTTCATTGTTTTCATATCTGCCCAAAAATCAAAACTTTACAACAGAATTCTGTTTTCAAATCAAAACATGCATACATCGATTTTCTGTAATTTCCATAAGGAAATAGAATTAGTGTGGAAAGAAATGGAGAATTAGGGAGAAGATAGAATTAGTGTGGAAAGAAATGGAGAATTAGGGAGAAGTGGAAGGTTGGTTGGGGGGAGGGAAGACTGTAGTCGGAAGAGGGAAGCAGGAGGCGGCGGCGGCGACCTGCCCACTGCTGCTGCCTGGCATGGCGGCGGCGATGGCAGCCGTTTCTGCCGGCCGAAGGAAAGAGAGGGCGCCAGATCTAGAATAAGGAGGCGGCAGCTTCGGCCTCGCCGATGGCTGTTCGGCTGAGGAAGAGAGAGAAAGGACGGGCGGCGGCTGGGCTGTGCTGCTGTCGACGCAGAGGCGGCGATGGCGGTGCTGCTGCTAGCCGGGCGAGCGACAGGGGAGAAGCGTGGTTGTGGCGGTGGCTGGCGGAGGTGTCACCGGAGAAGGGTGGCCGCAGCTGCGGCTGGTGCGGTGAGGACAAGGGCAGGGGAGGAGGAAGAGAGATGAGGGAAGAGGGCGAGAAGTGAGGGGTGAGAGAGAGATAGGAAGAAGGGGGAAGAGAAAGGAGGCAGAGCCGCCGGCCTCCGGCGGCGGCGTGCCGTCTGGTGGCAGCGGCAAAAGGCCGAGAAGAGGAGAGGGAGGAGGGTTGAGAGAGGGAGTGAAGCTGCGTGGGTTATGATGTGGAGTTGTGGGGGTGTGAGTTTAAATTAGGGGAGTTGGAAGAGTGGGCTTGGGCCAAAGGGGGATTTTAATTTAATGGGCTCAGATTAATTAAGTAATTGGGCTTCATTTTAATTTGTTTTGAGCTGCATATTTCTTTCAATTAAATTGGACTTGGTATTTTTGAACACTAACCCAAATTTTTAATAAGAGCATGCATTTTATTATTTGATTCATTAGACCAATTATTTTCAAATGGTTTTATGTTAATAAATCCTTAAGATTTAAACTATTATTATTATTATTATTATTATTATTATTATTATTATTATTATTATTATTATTATTATTATTATTATTATTATTATTATTATTATTATTATTATTATTTTAAAGTTCAATTAGGCCCTTATGTTTATTATTTGAATTTATCTGACTAGGTGCGGCGCGACTAGGACATGGATTTTAATTTGAATTATCAGAATTAGCTTTCAAGTTGAAGTTCAAGTTCAAGTTCAAAATTCAGGTGTGGGATTTATTTCAGTACATGCTGTGGTTAATTCTTGTCCATTTTAATATCATGTGTTTACCATATGTGAGTTGCATTAAATTATATCGCTAGGGGCCCGCTCAATGGGTCCAGGACATTAAAGTCCTTGGTATGCCACAATGCGATTTCATGTTAAAGTTATGGTTGCAACCAGTCGCCAGGGGCCGGCTCAATCGGTCCAGGACGGAAAGGTCCTTGGTATGCCACAGTGCGACTTTCAGTTACGAATGTATTGATCATATGTGATTCTCATTTTATTAACGTGGACAATAATTGCATGTCCCCACACTGAGTATATTCTGTATGCTCATCCCATATTAAACATTTCAGGTATTTTGACGTTGGAGACGCGTGGAAGGTCGAATGGGCGCATCGAGATTCAAGACATTTATCAAGTAGTTGATTTGATTTTCAACTAATTTAAGTATTTAAAGTTTTGCTTAGCACAAGTTTTACCTAATACCTGGATATTTTGATGACATCTTTATGTCATGCTTTGAAATAAGAGGTTGATTGTCGATTTTAAAATCAAAGTTAGCCTTTGAGTACATTATTTAAAAGTTTAATTTTTTTTTTCTTAGGGTTTGCTCCCTTTGAAGTGTTTTCAAAATATTTTATTTAAAAATTTATTTATTTGATAATAAAATCCAAATCTTTATTTTATGATATTTCCGCTGTAAAAAATTATTTACATTCATATTTAATACGTTAATTAGATTAGGGTGTCACACTTGTGGACTCCACTGTTGACATATTGCCCATATTTTGAAGTGTTTGATTTGTTGGTTGAGAAGGAGATTGAGCGGCAGTTTTTGGAAAATTTGGAGAAAGAGCCTACATAGTCATTGGGAGGGTCTTTCATGATCAAAACCGTCAGTCTTCAGAACACAAACTAAACTAAAAAAAGAACTCCAACACTTCAGTTCGAAAGGTTCTAGTCTATTACAAAGAAAACATAACGATTTTGATATCATCAAAACTAGGGCAATGATATTTCACTAAGTTCCCAACAGTCATGCATTGTTCTATTTTGTTGTTGCATGGTTCATTGCCACAAAATTCAGGATTCATTAACACGATATGCAGGGTTCATTGACACAATATGCATAGTTCAGTTTGAACATTACAGATTACAGGAAAACTGATGCATGGTTCATGGACACGAGATGCAGGGTTCATTGATACAATATGATTGGTTCAGTGACATAATATGCAAGGTTCATTGACACAATATGCATGGTTCAATTCAATCATATCATATTTCAGGAAAAAAGATGCATGATTCATTAACACGATATGCAGGATTTATTGACATAATATGTATGGTTCAATTTTGACAGCGAAATCCTTTTCAATTTTCCTCCATCAGTTTTGCAATCTTTTTCTTTCTTGTTTTCGACGAACTCCTCTATTACCCACCGCCTCCTTCTTCGATTTCCGACGAACTCCGCCATAAATCATAGCCTCCATATCTATCGATCCCTCAATTTTCTATCAAAATTTCATTTTCCTACTATACCATAACCACAATATATCTAATGATTCGAGAACTTGTCGGTGGTTGTCGCCGCCATTGTCGTCTCTGCGCATCAGCCACCATCATCTACCGTCACACCACGATGCAACGCACAACTCGAGAGGAGGAGAAAGAGGAAAAAGAAGAAGAAGAAGAAAAAGAAGAAGAAATCATGTGAAGGATGGAAACAAAATCAGCTGACCATATTATCCTTACTATAAGATTCTTAAGTTAGAATGATAAAAAACAAGAGGTGAATATTAGCCCTAAGATCATGGAGATGGATGAATGAAATTTGATATTATATACTCCCTCCGTCCACCAATTCAAGGCCTAGGGCAAGTGTAAATTACACTTGCCCTAGGCCTTGAATTGGTGGACGGAGGGAGTATTATTTAAGGTAAGAGGTTTTATATAATCTATTTTACATATATATATATATATATATATATATATATATATATATATATATAGGGAGAGGTTCAAGAAAGAACCATAAATAAAAGAAGACCGGAGAACCATTTTCAGCCATTCGATCATCAAGATCTACGGTGGATGCATCATCTTGTTGGATGAATACAGATCCTGGGTTCGAATCCTCAAGGGAGCAATTTTTTAAATTTTTTTAGTGCATTAATTTTAACAGCGAATGCATTAATTTTTACAGTTGATGCATTAGATTTGATGGTTCTCCCGTTCTCACAAATAATGTAGTTCTCTCTAGAACCACACCCTATATATATATATATATATATATATATATATATATATATATATATGTACTATTTTTTTTTTCATAATCCACGTAATATTTAGATCTATAGGTGATTGAGTGACCTGAGTCGAGTCTTCTTCTTCATAATTCACGTACTATTGTTGGGGGAAATTTCAAATAATGTCCAAATATTTGAGCGAAATATCAAGAAAGTATTAATATTTTAAAAGAAACAATTTGTACCCAATGTTTTATACTTCATCCGTCCCACAAATATTGATACATTTGTTTTTGGCACAGAAATTAAAGGGTTGTAGATTAGTATTTAAGGTGTGTAGGTAATAAAGTAGAATAGTGATAAATTAGAAGTGTTTTGGTAATAAAGTAGAAAAATGATAAATTAGAAGTGTTTTGGTAATAAAATAGAAAAGTGATAAAGTAGAGTGTATGTAATAAAGAACCCTTTTTTTTGTCGATAAGAACCCTTATTTTTTAGCTAATTGTTACTATATTTAGAAATGCATCAAGGTTCGTGGGACAACCAAAAATGAATATGCATCAAGATTCGTGGGACGGAGGGAGTAGTAATTATAATAATTAAAAAAAAAAATCAATCGCATTTTCTAACATCAGAATATTTACATGTCACGTGGGAGGCTCATGATTAATTTTCCAACTATCACTGACCTAGCTCAATTAAAATGATATAGTTTCATCTCATTCTTAAAATATTGGAACTTCGCTTATACAATGAAACAACTACATGATTCAGTTTCTCAAAAAAGTAAATGAGACGATCCACACTCCACCCACAAATCATAGTAAACCTCTGCTCAATCCTAAACCGGTATCTTCAAGCAAACAAAATGTCTTAAGAAATTCTACAAGGAGCGAAAATTCCATAAAATTCAGTAGATATTATTGTGTTGAAAATATAAAATTGAGATATTTTGTTATGTGTTAATAGGGGAATCTACCCACATCTATAATATGTCTTGCAAAATTACCCACTTTCAAAGTCAAAGACCGAAAAGCAAGTTTGATGGTGATGGGTTGCTTGGTTTTTTGTGTAAAAGTTGATGATGATGGAAATTGTGTAAGAGTTGTGTAAGAAAACAGTTAAAATTGGTACAAAATGTGAGAAAATGTCAACTCACGTCACTTTCATGCATTATAAGATTAAATAGATTTGTAAATTTATAATAAATTAGGGGACGTTTGTATGTTACAAACATTGATAAGAAGGCCAAAAAAATCACAAATATGTCAATTCTTAAGAATTTTTTTTTTTTGAAACCAGTGAACCATGTATCCGCCAGTAATTCGTAGCCGGCCGCAGTAGCCGCTGAAGTTTGTTACTGGCGGCTACTATTCAGCGGCTACTATTTACTGGCGGATACTTGTGTTATTCGCTGCAAATTTTTTTTTTTTTTTTCATAATTAACATGATTGTGAATTTTTATCCTTCGTGATTTTTTATTGTTACATATGCACCGTTATTTTTAGATTTTTATTTAATTTTACAAGGGGAAATATGAGAGATAGTGAAATATTTACAGTACAAGAAGTACACATGGATGGGAAATATGAGAGATAGTGAATCTGCCAAAATTTGGATTATAGTGGGGGTAATAACACTCACTTTATGCATGATTTGACTACACATAAAATAATAGACTTGCACATAAAATAATAAGAAATTATATACCAATTATTTTGAAAATCATATATTCGGAAATGAAATAATATTCTATAGCCAAAAAGTAAAGTATCCGCCATTAAATTATTTTCTTTATCAGTAGCCGCTAATAAAACATATATGGCGGCTACTGGGTCTTTTGTACGATTTTCTGGCGGATACTGGGTTTGTGAGGCAGAAAATATTATTTTATGTGAAAATATGTATAATTGTTAATTTTTCAGCTTGTTATGAATGTTTAAATATAACATACGCATTACTCTTTTATATTTGTTGCTTTTTTTTTGTTAATTTTATAGTAAAAAATTAAAAGTACATACTGAGAAGGTGACTCTGCAAAATTTTTGGTTGTAGTGGGGCATTAATGCTAATTTTATGCATGTGTGAGGTGACATGCAATAATAGATTGAAGCCGTATTGAATGAACACTACACTTCACGTGAAACGTTTGTAAGGAATCAAGTTTAGTCCTTATAAGGCTACATTTGTGAATGACCAAAACACAAATTGAAATACTCACCTTGAATTTCAGAAATTCAGGCATACTCTAAAGATTTGAGTGGTTTTGTGCGAGAGCAGGCAATTTGTGTTGAATTTCAGCCCGAAAAGGTGATTCTCCTGTATTGTTTGTATAAATTATAGTTTGCATGTTTAATCGTATGTTGTTTTTAACGTTGAGAGCATGTTTTACATTATTTTAATGAATTTCTTTATTATCTGACATTTAAAAGCATTTTAGAGAAATATTAAACCTGTTTCTAATATAATTGAATTTTTTGAACAAAAAAAACAAAGTATCCGCCAGAATTTCATTATCCGCCAACAATAGCCGCCTAGCCCATAAGGTCAGCGGCTACTGATTGCGGATAATTATTTACTGGCGGATACTTCATTTTTCGAGCTTATTGTGATGTTTTGAACGTTTTAAGCGTATTTTAATACTATATTTTATGTGGTTTTATAGATGGAATTCGTGAGATACATATATGTGAGATACAACGGAGTCGTCGATGGTATATACTATGTTGGCGGGGCTACGGAGGTCCTTCCCCTCTTAAATGAAACAGTTGCGAGCCTGATATACAGCATCAACAATGTAATGACAACGCATTCGTTGAGCCCGAACTATCAATTGTATTATTTGGCGACCAATCGGTTTGGAAGGGAGAAGAAATGCGTAATAAGTGACGACGATGATGTGCAAGGCTTGTTGGAAACTGCCGAATATCCCATGGTGTACGTTGAGCACAACAACGACCCGGTCGAAGAAGCATACATCCCTACTTTTGATTTTGGCCAGGCTTCAGGATACGGAGATGATGAAGCACAATCTAGTCAGTATGAGACGTCGTATCATGCTCGCGAGAGCGCGCCTCCAACACAGTACTTTTCATGGGATGGGCAACCGTTGGACGAATCCGCATGGAATCTGAATGAAATGTGCGGGAGATTCAACCAGGTGCGGACGGATGAAGCCATATAACCTGAAGACGAAGTCGAAGAACCTGATGACGATTCTGATGAAGAAGACGAAGAATACGATCCAACGAACGAGTCGGGCACAGATTCTGCCGCCTCTGAGGATTTATTAGACGATGATCTGATAGAGTTCACGGCGACCGAGCGAGCAGGTTGGATCCGACAAAGTAGAACCCGTCACGGAAATCCGACGGACTCGACCGGTGATCTATCTAATTGGATAGTTCCGTTGATTCCAGTGGACGCCACGACTTCGCTCGTTGCTCGCGAGAGTGAGCTGTCCAGAGTTGCTGATTTGGGGAATAACTCTTTTTACAACAGTAAAGAAGAATTGGTCCTTGCTGTTGGCTTCTGGAATATGAAGCAAGGGGCTGAGGCAAAAGTTGTACGCTCAGATCAGGGACGCCTCTATTACAAGTGCAAGCACTCTGATAAGTGCAAGTTCGATGTGCGTGCATCTTGTCACGGCGGAGGGATGTGGGGAGTGCATAAGTTTAAAGAGCACTCTTGCGAAGGGGAGTTGGACATTTTGAAACGAATAAAGGCACATTCGAATGTGGTTGCAGCTTATGTGGAAAAAAGAATACGCGATGACGGAGAGGTCATTAAGCCGAAATCTATTATGTCGGAGTTGTTACGTGAATTTGGCATCAGAATCAAATATGATGTCGCGCTGCGTGCAAGAAATCTCAGCTTAGAGAAGATATACGGTCGAATTGATGATTCGTTCCTTCTTCTGCCCAAATATTTGTATGCCCTAAGTCAAGCGAATCCAGGCACCGTGATGGATTTGGAAGTAGACGAAAACAACCGGTTCAAACATCTGTTTCTTGCTCTTGCGGCTTCCATCACACCTTTCTTCTTTTCGCTTCGGCCAGTGATTGTGGTCGACGGCACACACTTGAAGGGGAAGAACAATGGCATTTTGTTCGTCGCCGTGACAAAAGACGCAAACGAGCAAGTTTTTCCGTTGGCATTTGGTGTCGGGCCGATCGAGAATGATGAGTCATGGAAGTGGTTCCTCTCAAATGTGAGACAAACTTTTGGTCAGCCCGACAACTTACTAGTTGTCTCTGATGCGCATGTCTCCATTGCTAATGCTGTGAAGAGCGAGTTACCAAATGCTACTCACGGTCTTTGCTACTACCACTTGCAGAACAAAATTAAGGGCTACGGGCAAGCTGTTGTTGAGCTTTTCCGCCAGGCTGCATACGCCTACACGGACTCAGAATTTTCACGTGCAATGTCGGCTATGGCTCTATTGAAGCCGGCGGCGTACGGGAAGTTGATGCGCGTAGGCCCTGAGAAGTGGGCACGATCACAAAGTCCGGTGACCCGTTATAGTTTTCTTACATCTAATGCTACCGAGGCTTTGAATGCCGTTTGTTGTGGGCCAGACGCCTTCCTATATGCTCCATGCTGGAGGCAATCAGGATGGTTCTGGAGCAGTGGTTCAATGACAGGCTTGCGTCTGCGGAAGAGAGCGATGACTTTCTTACTCCAGAGGCAAAACAGAAGATAAGTGCGGAGATCTCAAAGAGTCGTCGCTACACTGCGAAGAGGACCTCCGAGAGAAAATACAGGGTTCGTGCTGGTGATCGTCGCTTCATGGTTGACCTTCAAGCGAAGAGCTGTGAATGCAATGAATTCGACCTGGACGGCATGCCGTGTTCTCATGCGATCGCAGCCATTACGTATGTTAAATCTATTTTATTATAAAATTACAGTTATTAGATGCCTACTAAATATAATCTTTCTTTTCGCAGTGAGGCGAAAGAGCCAGTGGAAGATTACGTGGAAGCTTACTACCTGCGGAGTTCACTGGTTCAAACATACTCCGGTCCAGTAAATCACTTACCTCCCTTAGAGCACTGGGAAATTCCGTTTGAAGTTGCAACTGATATTGTTTTGCCAAACCTTTCTCGTCGACAAGCTGGTCGACCAAGAGAATCTAGAATTCCTTCAGCTGGTGAGAGGCCGACTCAAAGGACCACAACAGCGGATGCATCAAGTAGTCTGGGAAAACGAGCACCCAAAACCTGTGGTCTATGTGGCTCGCCTGGCCACACACGTAGAGCATGCAAGGGTACGGGCTGGGAGCAGTAGTTTAATTACCTTTTATATTAAATTTCGATGGATATTGATGTTGGGAGTATTGGATACTGATTGAATATTCAGTAGAGCTAGTTCATTCCAGTAAGTGATGTTCTGAAGTTGGGAGTATTGGATACTGATTGAATAAATTTCGAAGCGGTGTCATTTGCATAATATCGATGAACTAGCAAACACCATGGAATGCTCACTATCCGCCAGTAATTAATGGTTTATCACTAGTAGCCGCCCAACAATAAACATCAGCGGCTACTGGCCGCGGATATGTATTTACTGGCGGATACTTTGATAATTAGCGGTTTTTTGATGTTTTAGAAGCTATTGTGTTGCCTGATTTGAAATATTTGAAGCAGAAAACACACGCCTTTAGTAATGACCAACATGGACATGTCTTAACAATTATGAGTTGAAATTATGAATGAGACTTTGGAGAAGTGAACAATGTTTTATATAAAAGTTTAGTTAATAGCATAAAACACCCAAAGTATGCTTTTTTATGCATTAAACTATCAAATAAGACGTTTAGCCCAAGTAGCCGCCAGAAATTAATTACCCGCCGTGATTAGCCGCTGAAATGTTTTCAAGCGGCTACTGCTTGCGAATAATTATTTACTGGCGGCTAGTTGCATTAATCATCTTATTTCGTAATTTTATCTAGGATGCAAGTGGAAAATCATAGAAACATACTCAAAAAGATACTGCAACCTCTAATCAAAACGTCATTTGCATAATTATCATTTAAATGTACAAATACATAAGCTATTTCGATGCGGGGATGCAAAACTCGTAGATGCTACTGCCTATCTTGCGCCTATAGTCGGCGGCGTGCCCATTGCCCCACGCAAGGCTCGGCGAGCCTGATATCAGACGCTCCACATACATGCACGCAAAAACACCGGAGCTGCATTGATCTGGCTGCTGAAACTGCTCATTCTCGTCGGCATATTGGATTTTCAACCTTCGCCATTGGAGGTTTTCCAACGGGTTGTCGACAATCGTGGTCCTTGCGAACTACTGGGACACTTCAAGCATCTTACCCAACAGGCACTGCAGCGGATATAGGGCGGCGATCACATCGAAGCGCGGCTGCGGCATGGTCTTGAACAACTGCGAATCGAAGATGTCGCAAACTCCACTCAGCAAATCCACTCGGCATGTAATGTAACGTCCACACACATGTATAGGCAAAATGAGCTGCACACGCAAATGCAATTGGTGAAGAGGAAATAAAAAATGAACTACTCCAACATATTGATACTGTAGATATATATGTGTACCGTTGTGGCATTCATCCAATCGCCATGAGTCGAAGATACCCCCTGCCCATGCACCATATACATCTTCTTGGAATGCGGTTGCCACGTAGCAAAAACTCCGTCGGAATATATAAACCGCCCTTCTGCCTTCGCGGGAAACATTTCCCGCCACGCTGACTTCAACTGCGTGAATTCATCATCGAAATATTTCTGCCTCAGAAACTGCCTCAGAAACTCCCTATAATTCACTTAAAACAACGCAAGTTAAACAATGTTGACATAATTTAAATTAAATGACTTGTAAATTTAATGCAACGACAACATACCCCTCTAAACTGCTTCCAATACTCGTGCATCTCATCTTGAGTCAGGATCGGAGCCGAAGAACGGGCCGGCTCAAAAGGGTATGCTGAACTCGTGCCCGGCTCAGCCCACGAGTAGCGTGGCCCACCATAAGAACTGGACGCCTCGAATGTGGGCATGTGGTGGACACCCATGTGCGGAGTCTGCACATGCCCAAAACTAGTCGGGCCACCAAACGGATCATGCTGCCACTGCGGGGTGTGCATGGCATCACCAGTAGTCTGTCCCACCTCTCGTGCAGGAGACTCATGTGCAGGGGATTGGTGATGCGATGGGGCATCTGAGGATGTAGGCTGCGCCGGATCGGAGTCGGGCTCGGGCTGGGGCTCGCGTCTCCTGTCAGAGTGAGATCGTGGAGCAGGTCTGGGCACGTGAACATCAGTGCTATGCGAGCATCGGCAACGCATAGCATCGAACTTGTCCTCGAAATATCTCTTAATCCTCCTGAACAGGCTGTCCTCCACGGTCCTCGCTACCCGTTCCTCACTCTCGCGCATCATGTGCTGCATGCGCTGCCAATCCTCCTCGCTCCACTGTGAAGGTGCAGGAGCATCCTCGTGCCTAGGCCTCGGGGCTCTGTGACTGTGAGACCTTCGACCAGAATCAACGGGGTGATCGCCCCCAATGCTCTGATCGTGATGGCTGCTGCTCGATGAGGTGTCCACTATTTGTCCCCTCGGGCGCTTGCCAGTATCCTGTCTCATACTGCGACGCCGAGGTTGATGCTCAGGAGCATCCTCGTTGTGGTCCCCACCAGTGTAGCGCTGTCGAGGCTGCCTATGACCAAAGACTGCCGGCTCTGGTACTCGAACCCCTATCCCGGCATTGACGCCTGCCACCGATAGCCAGTAAGATGTCTTGGCCTCGTACTCATCGGGGACCATCTCCCATATCCCGTTCTCCTAGAAACAAAAAAAATGTAGTCAAACATTAATATTCATAAAATAAAATAATATTAACAAATAAACAACTAAATTATTACCGGAGACTCAAAATAACTCTGTAACCCATCCAACTTGGTCTTCACGAACGTCCACCTCCGAAATCTAGGGTAAACCCCCGCATTGCATATGGCTATGGCTGGGCCCAAATAGGGAATTTTCTCAAGACCCCAAATGAATAGGGCCCAAGAAGGACCGTAGAAGTGATACTTTTTACAATCCTGGTTGATTGTGCTGTGCTTCAACCTGTAGTTCAAGCTTCTATACGCGCACGATCCCCAAGGAAATCTGGAAAAGGCCGGCAAATCATCCACCAGCTTCCAAGTCCAGGACTGCACGGGTCGTCGCACGTCCACTCCTAATACAAATGCGTGTAGCACCAACAAGTGGGCCACACAGAGGTACAACCCGCCGTCGGGGTCTTTTACTGGATTGTCGGTGTCGAAATATTTATCGGCCAGGTCCTGCACTGACACCGGCTTAGAGCGGCAAAATTTTCTAAATGTCTGAGCGTCGCTCAGATCGTGCTCAGCCTCGGGGTCAAAAGGATCATCCCCAAAGGACAATCCTGTCACGAGAGCGAAATCTCTCGGAGTAAACTCAACCTTCCTCCCGTTGATGTGGAAGGAGATCTCATCATCCTCATTGAAGGCCGTGATCTGAAGATGACGAGAGACAATATGGTGCAATGCAGCATTGCACTTCTGGCCCGGCTGCCAATCCAACATAAATCCAAAGCACCCATGCCTGAACGTATTCTCCAGTGCAAAACCGCCAACTTCGGTTAGTCTCTGGACTACTGTCGATAGATAAGTAATATTGTTGTACGAACTGATCTCAACTGTTGGACGATTGATTTGCTCGGGCCTCGAATAACGGACCTATTCAATACAAAAAATAACTCAATTTACAAAACATAATGAATTAACAAACATCAACTAATAATAACGCATAATTAACTATTAAATTACTGGAAACATAAATAAAAAAATATAAAACCACAATAAACAAGTATCCGCCAGTAATTAATTTTTTAAGAAGTAGCCGCTGGGTTTTTTCAAACCCGGCGGCTACTTCTTAAAAAAATTAATTACTGGCGGATATTAGGTAATTATGGTTCTATATGTTTTTATTAGTATGTTATCAATTTTTAAATTCTGAATAACCCAAAAAACGTTATTATTTTATGCGTAATACAGTAAAATTACCCTAATGATCTAAATAGACGATTAAATATATCTAAATATGCTTCAACTAAATAAAAATTCTAACAACACTGAAACTATACTCAAACTTGTAACAACACTCAACTACACTATATAAATACTATATATCTAAATCAAAATTCAATACTATACAAATACAAAACAAATAAATTCAACAAGTGTATCTAACACATACAAAACATATATAACTAACATATATATCTAACATTTTCTTACAAGTACAAAACAAAATTCAATACTATAAACATAATGAATAACTCAATTTACAAAACATAATGAATTAACAAACATCAACGAATAATAATGAATAATTAACTATTAAATTGCTACAAACATAAATAAAAAAATATAGCACCACTATTAAGTAATATCCGCCAGTAAATAATAATTTTAAGAAGTAGCCGCTGGGTTTGAAAAAACCCGGCGGCTACTTCTTAAAAAACTTAATTACTGGCGGATATTACTTTATTATGGTTCTATATGTTTTAATTAATATGTTATAAATTTTTAAATTCTGAATAACCTAAAAAACGTTATTATTTTATGCATAATACAGTAAACCGTGAATTTTAAAAACGTGATTATTTTAAAAATGTAGTATACTTACTTGGTTTGAAGAAGAAGCCATGGCGTGAATGGATTTGAAGAAAGACCGAATGAACTCCTCGTTTGAAAAAATGAAACAGCGGCTGCTTCTCACTCTCACACGAAAAAATTAAGTATCCGCTTGAATGTGGTGATGGTGCGGCTGCTTCTCAAAAATTCTACCCTAATTTAACATAAAAAGTTACCCTAATGGGCCCTACCCAAGATTTCGACCTTATCAAATCTTCAATGTGGTCAAAGAAACCCACAAAAGCCGTGCCCAAAGTATTCCAATACCCGTGAATTACACTTTTCTGCAAAGCCTATAGATTCCCATACTAGAGTTGCCGGTTGAATTGTCCAATCACAATTGAATTAGCTTTAGCTCTTCAAAATTGAAAAAAATACAACAACCATTAATATGAACTCTAATAAATAAAATTTATATATATTGTGATATAAAAACCAGTTATAAATGACATGGTACTATTATCCGCCAGTAAAAAGTATCCGCTAGAAGTAGCCGCGTAGGGTTTCTTTCACGCGGCTAATTCTAGCGGAGACGAATTACTGGCGGATACGTATGTGGTAGGCTCTCTAATATTTTACTGCTTCATAATATATGATTATATAATTTTTTTATCCAACATTTTCTATTATTTTATGTGTTAGGCTACATTAATTCATGTTAAATAAAATAAAATCAAAAATTCGAGACTTATTACACCACTATGATCCAAATTTGTCTAAATACAAGCCTATTATGTATTTCTACTTCATAGAATATATTTTAAAAAAAGAATACAAAATTAAGGTAAGTTTGTGTATAATAAAAACGTAATAGGAGGATGTAAAAAATTGTACTTTAAGTATATTTGGAAACAAAAAAAAATTCTAAACCTAATGTATACATTATCCGCCAGTAAACAGTAGCCGATAGAAATAGCCGCCAGTATAAAAACCCGGCGGCTATTTCTAGCGGCTATTGTTTACTGGCGGATAATGTATACATTAGGTTTAGAATTTTTTTTTGTTTCCAAATATACTTAAAGTACAATTTTTTACATCCTCGTATTACTGTTTTATTATACCCAAACTTACCTTCATTATTTTCAAACTTAGGGCATTATACGTCAATCATCTTACAATAATTGCACATTTATCTGGTTTTGTGCATTTTTAACTACCTATCTTACACATTTTCTTACACAATTGTACTTGTGTAAGAAAAGTGTAAGAACTTTTACAAAAAACCAAGCAATCCATCACCATCAAGTGTACTTTTCGGTTTTGACTTTCAAAGTGGGTAGTTTTGTAAGATGTTTTATTGAAGTGGGTAGATTTAATTCCAACCCTTTTGTTATTATTAGATTTAAAATTGTTAGTTTTGAAATGTTAGAACATTTTTAATATTCTGCCTAAGCAATGAGACTTGATATGATATTTTTCTCTTGTTTTAGAAAAAATAGGTTTGATAGTGATCTGGAATTTGTGGAGTCAAATTTGAAATAGTTTACGAGTGAGACAAAGATATTAGTGAAGGCATTGAATAATTGAATGAAAGTTGGGAGCGTTTGGGCCGAGTCAAAGATGTTCAGAATGAATCATTAATGGGCCTCTGATTGTTGCAGTATTTTATGCATTTGGATTTGGGCCAATTCAGAAATCTGCACATCTCACCCACTCGGGTCAACCGCTGCGGGTCTGGGTATGCCCGACAACGAATCAAATTTAATGCTCCTCGTATCGTATGTGCGCCAAATTTCTTTTTCAGCTTTTCTTGGTCTGCAATTTTTTTGTTTGATGTTGACTTTGGTGCCCAATTTCTGGAGATATAGTAATAATTTTTCGATTTATCATTCTATATTGCACTCTATTATTTGGAAAGCAGAGGTTGAAAAGTCTTACTTACATAGCTATTGGAAAATTTGCAGAACTAGCCTTATTGTGTAGGAATTGTCATGACATCGTTTTAAAGATATTGATGAGCTGATCCACGTATACTTCTTAAAAAATCACTTCATATTCAGTTTCGTCTTGTTTCGATTGATATTAAAAATCATTACAAATTATAAAGATCATATTTTTTTGGTACTAGATTTTAAAAGGCGATGTTGTAAACGGAAGATTGAGTAAAAGTACTTAGCTATTGATTGTTGGAAATAAGAAAGCTTGCGGGCGTATTTTAATGGAACAAAAAGGTAGAAGATCGTGTGCGTGTGTTGGCCAAGCGATAAGGAATTAATGCTTAAGGCTAAAGGTCTTGGGTTCGAGTTCCATGTGACAAGGAACTAAACTGAATTGAAATTACATAAATAAGAACTCGTAGAACTAAAAAATCGAGTCGAGGAGAATCCTCTATCCATAAGACGAGATACGTCCAGTAGTGCTCTAGATTTGGCGTGTCGTCTCTAAAAATGAAACGGCTTCGTCTCGTAAATAGCAGCACCGTAGACCAACGAGCCCCAACGAACTAGAACGAGGCGAGAACAAAACTCAACTATGAAATGCAGAAAGCGCGTATAATGACATTGTTCAGAGTTTTGCAAGTGTATATGATGCATGGGTGGTTGTTCTATTTATAGGGCACAGTCCACCAACATGGAGGAGACTTGCTTTTGAAGGCAATATTCAAGTTGGCTGAGAGTTACAAATATAACAGCACCAACACCATTTGAATTCTGATGTAACTCCCTCCCATCTCATAATGACGGGAGTTTCATGTTGTGAGACAACTTCTGACGGGAGACCAATGGGTCTCCCGACTTGTTATGGGGATGGGTCCCCGTATGCACGTCAATTGGGGTTTAAGGTCTAAGGTCTGGCTCAAAGACCAATTGCCAAGATCCAAGTCAACGGTCGAGGTCGGGACTAGGGACTAGGAGCCGGGGGAAAAATCAACAAATTAGTGTTCTTGCACAACTAAATAAAACATATGCTCTTTTTTTATTGTTTAGTTCTGTATTTAAATGGAGTTTGTAAGTCTCGAATTCATTTGATTTTTTGTGTATTTTTATGTTGGAGTAGAAATCAGGTCTTTTATTGCAGATATAGTAAGTTATGCTTATAATGTTTTATTTCAATTTTAGTTTGGGACGCGCTTAGACATACTTGATGAATTGACAACTTTGGTCCTTTTCGCTGTTGTTGGACGCTTAGATATATAGAACTCGATCTTGCCTGTTTTATATTTGCTAGAAAATTTGTATCAAAATATATTTTTTCGAACTTCCTTAAACCTACTCTTACAAGTTTATGAGCTTGCAGATTTATCGAAACAAGTTGACTCCAAAGATTGACTTTTGTGTCTTTGAGTTAGTGAGAGTTTAGATAGATATGATCTCTTCATAGATTACATAAAATATAGGCGTCGATAGTTAATATATATAGTTTTTTTTTCTAGGATTTGGCACTCAAATTATCAAGATGCAATTTTTGCCTGTATGCATTTATATATGGAGATTTATAGAATAATTATCTTTGCCAATACAAAGATTTGTATAATAAGAAAGACAACAAATGAGAAAGGCTCTAAGGACATGATACAGAACTATTTTCTACTATATATCTAATTAGTGTTAGTAATATTTTGGGTTAATTACGCCAAAAATCATGAACTTTGGTCGGATTTCCAAACTTTTCATGAACCTTTTTTTTTATCAAAAATTCCCTGAACTTAATCGTCTGAACAATTTTTTCATGATTTTCGAAAATTCCCAAATTGAGTGCTGACATGGCATTTTTGAGTGACCTGAAAAATGATATGGCACCGCCGGACGGGAACCAAAACGACGTCGTTTAGTTGGGCGTAAAACGACGTCGTTTTGAGCCTCTCTCTCAGCTGAGCCCAACTGCATCGTCAGACCGGAAGTCGAGCAGCAGCAGCGCCGAAATCGAACTCGCCAGAAAAACTCATCTCTCCTTATCGCAAACCCTAACCATAAATCACCCTCCGTTGGTTCCCCCATCTCAAACGGCGATGTCGCAACAATTGACTTCCACATCGCAAAAATCACCCTCCCCAATCGCAAACCCTACCCCACAGCATCTGGGAGCCGACGGATCTGTGGAAGCCCAAACCCCACAGCAGCAGTCGATTCCTCTTCTCCGTCTCTGCCTCAATCGCGAGTCGCCGACAAACGAAGAAAAGAGTGCAATAAGGGTTGCCTGCGACTTTAGGGTCGCTGAATGGGTCATCTGCAAGATTGCGGAGCGCGATTTAAGTTGGAAAGCAAAAACCTAATCAATCGCCATGATGAATGGGTAGGGTATTTGATTACATAGGGCTGCTTTGGAGCAAAGGAGAGCTCTGTAGACGCTGTTGTTGTGGGGAAGAGGATGGTCACGGCGGTCCGCGGCGGCCACCAACAACAGAGAGAGAGGGGGGATCGAGCGAGGGATAGAGAGAGATAGGGGGAAAATAGAGAGAGAGAGATAGAGGGGGAGACGTAGAAAGAGATAAACGAGGGAGGGGGGCAGAGTGAGATAGAGGGAGAGAGAGGAGAGGGGAGCAGGGGTGGCGGCGCAGCCGCGACTTGCGGTGGCTGCCATGAACAGGAAGAAGAAGATCTGCGTGAGGAAGAAGAAGAATTTGCTTTTTTTTTGTTTTTTTTTATATATTATTTTCCATGTGGCAATTTTTGGTCCACGTAAGCGTCATATCAGCTCGTATTGCCTAAAAATTGCCATGTCAGCCCGGAGCTTCACCGGAGGAAAAAGTCACGGAAAAATTGTTCAGACGATTAAGTTCAGGGAATTTTTGATTAAAAAAAAAATTCATGGAAAGTTTGTAAATCCGACCAAAGTTCATAATTTTTCGCGTAATTAACCCTAATATTTTCTTATGATATAGTGTTTTGAAAGAAGGTGGTCAATCAGCTAGTATCTCTTATGTGTAGAAATTAGTTGTTGCATAGCCATGTTTATTTTGTTTTGAGGTTCAAATTAGCAATGCAAGTTCGCAGGGAATGTTTTTAATATTGTTTTCGTTGTTCTCTTTCTTTTCCGTACTACCTATCTCTTCTTCACAACCGGGAGTTTTTTTTTTTTAGATTTTTATAGCTTTATTTCTCTGTTTATGTTAAATTTGATTTCTTTATCGTTCTCGGTGCTCTGGAGGATTTTCTTTCTTGTTTTTTTTGGGTTAGTGAAAATCAATATTTGAAATTTATTGACTCTGGTTTCATAAAAATTGTTGTTTATTGGTATATTTCAAGAATAAAGGTATTGATTGGGTAAATTTTAGTACTGATCGTAATAGCATGACTTTTTTACCGTAATGATGAGAGTTATTTATGTCATTTTGTAAATAATTGTAATGATGATAGTTTATTATGCACATTTTGTTCAATGATTCATTCAGTTTTTCTAAAAAAACTGTGGCCGGTGCAACAGAAAGGGATGACAAAATATTCTTATGTCTAATATATAAAAGATTTTTTTCCTTCCAATATTGACAAAATATTCTTATGTCTAATATATAAAAGATTTTTTTCCTTCCAATATTTACGTTTTCAAAATTCGAGTTTTTATTGAATAATTGATGTGAATTATTTTATTTTTTTGTATTTGCTTATATTTTAATTATATTTAGTATTTGTATTTATTTATTTAAATATATTATTTAATTCAATGATGGTTGACGGTCATGCATCGTATTGCATGGGAGGACATATTAATTACAAAGAAATATAAGATTAAGATAGATTACGAATTACGATTTCTTCGTTATTTTCATTAACTAGTGTATCTCCCGCGCTATGCGCGCGCGGTGATGGTCATCTTAGATTTGCATAAATTGTTTATATATTTATATTTTATTCTTCCACAAAAAATAGTCATAGAAAGAGATGATACAAATTTTAATAAAAAATGTTAGTGTATTGTGAATGAATAAATGATCATATTTAAAAAGAAGTCTAAATAATTACAATTAATTATATTGTGAGTAAAGAAAAAGATTCATCAAATCCATCACCTGATGCAAACTTTCCAAATTTATAATGAGACTAATTTTTGTGAACGTCCTTAAATGACAAAAATAGGCTATTTTTGTGGGCGTAGAGATCATAATTATAACGTAAAAAAAATTAATTTTAATATCAAATTTATTATTTGTAAATTGATCTAATAGTTTAATATAATCAATGTAATTTATGCAAAAATACAATATTTGATTAAAAATAAGGTCTGCATTTTATATAATAAAGAAAGAAATAACAAATAAAACTAAAATAACATTTGAATTTTTGAAATAACATACATTAGTAAATATATATATATATATATATATATATATATATATATAGGGAGAGGTTCAAGAAAGAACCATAAATAAAAGAAGACCGGAGAACCATTTTCAGCCATTCGATTATCAAGATCTACGGTGGATGCATCATCTTGTTGGATGAATGCAGATCCTGGGTTCGAATCCTGAAGGAAGCATTTTTTTTTTAATTTTTTTAGTGCATTAATTTTAACAGCGAATGCATTAATTTTTACAGTGGATGCATTAGATTTGATGGTTCTCCCGTTCTCACAAATAATGTAGTTCTCTCTAGAACCACACCCTATATATATATATATATATATATATATATATTGACTTGGGGGAACTGGGGAGGGGGAGCAGTGAAGTATGAACCTGAGACCTCACTGTTCACAGACAGGAGGTCACACCGCTTGATGTCCCATTGGAGACAATAAATATTTTATCTTGAAAGTACATGTACATACATTTTTAAATATACAGTTTGAAGAATTAATTGATAAGAAATTGAGAAAGTTCGTGTACCTCTAATTATAATTTATACTTTTAAAATTTATTTAGTATTCAATTAATTACATAAGATTATTGCATTAGTGTTCCCTAAAATAAGTTATAATATATTATCATTTTATGATAATTACATAATATGCTATTAATAATTTTTGTTATAAATTAAAGAAAAATGCATAATTTTATAATTTTGTAAAACTCAAATGCGGTATTCTAATTTCAAGTTAAATAACATTACATTTTGAAGAAATATTATTGTGATATATATATATATATATATATATATTATGTATTATCATTTTAATTAAATTATTATAACTTGCTTATTTTAAATCTATTTTTCACATATTATATATCAAATTAAAGGTCATTTCGTGATCTTTCATTCAAGATGCACATTATATATTTTATCTAATACATAATTGCTTGAAATTTTTAAAAATATGTATTCTATCTATAAAATAAAAAAAAAAGATAAAAAATAAAAGATTAATTCAATTTGACGGTTACTTTTTTTTTGAAATCGAATTTGACGGAATTTGACGGTTTCTAATTATGCTTAGTTGTTGGCAATTTTTTTTATTTTTAAATAGATACAATATATTAAATTTTATTTTAATTTTTTAACTACTATTTTTTTCAATTCCAATTATATCCTTCTAATTGAACTTATTTACATTTACTTTGCTTTTTATATATATAAAGATTACCATTTCAGGGTAAGTAATTTAAAATTTATGCGGTCGGCCCAATTCACCTTGTGGGCTCTGGCTCAATCTATGGGAAAGTTAATTTCTAAAGAAAAAAAAGTTCACTCGATTTTTTGGGGTCAAATTTCACTTTATTCAATTTAATTGATACTTTACAATGGCTAGCCGACATTAAATATTTGTTCCTTGCAAGAAGGCTCCCCGAAACCACACCAGCCCCTTGTTTCTGTGTGCCCTGAATTTAAACTATTCATTTCAAACTTTAATTATTAAGAGATATTGAATATTTTATTGCATAGTTCTCTAGATATTTGTTGGAATCTTTTACACCCAACCCTATATATCAGTAGGCATTTATTCAGGAAGATTTCGTTTGGGGGTCTTAAACTTCTAAGTCTTCATCCCTCAAAAAAAAAAAAAAAACTTCTAAGTCTTCACAATGTTATTGTATTAATTAATTCTTCTTATCTTTGAATTAAAGCAATTTAATAATTATAAATTTATAGCAATAAATTTGTTGAGCTTGCTTTGGATATATGTATATATATATAGGGTGTCGCTATACAGAAAACTATTATTAATCTATAAAATAAGAATAGATTCTATCCGTAGATATTAAGATGTTTAACGGCTCTGAACGATTCATAGACTCTAATTAATATGTTCATAGGTTTATAGATTCATAAAATTTTGGCCGTTCGATTATAAAAAATCAAGGGTCTATCTTGGTTCTTATTTTATAGGATAAGAATGGTTTTTTATTTTAGTTCAACTTTATATATATATATATATATATATATATATATATATATATATATATATATATATATATAGAGTTGGGCTATAATAAAAACACATCTTTTTGTAAAAACTAAAAACGGCTGAATTCTATGTAGAACACGTATGAATTGGCTGTGTAACTGTATGAATTGCGAAATGTATGAATTCTATGTAGAACACGTATGAATTTCACAATTCATACAGTTACACAGCTAATTCATACGTGTTCTACATAGAATTCATACATTTTAGCCGTTTTTAGTTTTTACAAAAAGATGTGTTTTTATTATAGCCCACCCCTATATATATATATATATATATATATATATATATATATATATATATATATAGAGAGAGAGAGAGAGAGAGAGAGAGAGAGAGAGAATGGTTTGAACCATTCTATATATATATATATATATATATATATATATATATATATATATATATATGGAAGGGCTAAAATAAGTACACTTCTTAAGATATAAAAATAAGAATTATTTTCAGCCCTTAGATCATCAAGATTTACGGTGATTCACCATCATGTTGGATGAATTCATGGTCCTGAGTTCGAATCACAATGGTAGCAAAAAATTATTTTTTGCAATTCATACATTTATACAGCGAATTCATACGTGTTTATTTTTTGCAATTCATACATTTATACAGCGAATTCATACGTGTTCTACATAAAATTCATACATTTTTCCTAGTTCTTATTTCTTATTTTAAGAAGTGCTCTCACGGTAGCCCTTCCCCATATATATATATGAGTTACTTTCACTTATTATTATTATTATTATTATTATTATTATTTAGCACCCTAAATTATTATTTGTAACTTGTGTAATATTCAAGAATAATGTCAATAATATTCAAGCTAACAGAAAATGGAAAGTAAAGAACATACAATGAAAAATATGATATTAATATCTCGTGGTTGTCAATCTTTACCAATTGACTACTTAAGATAAACACATATTTACGTACTATAAATAGAATGTTGATACAACATAGAAAAATCAGCTGAATAATCCAAAGGATAAACGATCAAAACAATCTACTACGCTCTAATGCTGCCTTGGTCTTCGATCCTCGCCCTTGCCCTTCTGGCAATACAATGATAAGTTTTATAGATTGCATGTCTAAGACTTTCATCATTTAAGCTTGCCTTGAAACATTCGTTTCTCGTTTGCAGCAAAAAAATGACAATAGGTCACATTAAATGTTATCACTGTGAAAAATATGTTTCAAAATCGTACGCATGAAGGAGCTATATTGCAGCCTTTATAGAGGAATATTTCGTGGTCAGTAAGCTCCAGTTCTCAAGTTCTGCAGATTCCTCAAATAACAGTTACAATCCACTTTCGAAAATTGTTAGTCAACCAAACCTGCAAAATATTGGTTAAAATCATGCTCCTGAAAAGTAGGAACAAACTGACCCATTATTTTTGAACCATGATAAAATTGTACTTCACTTATTTAAATGCGATCAACAACACAATCCACGTTATTCAAACACTTAAGAACAAGAAAACAAAAAAAAAAAGGAAAAAATTAAATATTTACAGTTACTTCTGCAGAGTTGATGTACAACTTCAAGGTAGACTACATAAATGTTGGATGTACACCATAAATATTGACAACAAAATGATATCATCATCCAATCCAACATTAATGGTGTCAACATTGACTAACAATTACTCCCTCCGTCCCACTCCAATAGGCTCACTTCTTTTGGGCACGGAGATTAAGAAAATTTATTTTTTAGTAAGAAAGTGGTGTTGTCCACACCAATTAAGTACAACTTTTTTACCCAAAAAAGAAAATGAGCCTATTCGAGTGGGACATCCCAAAAAGAAAAATGAGCTTATTGGAGTGACACGGAGGATGTATTATTATTAGAGAGCGTTTCCTTTTTTAAAGATTATCTTAGATAGAAAAAAATAGTAACTCTAATTGCTTATTTACTAAGATGGTTTGCAACTTTAGGATATTACAATATCTTTAGTAATTTCTATAATTTGAGCTAGTAGCTATTTTTGCTTGATTTTTATTCAACAAAAAAGTGAGATTGAAAAAAATCCTTATGTTAAGAATAATGCTCAGCCATTGTTAAATTAGGATTATATAGCATAACCAAAAAATAAGAAAACCCTTGAAAGCATAGAAAGTAAATTAATGGTCAGACCTCATTAAAACATCAGAAAAAAGAAAAAGAGTGTAAGATAAACCAGGAGCCAGACAAACAAAGAATAATATACTCAATCATATATCTTATTAATCATATGCAAATAAAATACCTTCGAAACTATAACAAAATAAGAGAGTATTAATTAGTTAGCTAGGTTTTTAATGTAATATTCACATTTTTTCAACTGTACTCATTTTTGTAGTATGGGCATTATTAATTACCAATTAATTCTCTCGCCTCACGCCCGAAATGGACACATTTTCAAAAACATTGTTTCAAAATTAATTAGTATTACGTCACTTATTCCATCGTTAAATTACAATTACGTAAATCCATAATTTTTACCAGACAATTTTTGTGAGGAATTATAAACATTGAAGAATACACTAGATTATATAAGTGACAACATTACCATTAAAATGTAAATGAAACACTATTTTGAAATAATCTAGTCCGTGAAATGGAAGCACGCTTTCTAGAAGAAATTGAGATCCTTTTACCTTTCTGTTTTGTTTTGAGGATATTGAATTAAACGAGACCAAGAGAGTTGAATAAAGTTGGACTAATAATATTAAAAAAAATGTTTAAAATTCGACCTTCCCCAAAGAAGAAAGTGATGAGGGCCCCCAAAAATATCTTCAACACCACTTCTGCCTGCTACCACTGCAAACTTTCCACCTCTTCAAGTTTCAACAGTGCTGTGTAATAAAATATTATGTAATAAAGCTATCATATGCTTATTCTTACATTAATTTAAATCATAGCTCTCCATCACTCCACCAATGACCTCTTCATGTTTTCGGCCTACTTCACTTAATTCTCTCCTTGTTTTAATTTCTTGCTAACAAATTCATGATTATCATCATCACTCCAAAAACCCTCATTTCCCATCTCCTTTTTCCATTTTGATTTAATTTCAAGAATCCCCTTTAAGCCTAAGAAATGAGAAGAAACTTAGTTTTGTGTTCATATGTTATAAATCTTGACACCAACCATAGAAAGATCTAGGTAGCTACACATTGTTGGTAAGATATTGGGTTGTGGGGAGTAAACATGAACATTATAGGATCTATGAAGGAGGAATTCTTGGGATCAAGTTCATTGGAATTGGATGTGGGTAGAGGCTACAATAATCCTCAAGCTATGGAGGGTTTACATGAGGCAGGGCCTCCACCATTCTTGAGCAAGACATATGATTTGGTTGAAGATGAGAGCACAATTGAGATTGTTTCTTGGAGTAGAGGCAACAACAGTTTCATTGTTTGGGACCCTCACAAATTTGCCATCAATCTCCTGCCTAAGTTCTTCAAGCACAACAATTTCTCAAGCTTTGTCAGGCAGCTCAACACTTATGTAAGGCTCTCTCTCAATCTTGACTTTTCTTGATTAATTTGCAGTTTCTTATAATAATATTATGGCATGTATACTTTAATTTTTGGAGTGCCCTAGATTTGTTTAGCCTTTATAAAGCAACTACAATTGATCCATAATATTAATCTGTAGCTATCTTTATATAAAGTTGGCACTTCTTTTATATGTATATACATATATATTAATTAATGGGTCAGGCGTTTACTTTACATGATTGGTAAGATGAATGATATATTGGGTATTTTTACCCTCAAAAAGTAGGAATTTTCCAACCCCACTCTATTAATGTGATAAAAATCAAGCAAAAATAGCTCAAATGATAAAAATAATAAAGGGCATTGGGATATTTTCAATCCATCAAAGTAAACAACGGTACTATTTTTATATATCTATCAAGGCTAATCCTTCAAAGTAAACGCGCACTAAGGGATATATGTCTCTTTAATGAATCTAATCCAACTATTGAATTTTTGTATATACTTATATGTTAATGTACATTGTTCATAACATCACATGCTATGATTTGATTTTATTTAGGCTTTCAAGTAATTGTGATTTGTAAATATATATGAATCATGATGTGCAGGGATTTAGGAAGGTGGATCCAGACAAATGGGAGTTTGCAAATGAAGGGTTTTTAAGGGGACAAAAGCATCTCTTGAAAAACATAAGGAGGAGAAGAACATCATCATCAAATCCTGTATCTTGTAATAATTTAGAATCATGTGTTGAGGTGGGGAGGTTTGGTCTGGAAGCGGAGGTGGATCGTCTGAGGAGAGACAAGCAGGTTCTAGTGGCGGAATTGGTGAAGCTGAGACAGCAGCAGCAGAATACAAAGGCATATCTTCAAGCAATGGAGCAAAGGCTCAAAGGGACTGAGCAGAAGCAGCAGCAAGCAATGAGCTTCTTGGCTAGGGCAATTCGCAACCCGGATTTCCTGCAGCAGATTGTGCAGCACAAGGAGATGAAGAGAGAGATTGAGGAGGCGATAGGAAAGAAGAGGAGGAAGAAGATTGATCACCAAGAATTGGTATTTCAAGATAGAGAAGGTGGTGATGATCATGGTAACTACATTAGTTTTGGTGGTGGTGTTAAGGTCGAAGCTCAAAATTTTGATGATTTGAAGGTGGGGAGAATGGGACACGTGGCACCTCGGCAATGGCTTGATTTTGGTGCAGATGAGCAAGGGTTTTGGGAGGGTTTGATGAGTGAGGGAGTTATTGATGGAGATGATGAGGGTGTAGATGTTTTGGCTAGGCAACTAGGATTCTAATCCAAGATAGATAGCTAGGAAATTAACTAGGATTCTTGGCTTTCAACACCTTATGATAAGGTTAAACCTCACTGTTTATACATAGTATTTTTAGTAGTGTCCTATTTCTTGGGCAAGTTGGACATGTCTAAAGCCTAATTAAGTTAGATTGGTGAGTATCATATACCAGAAGAAAATTCTAGATAATCATATGAAATCAGACCATTCAAATGTGTTTAATTAGGCATTTAAGCACCCTCTAACTAGAAGTCTAGAACGTTCTTGAACAATCAAAGTTTGGAATTAGTTTTTACTGCCTCTCTAGATTTTACCTAGCCTCAATTAATTTTTAAAGTGTGCTGTGTTTTGTCTGAGCTATATTGGGAGCATGAAATGATACTCATTTGTGTTCATGTTGTTGATGATGAAGTTTGTTTGCTTGTTAAAAATGTGTCTCCTTCTATGGCAAAATTAGAATCACATAATTGTTGTATTTGATAAATTTGATTGAAGTTGAATATGGTAAAATGTTGTACACGCACGTAATTAGAGCATCTCCAGTGGCGACTTGTAAGCGCCAGCTCGAGGTGCGCGAGCGCTGGCGTGCCGCCGATGCTCAAGCGCCGCACGCCCCGTCATGCCGGGCACGAAGGAGGAGTGCGTGCAAGGAGATGCTCTAATACATTAATCAAACAAATTAAATTCTTCGAAATGGTTTTTTAGTTAAATATGGTCACAAAAGATGACACCATGTCTGCCTGTCTATATCTAAATAATGGATATAATTGCACATGCTATGCTTCATCCACATCATCATAAATCTCACTTTGTAAACTTGATATATTTTTAGCTCATTATAAATCATTTCTCACACTTTCATCACTTTTTTAAAGCTATACAATTCTTTTATCACAAATTCTTTCTTTGGCATCTTATAACATGTAAGTTTGATCTTTATAATATCATATAAATCGTCATATATCTTAGTTTTTCTTTCTTATTTTTCCTTAATAAAAAGGAAATGCAAAAAGAATGTAGATATGTGTGGCAAATCGGTCAAAACGAGTATGATATGGAATTCAATTAGGAAAAAAAGATCTTGCGTGATCACTTAGATCTCAATCTCAATTCAATAAATGAGGATTATATTTTTTATGTGAAATTCCTTTAAGTGATCCTACCTATATTAATTGATGTAAAAAACTATATATAGGTAATATAGATAAAGGAGAAGTGGATAAAAAAATGACATTAGACTATTATGTGTTCTCTATTTGTTAAATTGTATATGCAACCTGTCTAATAAAACTCTACACAATATCTAATTTGTGGGTAATTCTATTCATAGCCACCATTTTATTCATTATAGCCTCTTATTTTTAAATAATAATAAAATAGTATAATTATAAATTTATTATCTTACCTTTGTAAATCATATTCCCAAATTAAATTCCTAATAAAACATTCATTTTATACTTTGTAACCCCTTTATTGTGGAACCGTGACAAGCTTTTTGGAAAACAAAATTACAATGAAGAAACATATTTCGTACGTAGCCCCCTTTTCCATTAACAAAGCCATGTTTTTCTGCAAATCGCAACACTAGCCATCTATTTTCCAGAAATTCTAAATTATATAAGGATAAATTAGTAAATTTATTATTATTTTTTATTAAGATTTTATATATGAGGCTATATTGAGTAAAATGGATAGGGTTGAGCAAAATCGGACCAAAACCGACGGATCGGACCGAACCGATCAATTTTTTCGGTCCGGGTCGGTTTTGGTCCATGTATTGGTCCGGTCCGGTCCGGTTTTCTTGGACCGAAAATATTTTGGTTCGGTTTCGATCCCGGGGAGGCCAAAACCAACGAAAATCGGACCGAACCGAATATATATTTTAAATATATATTTCATATTGTTATTAATTATTAATATTTTTATTAATATATTAATATTTCTATTAAATTTTAATATTTTTATTAATTTTAATATTTTTATTAATATTTTGATTAATATTATTAATATTTTTTTATTAATTTTTAATATTTTAAAAATGGTCGATTTTGGACCGAACCGAACCGAGAACTTATGGCGATTTCGGTCCGATTTTGGTTCGGTCATAGGATTTCAGTTGGTCCGAATCGATCCAAATAATATTGAAAATTCGATTCTCGGTTTCGTCGGTTCCGTCCGCCCCTAAAAATGGGAGCTATGGCTATGAATAGAATCACCCTAAAAGTTGTAGCTAATAACGGGCCTAATTATTTGGTTAAGCATTGACGGCAAAACAGGCCCAGGTATTAGGTTTAGTGAGCCCATTAAGGTAAACAAAATACTTATTCATCAAACTCAAATTTTAGATCTTTCACCATGCTCCATCCATTATTTTATTTTATTTTATTAATGAATAATGTGATCTTAATTATCATTACCCAGAAATGGTGAAGTCAACAAATAGTGTAGTAGTACTACTTTTTATTTACTTTTTCTCTGCTTTAAGTTAACGAAAAGCATGGGAAATAAAATTGTCAGAGCCTAATATTTTGCTTTATTTCAACCCAATGTTAGTTAACTTATGTATTAGTGTATGTGACAGCGTCAAAAAAGAAAAAACGTATACTGTATTTTTGTACAAATTATAGTATAGTCTTATTTTAATTTAGTTTGTCACTAATATCCAAATTAATGATAAAAGCATGCCAATTGACGTCTCATGAGTCATGAATCATGATCCTTGTATTTTCTCTCTCTCATTTATTGCATCATTAATTTACTTGTGAATATTCAATTCTAATATTTATTAGTAATAAATTGAGTCTTCGTACTTTTATTTCTAAGAATTGATTCATTTTATGTTCTATTCTTCTTTGAACTTGGATAAAGTATTTTATTTATTATGGTTTTTACACAAGACATGTATAACGATGAATACTAATTAAAAAACACACACACACACACAAGGTTAGATTATACGAAGAATTATATTGTTCTGAAAGACTAACAAATAAATTAAAATTCTATAAATAAACCAACATAACTTATGATAGAAATAATCAAGGATCTCGAGATAAAGATAATCAAGAGCCTGAGCTTATGAGCTATTAATTTATGGGACGTTAACTTTGTATGATTGATCAAATATATGATTGAATATTTTTATCCTCAATAGTAGGATTTCTCTAATCCCACTCTTTAAATGAGATAAGAATCAAGTAAAACTAGGTTAAATGATAATAATAAATATAATCAAGAGCCTTTAGATATCCCAAAATTTCAATTCATCAAAGTAAACAAGGGATTAAGAGGGTGTTTACTTTGAGGGTGCGTTTACTTTATATGATTGATAAGATGCACGATTGAGTATTTTTATCCTCAAGAATATAATTTCTCCATCTCACCATTTTCATTAGATAAGAATATAGCAAAATTAGTTTAAATGATAAAAATAATCGAGGGTCTTAGGATATCCCAAAGTTCCAATCCATCGTAGTAAACAAGGGATTAATCTTACTATTTTTATCCATCAAGACTAATTTTTCAAAGTAAATGCCCCCTGAATGATGTCTTGATAGATAAAAATTGTAAGACTAGTTTGAGATATCCAGTCCCTTGTTTACTTTGATGAATTGAAAGTTTGGGATATCTCAAGATCCTTAATTATTTCTACCATTTAAGATAGTTTGCTTGATTCTTATCCCATTAAAAGTGTGAGATTGAAGAAATCCTAATTTTGAAGATAAAATACTCATACATTTTATCAATCATGCAAAGTAAATGTCCCCTAATTATACTATTTTTATCTATTTTTTCAAAGTAAATGCCTCCTTATAAGCTCTTAAAATTTATTTTTAGGGCTTATAAATTAGTTAGGGGGCGCTTAGTTTTGAAGGATTAGCCTTGATAGATAAAAATAGTGAGGCTAATACCTTGTTTACTTTGATGGATTAAAAATAGTGAGCTAGTTTTGTTTGATTCTTATCCCATCAAAATGATGAGATTAGATAAATACTACTCCCTCCGTCCCTAAAATAAGTTCATCTTTTTCCTTTTTGGGACGTCCCCCAAATAAGTTCATCTTCATTTATTTCCATTTTTTGACAACTACCCCACCACTAATAATACTTTATTTATTCTTACTTTTCACTTTTTCACCACTTTTAATACTAATTATAATATTTTTTCACTTTTTCACCACTCCCAATACTAATTATAACATATTTTTCTCCACTATCAATACACTTTACCACTTTTCCTTAAAACCCATGAAGTTCCTCTTTGGGGACGGAGGGAGTATTTTTAAGGATAAAAATATCCAATTATCTATGTTATCAATCATATAAAATAAACTTTCCACTAAAGATGCGTTTACTTTGATAGTAAAATTTTTATTGGAAAACAATGGATGAAAAATATTTTCACATCCCTACCTTAGGATAATATTATTCAACATTAGAGAGAAAAAAAAATAAAAAGGAGCTGCTTGAGAAAATATTACAACATGTCTAATTTTTTTTTCCACCATAATAAACATGTAAAATTAATGAAAAATTAGTGAAAAAATATTTCTCTTATTTTCTATCAAAATAAGCGCGCCCTAAAAAATTATTTTATCAATCAATTTGAACGAGTTTATACAAGCACAAATGAGGTGATAAGTTGTTTTACATTTTTAAGTAGAGATGTCAATCTAGCCCGAAACCCATAGGCTGACCCGATTAACCCGCCACCCAAGAGGGTTAGGGTTGAATATTTTCAACCCGATAAAAGTTACAACCCGATTAGCCCGTAACCGAATAGCCCGGCACCCGATAGGGCCGGCCCGACTAGCCCGATGGGCTAGCCCAAAACCCGAATACTTAATATTAAATATTTAGATATAAAAATAAAAAAAATGACAAAATATTATAAAGTCTCATCATTTAACTTTTCTGTATTTTTGAGATGCTTTGCTTCTATGAATTCAAATTATTGTTGGATATTTTATTGTTTTTTCGTTAACAAAGTTGAACATTTTATTGTTACCAACTTTATTTTATATGTTATGCAATCTTGATGTTTTTTTCAGTATCTTATATTTTTGCATTTCATGCTTGCTATATGATTTATATCTTTGATTTCTATGTATATTTTATACATTATATACATTAGATCATTAAAAATAATAAAATACAAATGATTATTTCATTTTATGCATTTAAGCCGACTAGCACGATGGGCTAGCCCGAAACCCGAACGTTTAGGGTTAGGGTTGAAAATTTATAGCCCGACAAAATCTCCAGCTCGATTAACCCGCACCCGATTAACCCGAAATCCGGTGGGCTGGCCCGATTGACATCTCTATTTTTAAGGACCATAAAACCCGAAAAGGATACATATGGAAAGCGGGGCAGGCTTCAGGGGCAATTTCGTCAATATAAAAAACGAGCAGTCTCCGTTTGTTTCCATCGTCACTTCACTCGTCATGTCTAGGGATGTCAATGCAGCCCGAAACCCGTGGGCCGACCCGAATAACCCGATAAAATTAGAGGGTTAGGGTTGAAAAATCGCAACCCGAAAAAACCTCTAGCCCGATTAGCCCGCACCCGACTAACCCGGAACCCGATAGGGCTAGCCCGAAAACCCGATGGGCTGGCCCGGTGGGCTGACGGAATTGTGACTAATGCATCCAGTTACAACTTCTGCTATGTTTAGATCTATGGTATTTGCTTAAATATATATATATATGTAGCCTCATTAAAAAAAATGAAATTAATTAGTTAGAATATATATGTGTGTATGTGTGTGCAATCTCATTAAAAAAAGTGAAATTAATTTGGATTTTTTGTAGAAATTGATTATTAGTATCTCATTAGTTAGAAATTAATTATTAGTATCTCATTTTAAAGTATTACCAAATTTTTTTTTTTTGTCTGTCAATGAGACGTGCATGGCAAATCCACTAATTATTCAGTAATAATCCAGATTGATTCTAGTGCATTGATACATGTTAAATTTTACTATCTCATTTTAATATAATTTTGTTTATGTAATCTTGAATATCTTATATTTTTGCATTTCATGCTTTGCTATATAATTTATATCTTTAATATTCATGTATATTTTATACATTATACATTAGATCATTAGGAATAATAAAATACAAATGATAATTTTATTTTTACGCCTTTAACCTGATTAGCCCGATGGGCTAGCCCGAAACCCGAAAGTTTAGGGTTAGGGTTGAAGATTTACAACCCGAAAAAATCTCCAACCCGATTAGCCCGCACCCGACTAACCCGGAACCCGATAGGGCTAGCCCGAAAACCCGATGGGCTGGCCCGATTGACATCCCTAGTCATGTCATCCATATCCATGGTCTCCAAATTCAACCATAATAAATAATCCAAAATTTCTCTCTCTAAACTCAATTACCTCGTCAAAACCTTCGTCGTCTTACCGTATCGGATCCATACACATTTTCGAATACGTTTACATACGTATTGCGTTTACGTGTGTAGCTGTATTGTAGGTTTGGGAATGGGTGGAGCTCCATCGACGCCGAGGCTGGGCAGCGGAGCGCCGCAGCAGGAGTCGGCTGACTACTTAATTGCGGCCTTCGTTGGCGAGAAATCGTTTCCTCTCGCCTCTGATTACTGGCAGAAGCTTCTCCAGCTGCAACTCGACCTTCGCTGGGCCCCCGATCGCGTCCGCGAAGCTTGCCATCTTTTCGGTGTGTGCATTGTCCTCTTCGTCTGTTGTTGTTTTTGCTAATGAACTGTTGCTAGCGTTTTATATGTTGTTTGCGCTTTGTTATTAGCTGCAAATGTTTGATTTTTTTTTTTTTGGTGTTGCTTTTTTTAGTTTTCCGACGTGATCAGTCGTTAGTTGCGTTTTTTTAATTCATTTTAATGTCAATTGTGGTGTTATATCGGGTTATGGAAATCTAACGCTATCTGGAATTTGATTTTGCAATTATAAGAATGTTCACATGTTCGCTTGTGGAAATTAACTGATCACATTCTTTTTCCCCCCCTCTTTTTGTATTCTATGTGGTAGAATTCCGCACCTGATCTGTACCATCTTCTGTGGGCGTGTAATTTGAGTTTCAAATTTGAGGAATTTCTATTTATTGTATTCTATAGTTTCTGAAGAATATTCCAGACTGTTCGGTGGAGGAATCTATCAGTTCAGATAATTTATTAATCTGGATTTCTGCAGTTCTAGGTAAACTGTTATTTCTAGAGTTCACAGGTGTTTCTGCTGTCTTCTCAGTCAAGTTGCAGCTTTTTTTGTTGTTATAATTCATCTTTGAGAATATGTGAATGGTGTTGTAGTTTACTATTCAAGTTTCTGTTAAGGTATGCTGCTGAGTCATTTTAATTAAGAGCAGAGCTTGCTTTATGATTTTTGCTTGCAGCAATGAACAATTGTGACACAAGGCACCTTGCGAAGATTTTGATACACCTAACGTGGTGCTTGCAAGAATGTGTTACTGCCGCTGATGTGAAATCTCCAGCTTTCTCTAAAGCTCTTAATGCATTACTTTTATCATCAACTTTTCTGAAGAATCTCATCGAGAGTGCCACGAGCGACAACTTTGAAGAACTATACCTATTGCTGGATGAAACTGAGCCGATTCCCAATGATTTTTCAAAAGGTTCATTTTTTTTTTCTGCATGAATCAATTTAGCTTAGAATCTATATTGTATATAAGGTTTTCTCCCCCTTTCTCTTGCCCTTTCCAGGAGGGAGTTAATAATTTGTACTGCAATACACATACATATATATGCTCGTTTCCTTTCACACATTTAGCATAGATCATAACTCTTATTTGGTTTGTTTTGCTTTCATTGTATGTGTTGCATTCTGAATATACATGCACTTGTTATTTTAGGTGAATGTCTCTATGTTCAATTCTAGAACATGCTTTCCCAAATTTTCCCCTTTTAATTCCTGATAAAATATTCAGTCTCACTTGTTTCACTATCTAATCAGGTGAAAACGTTGCAGACCGCGTCATGTACAGTGTGCTCACATTCATTGCCAAAGTTGATGTTAGGTATGTGTTGATGTTATGCCTGTTGATGCCGTGCCTTCTATCTTAGTTTCTTAATTTATCCAATTTTGTGTATAAGACCTGGAGCATACCTTCTACATCATGAGCTGCTTAACTTCTTACTGATTGCCATGTCGACTCAACTTCTCTCTGGGCCATCACCAGGACCGAGTGAGAAACACCCTTTCCTTGATGCAGCTATGACTCAGGTGGATTCAAGTCTCATAGGCTTTCATCATAATTGTCCAATTATTTTTCCATTTTAAACATCTGGTGTTTCTGCAGGAAAGTTCTTTGGTTGATTTGGTCGTGAACAAGTTATTACTAAATTACACCATGCAGCCCAGGGTTCCATTAAGCAGTTTATTATATGCCATGTTTTCTGAATCAAATCAGCTTGGTGTACTGAGGAGAGTTGGCTCTGCAGCTGGTATAATAGTGTGGTGCAAACATTTCCTTCGTCTATTTTTAACTTTACCTGCGATTTGATGTTTTTGTTTTCTGGTTAAGTTGAATATTGGTTTATTATGAAAACTCTTGGAATCCAATAACTAAATCTTGATTGTTCTGACTGAAATATATTTTGTGTTTGCAGCAAACTTGATGCTGCTGCCCCTTAGTTACTTAGTCAGCTCAAATGGTGAAGCTTTAAGAAGTCCATTGGCAGAAAGGAGTCTAAATGTCTTACTTATTCTTGTTCATTACCGTAAATGCATGTCTGATCCTTCTCTGAAGGATAAAGGTGATAACTGCAATTCAGATTCTCTCCGTAAGGAAGAGCATCAACCTGAGGAAAAAATATATTTTTCAGAAAACCCTTTCTGCAAGGCGGTAGAAAATGTGCGAGATATTGAATGTATGATCCTGGGCATTGCCAGATTCTCTCAATTAAATGATATTTAAAGTGCTGAAGTTTCTGAGTTGTTCGCCTGCAGTCAGCCGCACTGATGTTAAGGGGAATGCACCTGGTGCTCTGACATTGAGGCTACCTTTTGCCTCTCTGTATGATACTCTTGGCATGTGAGTGTTTCCAGAGCCTTGCACTAGACATATAAATTAATGTTATTAACTATAGCAAATGTTAGTATTTTTAATCCTGTTAAATGTGTCATAGGATTTTGCTTATTCAATAGTATATTGGAAAAAGTTTTCTGAAATGCTATGATGTGAATATATAGGGTTCTTTACTTTCATAAGTTTTTTTAATATGATCCCTGTCCACAGTCTCCACATTTTGCATCAACTCCGCATTAACATAGTTGTTCTTATTTAGGTTCATCTTTCAGATCTAGCAGGTTGCATTATTTTCTAATTGAAAGTTAAAACAATCTACAATCTAGGTTAGTACTATATAGGCTTAAGACCTCTCTGTGCCAACACATTACAATGCACTTCTGAGATCTTGAGTGTGAATATAATTCGGTTTTATTGACTGCGTTTTACTTTTATTTTCATTTTATTCAGGTGCTTGGCTGATGAAGCATCTCTCCTGTCGCTTTATTCTCTAATGCACGGAAATTCATACTTTTTGGAGTATATTTTGGTGCGAACAGATCTGGATACACTGGTATGAATTGAATTTTTCTGAAGAAATGATTTCTTGATGTTTCATATGAAAGAGAAAACATGGATATATGATTATATAATGTGAAATAATGACTGGAGACTAACTGTCAACAGTCCTGACTGACTGAATTTAATTATTTGACGAGTACGTTTGTTGTAAAATAGTTGACTTTATCGTATTAATATCCATTTGCTCTCTGTTTAAAGTGTTTATTGCAGGAATATATATTCTTTCCATAGCTATCTTGTAACATGTGATAATAATAAGAATCGTAGTCTAGAGAACTTCTGCACTACTTCATGATAAATTAGGGAGGAGTTCATGTTTGTTGGTCTGTTGGTCTGTCTATTATGTGCTGATGCACGCCGTTATTCCTGTGAATCTTGGTATCATATTTTTTGTATGTCCTACAGTTGATGCCCATGTTGGAAACTTTATATAATGCTCCAAGAAGAACGCCCAATCACATATATATGGTTCTGATAGTCCTTCTTATACTTAGCCAAGATTCCTCTTTCAATGCCAGCATTCACAAACTGGTAAAGAGAATTTTGTTTCAACCTGTAAGTTCATTGTGAAATCTTACTGATTAATGATTATTCTTACAGATGCTTCCTAATGTTCCATGGTATCAAGAACGTCGCCTTCATCAAACTTCTCTTGGTTCCCTAATGATCATAATTTTGGTTAGGACTGTGAAATATAACCTCTCTAAACTGAGGGTGAGACTAGATGCTATGCTTCCGGCTTATTTTTCTCTCTTTTTAGACATTGTAGAGTTTATCCTTTCAAATGTCATCTTGTTAGATTATGACGATTCCTTATCATCTGGAGGCTGTCCTCAAAATATAATCTCATTGAACTCAAACTTTTTCTTTTATGTGTTTAGATGTCCATAACACAAAGCAAGCATAGACGATAACTTGTAATACAATGGAATAATTAATTTTTAGAAGTTATATGGTTATATAGTTCTTTGCCATTTTTATTGCAACAGGATATCTATCTTCACACTAATTGCCTGGCAACTTTGTCAAATATGGCACCAAATGTTAACCGTCTGAGTGCATACGCATCACAACAGTTGGTCAGCCTTTTTGACATGCTTTCACGCAAGTGAGTCACGTTGGTGCTGTTAACCGTCTTAGTGCTTGAATCAAGAGCGCTTTTTTTTGCCTTTTCTCTCCCCTCCCATTTTAAATGTCTCAATCTATAGGTACAATAAATTAGCAGAGCTTAAAAATGATAAGATGAACATAGCAGATGCAGTTGCAAGAGGAAACAACTTTCTGGAGGATCCTGTAAGTCCTTTTTTCCATCATCATCTGACTTTTATGTGATGGCAATAGGGTTATGTATAATATATATTGATCTGCAGTTAATGGAACTGCATATATATACCGACTTCCTGAGACTCGTGTTGGAGATACTAAATGCAATTCTAACTTATGCATTACCAAGAAATCCAGAGGTATCAGAAAGTGCACTTGAATGCTCATGCATATATTATTCATCTGATATTTTTAATACCATCGCTATATCACATATTTTGTGGCTGTGATGTTCAGGTTGTTTACGCAATTATGCATAGGCAGGAGGTTCTTCTACCATTCAGGAATCATCCCCGGTTTAGTGAGCTTCTGGAAAACATATTTACTGTACGTATTCAGTCCTGAGAATATTCCAATTTTGGAACTTTATAATCAAAATTAGGTGTTACCTCATGTATAACAAATGTCCTCTGAATTTCTTTGGTTACCAGGTTGTGAGTTTCTTCAATAGGCGCATAGATACTCAGAAGATGGACTGAGGAATGGTCGGTGGAGAAAGTTCTTGAAGTCATAGTGAACAACTGCCGATCTTGGAGAGGTGAAGGAATGAAGGTATGAAGAAAAATGTTGGATTAAGTAACTAAAGTAATTCTTGTGTTGTACGATTCTTATTATCTTACCCCTATATTTTGGTCTTCAAAGATGTTTACGCAATTACGGTTTATCTATGAACAAGAGAGCCACCCCGAAGAGTTCTTCATTCCATATGTGTGGCAGTTGATATTGTTCGGCAGGTATCCTCATTTCCATTCAAGTTTTCTGCTTTTACCTTCTTTCTACCATTTAGCCAGACACTTTAAAATAGTATATTCTTGGTGTTTTACTCGATTTCGACATTGATCGTTTCCACATGTTTCAATGCAGTGGCTTTACTTTCGACCCTAGCAGCATAAATTTATTCCCGGCACCTGTTCAACGTGTAAGCTCTCTTGCCATCCAGTTAGAAATAACAAAGGGTATTTTATTACATTAGTATTTATTTAAGCAACGCTCATGCAGGAGATAAATGATGGAGTGGAGGTTGAGAAGCTCGAAAATGGCGAGCTGAAAGAAGAGGCACTTGAAGCATAAGCCAGTTTTGTTGAATCAAATGTACATAACACAGAAATAGCACAGTTTCTCATTTGGTTTATATTATATCTCTGAGAGTGTATAGCCATGGTTTTCTCCTGTCTTTTTTATGTGATAGATAGATGTTACCAATGTAAAGAATAAGTGAAATTTCTCAAGCTTGCAGCAATACAAAAGTTGAAATGAAGAGACTTCCATTAATGAAAAGCTAGTAACAGATGTGGGCATTTTGAGCTTTATTGCAGTGCTCTCGTGTCCAGTATTTATTCAGCGAAGACGACGACGACAATATCATTTTTGATAGGGTGGTGTATTTGCTAGCTTGTATGTAAACTTAGTAAAGACGCCATATTCCTTATCACCACCAACTTGATCAACAGGAATTGCTTCACCAATTTCTTTGAGTTCCTCTGCTGTGAGCTTCACTTCCAAGGACGCAATGTTGGCTTCCATATTTTTAATCTTGGTGGTCCCTGAAAGTCGTGGTGTTGAGAAATTCTGATGACATTTATAAAATGTTATAAGGATGTGAGTGATACCAGGTATAGGAACGACGTCGTGGCCCTGATGGAGAAGCCAAGCGAGAGCTAGTTGAGGAGGGGTGCAGGAATGCTTAGCTGCTAAGGCCGCGAAATGGGTGTATATAACTCTGTTCTTTTCCTGATTGTCTCCGGTGAACCTCGGATGCGACGTCTGAGCAAACAACATCAACATGAGTTGATGCTAAAGAGCAAAATATATATGTGCAGAAATTACCAGGATGCTCTGAGAAGGCAAGCTCTCCACCATCCCTTTCCCACCAAAGAATCCATGACCAAGAGGACTGTATGCTACTATACCAATTCCAAGTTCCCTGCACACCGGAATCACATCCTCCTCGATGTCTCGACTCCACAGAGAATACTGCATCTGAACCGCAGTGATGGGATGCACAGCGTGCGCCCTCCTCATCGTCTCAGCACTTGGTTCCGACAACCCAATGTAGCGTATCTTCCCCTCCTCCACCAGCTTCTTCAGCTCCCCCACCTTCAACAACACCACATTACAATTATAACAAAACAGAAGAGTGCCATGTCATCTGATCCGGTGAGATGATACTCACAGTTTCCTCTATAGGCACAGATTGATCAATGCGGTGCAGGTAATACAGATCCACGTAGTCCACCTCGAGCCGCCTAAGGCTGGCCTCGATGCACTGCCTCACGTAGGCGGGATCGCCCCGGACCACAACCTCGCTCATGTCCGCCGTCATAGAAATGCCAAACTTGGTAGCTATTTGCACTCTCTCACGAGGCAGATCTTTCAAAGCCTGAACATATTAACAAAAATATTAGTGTACATTTGGTAGGTTAGTTGAATATAAAGCGAATGTGTTACCTTGGCAATCATTTTCTCGTTGTCGCCTTGTAGGCCGTACATATCAGCAGTGTCAAAGAATGTGATGCCTTTGTTGAATGCTTCTTTGAGTAGCGCAACTCCGACTTCATGGGGCAGAGGAGCATTCAGTATTCCCGAAAGGCTCGCGCACCCGAACCCCACTCGAGAGACCTCAATCATCACAAACATTATAATTATCATTATTGAAAAACCACAGCTATATATGTAAATTATATCGATATTGTTTTTTGTTTACCTCCAAACCTTGGGAGCCCAGTTTCACTCTTGGCACTTGAATCCCATGACTCTGCTCCATTCTTCTTACCAACCAAAGCTCTCTTCTCTCCTCTAAACTTCAGTGATACAACAATAGCTAGTGATGAGAGAGAGAGAGAATGTGAGAGGAATATATATAGTGGAGAGAGATGCATGAAGATGACATTATGTTTACTAATAATTGATAGAGACTTGCCTAGTTGTCCAGTGAGAGTCGTGTGTCATTAAAACTTGTGAAATTTCGGACTTTCTAAGATGGCTTGTTTCTCATCTAGATTTTATAGGTCAACTTCAGTACGCCCGGAATTTATAATACTAGTATTTTTTTTTCTTCTTCTTTAAAAAGAATTTATATAAGTATTTAGTATATAGTCGTGTGTCTTTAGTATATAGTATTTTAGTATATAATCGTGTGTCGTATTTTGAGGTCAAGGTCTGTGCGCCCAGGATTTCTAAGATGGCTTGTTTCTCAGTTACATTTTATAGGTCAAGTTCAGTATGCCCAGAATTTATAATATGGTTTCTTTCTCGCGTGTGATTATATAGGAGAGAGCAAGTTGCTACATATAGAGGGAGGCTGCTTTGTGTAACTGTCCATTCTCTAAAATAATCATAATTTCTATTGAGCTGTTGATAAAAAATAGTCTTATTCTATTTATGAACACTGTGTCACAATAGATTATCCTTTACTCCCTCCGTCCACCAATTAAAGCCCTACTTGCCTTTAAATATTTGTCCACCAATTAAAGCTTCATTGTGCTTTTTGTACCCTTTTACCCTCCTTCTTTACTTTAAATTACTACCCTTTGGCATTAATTATCCCACCTCATTTTTTACCCCATTTAATTAACTAACTAATCATTCCCCTAATTATCCATGAAACTCTCTCTCTCGTCTTCATTAAACTCTCTTTCTCTCTTAGTCTTCGTCTCTCTGAATTCGAAGAAAACCCACGATCTTCGTGTTCCTCTCTCTGAATCAATTGAGAAGACTAGATCTTCGTCTACTTTTCTCGGATTGATTGAGACCCACGATCTTCGTGTTTCTCTCTCTGAATCGATTGAGAAGCCTAGATCTTTGTCTTCCTCTCTCTGAATTCGAAGGAAACCCTAGATCTACATTTCTCCCGTCCATGGATCTATGTGGCTCTCACATCAGTCCATCATCATCGATGGACTCGATGGTGGAAGAAACTCCATTCCCGGAGAAGGCTTTCTCTGTACCAGACACGGTCGTGCCGAAATCTGACTTGGCTGGATCTCCAGATATCTGAAGCCATCCTCCCCGATGCAGGCTACGAAAAATGGGTAGCAACCGGTGTCATGGCTGATGACGAACCCCCGCCTACAACACTGAGAGGAGAGAGGTCGAAGGCCGAGGCAGAGAGATGGGCAGATGGGAGGTGGTGAGCGAGAGGGTGTGGTGAGAAAGGGACAACGACCAGAGGTGGTTCTCGGCGACTGTATCAGAGCGGTTGTTGTTGGAATTCGAGGCGGCGGCCTTTCCCTTCACTAGATCGGAGCGGTTGTTGCCGGAATCTGAGGCGGCGACCTTCCCCTTCATTGGATCGGTGCGGTTGTTGCCGGAATCCGAGGTGGTGGCCTTGTTCACTTAGGGGGTTTTTGGATTTGGTCATTGAATTTCATTTTTTTTTTCCTCCAATTGTTCGATCAAAAATTGGGGGTGAGACAGAGGGATGAAGAAGGTAGCAGGAGGGAGAGAGCAAGAGATCGATGAGAACAGAGAGAGGGAGAGAAAAAAGAGAATAAATTAATAAAGCAAAAGTATCTCATAATCATAGATTAGTAAAAGTAATTTAATATCTTAACCACTACCATTTTATTTCACCTACAACACCTTTTTCAGCTTTCTTAGTTTCCGCGCCGACACCCAAATGTGGCTTTAATTGGTGGACGGAGGGAGTATATATTAACTTATTTACTTATTCTATCACATGTGAGATCTTCTCTTCACTCACAATACAATTAATTATCATTATTAATTATGTGTGTGTCTGTTGGCCTAGCGGTAGGAGGGATATTATTCAACTTCATTATGCCGAAAATAATAAAATATTATTCAACTTCGGCGTGCTCGCTCCCTCTTATTAAAATCTGTGTCACTCCTCTAAATATTATTTTTTCCTCTTAGGATTATTTTTATAGGACGGGGAGAATATTATTCAAGTTCAGTATGCCGAGAATAATAAAATATTATTCAACTTCGGTGTGTTCACTCCCTCTTATTAAAATCTGTGACACTCCCTCTTAGGATTATTTTTACAGGACGAAGGGTATATTATTCAAGGTCAGTGTGCCGAGAATAATACTCCCCCCGTCACCAAAAAATTTGCCCCAATTTCCTTTTTTGGGAGTCACCCAAAAGTTTGCCCCAATCTCTTACTTTCTATTTTTGTATATAGCTCCACCATTAACTTTATAATTACAATAATTTAAACACTATTTTTGTACATGACCCCACTATCAAACAATTTTACCAACTTTTATTAAAATCCGTGCTGCTCCCCATGGGGCAAACTTTTGAGGGATGGATGGAGTAAAATATTATTCAACTTCGGTGTGGATTATTTTTACAGAATAGATGGAGAATTATTCAAGTTTAGTGTGCCGAGAATAATAAAATATTATTGAATTTGGATGTGCTCGCTCCTCTAGATTGCAGTTGTTTCTTTATCTCAGCCTGCATAATAGTCTCCATGTATTATGTCTACTGGGACCACATCAAGAGTTGTGCAATCTGAGTGGACAATATTACTCAAGGAAACTTAGACGTGCTTGTTGAATGGGTACTCACATCATGTCCGGTTTATAATTAAGTTAATGATTTTATTGATGTAGCATCACATTCACCACCTCCTATAAATTTGGCCGACCTCCTCTGCAATGACATCTCGTCTCCGAGTAACGCGTAACTCCTCGACTCTCCATTGTATATTTTGATGCAATCAAGTGCACACAACTTAAAATAGAATTGCACGGTTAAAATAAAAATATGAACCCAACTTACTATGTGCTCACTATGCATATGCAACGAGAATGTTCTTCTCTCGAGCTTCTAAATATACGAGTTCCGAATTATATTATCTAAATATTCATTCTTTTACATGTATTATAATTCACAACAACTTATCAAATGCTCAACATCCATTAGAGCGGATCCCCATCATGATTGATTGATTATCTTCTTAGCCTAGATTGATTGATTATTTAAAAACTTGTCTACATATCAAAATATATAGAACAATGGCCACAAAATTTAAAATTTAGTACTATTAGAAAGATAAACTAATTTTGATCACACAACTCACAAAATATTTTATAATTTTATATAAATGAACATTTTATTAGATATAATAGGGCTGTAAATTCGGGTACCCAGGTACCCTACCCGTAAAATGCGGGTACCCGCGGGACAAAAATCGCCCAAAACCCCACCCTCACCCGACCCTCCTGCATGCTGCGAGTACCCGAATACCCGCAACGGATACCAACGGCGGGTATGAGGGTACCCTCACAGTCCCGCAAATTTTTTTTATTGTAATTTTGCGGGTTTTTGGTCCCGCGGGAGGGTATTTTGTCCCGCATTTCACAATTTTTTTTGAAAATATCCTTTCTATTTCATCGATTATCCATAAAACCTGTGACGAATAAATAATAAATAAACAGGTGACAAACAAGCACAACGATCAAAATTCAAGTTCAAACGCTAAATCAAAGATCAATCCAACAGTCTAATAAATACAAAGTCAATAATAAAGTAATAGTACTAGAGGTAGTTTCAAAATGAAATTAATAGTGTAGAAAGTCACAAAATACAATTAGGGCTTGGAGTTTTTGGGAGTTAATTCCTAAAATTCCTAAATAAAATTATTTAATTTTAATTTTTTAATATTATTTGCGGGTAATGCGGGTACCCGCGATTTTTGAGGATATGATACCCGCACCCGACCCTCCTCTTTAAATTTGTGGGTATCGGGTATCCGATACCCGCGCGGGTATCGGGATGGGTGAGGGTATACCCGATACCCGCAACCCGATTTTACAGTCCTAGATATAACAACAATAAATTTTACATGGACAGTAAAATTTAAATTCAATATCTTTTTTAAAATTAAAAAAAATACTATATGTTCTTATCAATAAAGAAAAAATATGGTATTGTATTTCAAAATAAAAAAATATGCTATAATCAATTAATAAAAAATATGACATTTTATTTCAAAATAAAAAAATATATGTTCTAATCAATTAATAAAAATATAATACTCCCTCCGTCCCACTTCAAGTGTCCTGTTTCTTTTCAGCACGATTATTTAAAAAAAATGTAAACTAGATTATTAAGTAGTGTCGTGTAGAGTTAAAAAGATGGTGTGGGTACCAAAAATTCTTACTTTTTGAGATTAACTTTTTTCATAAAGGGAAATACTCCCTTCGTCTCGTCTATCTTGAGACATTTTTTTGGGCACGAAAATTAAGAAATTAGTGTTTTGTGTGTAGGTACGCCCAAAAGGGAAAGTGTCTCAAAATAGGTGATCAGACATATGGAGTAGGACATTTAAAGTGAGACAACCCAAAATGGAAAACAAGACACTTGAAGTGAGACACTGATACAATAATATATACACAAGTTGTCATGAATAAATACACAAATTACATTTAATATAATAACTATTATTTGAAAATAATTAGTGGAATTTTTCGATATATATAATTAATAGATATAGAATAAACCTAAAAAACAAATAGCATATATATAATTAAGTAGACATAAATCTACTAATATATATATATATATATATTATTGTGTATATATATATATAATCTAGAGTGAATTTTTAAAATGGCCACTTTCATATTGTAAAGATAAAAAATGTCCACTAAAATAAAAAACTTAAAAAATGTCCACTGTTACCAAAATACCATTCACATTAAAAATTAAAAAAATGTCCACTTTACATCACCCCTTTAAAAAATCCCGCAATTCACAACCAGTGTGAATTCACAACTAAAATTTTTTAGTTGTGAATTCACACTGGTTGTGAATTGAGAATTCATAACCAGTCGAATTCACAACCAGAATTTTTTGTTTGTGAATTCACAACCAGTCGAATTCACAACCAAAATTTAATTCACAACCAGTCGAATTCACAACCAAAATTTAATTCACAACTAGAATTTTTTGGTTGTGAATTCACAACAAACGAATTCACAACCAGATTTCTGTTGGTTGTGAATTCACAATCAGTCGAATTCACAACTAGAATTTATTTTGGTTGTGAATTCAAGTAGTTGTGAGTTTGAGTTTTTAAAGTTTGAATTCACAATTAAAACTGTAATTTATTTTGATTGTGAATTTATAGATTTGGTTGTAAATTCAAGAATATTAAGTTGTGAATTCATGGAGCTGGTTGTGAATTCAAGAACATTAAGTTCTAAATTTGGTTGTGAATTTAAGAACATTAAAAAAATAATTATACAGCTCAATCAAATTGTTGTACAACACCAAAATACAACAACTCAATCTACCATCAAAATACATCAATTCCTCTAAATCAACAATCAAAATACAACAAAATATTATTCGAATCAATTCAGTCTACAATTAAAATACAACAATTCCTTCAAATCAACAATCTCAACATTCAATCTCGGAATCAACAATCTCAACAGATCTTAGAACAAAAAATCATTCACAGACGTATCAAATCTAAACTTTTTTTCAAGGAAGTAAAACAAAAATCCCCAAAATTACTCAGATATGGAATTAGGGTTTTTTTGCCTGGGAAAACGCGCCGCCTCTGAGCGCGCTGCACTGCGCCTTTCCTCTCGCCGCCCAGACCACTTCCCGGCGGCCTCTGCCAGACGCCAAACACTGTCCTCAGCAACACCGCCTCCGTTCTGTACCGTGAAAGAGGAGGAGGAGAAGAAGAAGCCGAGGAGCGCCGCCCCTACCTGACGTCGGAGATGGCGAAGGCGACGAGGCCGGGGCAGAGACGACGAGGCCTGGGCGATGGCGCTTCGCGGCGGGGGGTGAAGCAGAAGATGGCAGAGGCGACAAGGTCGGGGGCGGCGGCGCTTCGCGGCAGGGGGTGAAGCAGGAGATGGTGGAGGCGACGAGGCCGAGGCGGCGACGCTTCGGATTTCAAGCCCCAAGCTGCCTGGAACCCTAGATCTACCACGCCTGGAAGTCTAGAACCCTAGATCTGCAACATCCCCCCACAACCACTGCCGGATTTGAACCAGCAACCTAAGGATTAAGGCGGCGGCGGAGATGAAGGCGGTGGAGATAGACGGCGGCGGCGATGGAGATGAAGATAGTCTGGAACCCAAGATCTACCACTCCACGCTGCAGTCGATGAGGCAGGGGCGGCGGTGGACGACGTAGAGGAGGTCGGTGGCGTGCGGGCCTCACAGAGGAGGAAGGTGGTGGCACGGATGGCAGTGGAGGAGGAGGTGAGGAGCTCCGGGCACATGGGGAAGATGCGGCGGAGGTCGGCGACGGTGATGCGTGGAGAAAGAGAGAGAAGAGAATGAGAGAGGAGAAAAATGCGTGGAGGGAGAGAGAAGAGAATGAGAGAGAGAAAGAGAGAGTACATGTATTTAAGAGAGGGTATTTCTGTCTTTTCAATCAAAAAATGGATAGTTTTTATTATTTTTATCTTAGTGGACAATTTTTATCTTTACAATATGAAAGTGGATAGTTTTATATATTAACTCAATAATCTATTACTCCCTCCGTCTCGCTTCAAATCGCCTTAAATTTTTTCGACACGAAAATTAAGGAATGTATAATAAAGGTGTAAAGTGATGGTGGGATCATCCAAAAAGTAGTGTTAAATATTTCTAAATTTGGGTTGAGTCATTTGAAGTGGAACAACCCAAAATAGAAATAAAGTCATTTGAAGAGGGATGAAGAGAATAATATATATCATATTAATATATAATAGTATATATTTTTTTACTGATCTTTTCCCTATATATATAATCTTGGATCAATAAATCTACTGTTTCGGATCCATTAATGGATATTATAGACGAGTGGATTAATAGTTTGTAACTGTAATACTAATTTAATTATTATAATTAATTTATTATCCTGAGTTATATTTTTTAATCTAAAAAAGCCTAAAACTTAGAATTTGTAAAAGTAGAAATACTTAATTCTTGGGATGGCTAAATGATAGGAATGCGTTCAATATATATAAAAATATTGCAAATAAAAAGTCCCACCACGTCATCCGAACCCTACGCTTTACTCCAATTGTATTAGCCCACGTCATCACAATACACCGAAGCATTAACTATAAGATGACGCAAACTCAGACCGAGTTGACTCAAGAGTTAAAATAAGCAATATCCGATGACGAAAGGAATGGGCCGGCGCGGCGGCGAGGCGGCGACGCTTCTCTGCCTCCTGATGTTGAGCGCCGTGTGGCGCGCGGCGGCACTCTCGCTGATTGTGAGCGACGTCGAGTGCGTCTACGAATACGTTTTCTACAAGGACGACACCGTGTCGGGGAATTTCGTCGTCATCGATCACGACGCCGCCTGGAGCTCCGGTCGTGCGGGCATCGACTTCACCGTATTAGACAGATTTTTATCTCTCCCTCTCTCTCTCTATATATATATATACATGTATATACGTATATGTTTTTGCATGATTGAGTGTTTATTGTGAACGATGTGCAGTTACGTTGGATTGTGCGAGGTGGAATTAGGGGTAGGAGTGCATTTGCTTTATGCTTTGGGAGAGAAACTATTTAGTGGAGTATTTTATTTTGTGGATCGAATAACAAATAGAGATGTTTCTGTATGTGTGTAAATTCTTTTAGAATTAGCTTATATCATCTATTCACGAATAGCTGCACATTAATTAGTCCCAAAGGTTTTGGTGTAATCTGAAGCTATGAAATTCTATTTGAAGATTAATGAAATAGAAGGTGGTGGAAATGGAAAAAGGAAGATATATATATATATATTTTATTTGTTTTTGATCATGTGATTTTTGTGATTGTTTCTCTATCGAGTTTATATTCTTTATAGTTTGAGATTGTGGTGTAAACAGATTCAGGGATTAGTTTGGTGTAGTTAGTAGTGAAGCATTTCAAGATGATGAATCTTGAATATAAGTTTGATAGGTTCATTGCATATACATGCACAGTTATATAGAAAAATTGCTAGTATTTTTTAATTGGCTGCTGTGATTGATTTCTGCTGAACAATTTTGATATTTGTGGAAAGTTGGAAAAACCCCAAAGTGTCATGCTTCTGCTCCTCCGAAAATCTAATTTTTAGAGAGAAACAACATCCTAAAATGACAACTGCAGAGGATTATAGCATTAACAAGTATGCATCAGGTTTGGAGATTGATGGATTCCAACTTATTATACAGTTAGAATGTGTGATCCGATTAGCATTGTTGTGGAAAGGAGTTGTGTGTTTTTGCTTGCAATTTGTGTGTGAAGAAGTTATGAAACAATTTTGATTCTTAATTATTGGTGTGAATGTAGGTGACATCTCCAGAAGGCAATACAGTGCAGTCCTTGAAGGGATCATTTGGTGAGAAATTCGAGTTCAAGGTTCCGACAAATGGAATACACAAATTCTGCTTCCACAATCCATGGTCGGCGCCAGAAGCAGTCTCCTTCGACATTCATGTTGGCCACATTCCCAAACAACAGGATCTAGCCAAGGATGGTTGGTGTCCTCTCTTGTCTTGTCTTGTCTTCATTTGTTAAGGAGTAGTAGATTTTGTTGGATATATAGTTTAGTTTGAAATGTGCAGAGCATTTGGAGGCTGTGAATGCGAAGATTGCTGAAGTGAGGGAGGCTCTGACGTCTGTTACACTAGAGCAGAGGTACCTCAAAGCACGCGGGCATCGTCACCGCCGTAGTAAGATCCCTTGGCCTCGATTATGTAATGTATGTATGTATGGATGGTGTGAGTGAGGTTGATTTGGTGCAGCGAGTGAGAGCACACGAAAGCTAGTGATGAGGTACACGGTGGGGGAATACATGTTGCTGGCTGCATTGAGCGGTCTTCAGGCGCTCTACATTAGAAGATTGTTCAACAAATCCGCCCGCGTTTGACCGGAATATCAAATCATGCACAACCTGCTTTCTCTACTAATATAAATGCCTATTTGCCGGAATGTTTACCCGAATTACTGATTTTTGCAATTACAATACAATACCAACTTTTCATTTATTTACAATCACAAAATCCCTAATTTATTTTTCACTAAAATGATGTCGTCTGGATGGTACATATTAAATATGCAAACTACAATCCAGAAAATTCTTGAGCGGATTAGTAAATAAAGAAAGAAGATAAAATGGGAGACACGTCATTGTACTCAATCTTAGATTTTGTCTGAAAATGGAGTGCTCGAGGACAATATTCATTAATACAAAGGCGACTTTAGTTGTTGCCACGCCATTGGATAAGATCCTACCCTTTATGTACCCTCATGGGACAAACTTTTTTTGTCGGTTATATCTTTTGACTGTTCACAACACATATTGTTTTTTTTTTTTTTTTTTTTATCTTCACAACACATATTGTTGGATATCTATTCCCATAAATAATTTCTTTCCCTCTTTTCTTTTTTAATATTTCCCCCCTATTAATATGAGTGAAATAATCTATTTATCATAGCGGTATTAATATGGTATTATATTTGTATAGAGGCAATAATCATGATTAGAACATCTCTCCCTCTATTCCAAGGATTTAGTTTTAGTTTGATATTCTTTCTTGGGTTATTAGCCTGTAAATACACGAACTTTTTATATTTTTTGAAATTTAACATGACTTTTATTTTTAGCCCACAAATACACGAACTTAGTATTTTTTCTGATTTTTGACATCGACATGAAAAAATTCTATCTATTGTTGAGGTGGAGGCCGGAATACATGACGTGGACTACGAAATATGCACTTGAATAGAGTAATTTGATTCATTATTTTGATTAGAGAGTGAATGACATGATATACCGGTCTTCACGTTAATAGTAAATTAGAATTTTTTTTATCGATGTCAAAAATCAGAAAAAATGTTAAGTTCGTGTATTTGTGGGCTAAAAATAAAAGTCATGTTAAATTTCAGAAAATATAAAAAGTTCGTGTATTTACAGGCTAATAACCCTTCTTTCTTGGAGTGTTGGCATTCATTCTTTTTTATTTTTATTTTTTACAATTATAACTTTTTTTTTTTTTTTTGAGAATTTACAATTTTAACTTGATTTTGAAACAACTGTTGCAGATTCTTTTTCTAGAGCATGATTCAACTTTCATTGTTTAAGAACAATAATTTACCAATATCTTGATAAATAGAATGATGGAGATATAATCTAGAAAGGCCCACTTTCAAAATGGATTCTAAACGAGTAATTTTTTAAAAAGACCCTATAAAAAAATCCTAGTATTTTCCACCATAAATTGAGGGAGGGCATTTCCGTCCAAACACACACCTACACAATTCTCCCCTTTTGTTATTTAAACAGAAAACTGTTGGGATCAAATTCTTTGATTTTGGCTTTCAACAACTTCTTCATCCCACATCATCAACTGAAATCAAGACATCGATCTCTCTCCGCTTCGGTCGCGTAAAGAAATGTTGGCTGTTTTCGACAAATCGGTGGCGAAAAGCCCAGATGCACTGGCGCAGAATCCACAAAATGAATCGCTTCCCGCACTCGAAGACAAATTCTTGGCCACCTATTTCTCGTCCGTACACCCGGGCTCCGTCGTCATTAACCTCGCCTCTTCCGGTTTCATGGCCTACTCTTCTGACAGACAAAACCCTATTCTCCCCAGGTTTCGTTCTTTCCCCCTTTATTTTGTTAGAAATATTGATTTGGTTTTGCCGATGACAGTTGAAACTTGACTTTTACCTATTCGTTTTGCGACATTGTTCAAGGGCTATAGTTTTTCAGAAGGAAAAAGATTGGATTTTGATTTTATTTTTGTTTTCTTTTTCTGAGTTGGGACTGTTTTTTGGGTTTGTAGGTTTTCTTCATGATCTGATTTACTAGGTTATGAGCTGTATTTTTTTAGCGTAAAGGCTATAACTATATGCTTATGTTTGTGTAGTTATAGCTAACTGAATCTTTAATACTGAGTTTGTGGATTTTTGGATTTTCATCTTAACTTTTTTATATTGTTTTGTTGCGACATTTAGACTGCATGATGAAGGCTATTTTTGTTGAATTTGATATCTCTCAGTTTACAATTATTGAATTTGATTCTTTGAATTTGGTTGTAGCCCAAAGGGGTTGGTTTTTCATTTGCTATGCTGGTTTTTTATTTGCAAAGTTTTCTTCGAATTGCATTTGTCTGAGTTGTTTGTTATGTGCATTTTCTCTGTACTCGAATTTGTGTAAGTTAGTTTTAACATTATTATTAGCAATCTTTGGTTGTTCAGCTAAATGGACTTGCACACCCTCTCCTCTGTTTTGTGATCCCTTGTCTTTCTCTGTGGTGAGTTTCTGTAGTTAGTTAGATCAACGTAGGTATTCTGATTTATGTGTCATCTTTGCAGACTGTTTGGAGTTGTGGATGACATATTCTGCTTATTCGAAGGCCACATCCAGAATGTTGCCCACCTTAAGCAGCAGTATGGGTTAAACAAGACAGCGAATGAGGTGATCATTGTTATTGAGGCTTACAGGACGTTGAGGGACAGAGGCCCTTATCCTGCTGATCAAGTGGTGAGGGATATTCAAGGGAAGTTTGCCTTCGTCCTGTTTGATAGTGCTTCCAACAATGCATTTGTTGCATCTGTGAGTAACTTTTTTATCCTGCAGTCATTACCACCTGTATCTTGTAGCGAAATATGAAATATCTCAGGTCGAATGAATCTCAAACTTTTGGTACAGGACGCTGATGGAAGTGTTCCCTTCTTTTGGGGTACTGATGCGGATGGCCATCTCGTTCTCTCTACTGATGGAGAAGTCGTGAAGCAAGGTTGTGGCAAAACATTCGCTCCGTTTCCAAAAGGTACTGTTTTCAATAGCATTATGTTGTCTATTTTCATGTTATATACGCCTTCAGGCTTACTAGTTATTTGTCATGGATAGCTACAGGCTTCTAGCTTATTTCACACTGTTAAAGTTTAGGTGAAAACTAAGGCAACATGAAAGAGTTATGAGAATGTTTGTTTGAGACGGTATAATTGGTTTTGTTATGCCCAAAATACTATACTTCTTAACTATGTGTTTGCAGTTTGAGTCATGGCTTACAGAAAGTATGAAATAATGAATGCCTAAGTAAATCCTTGAATAGTGAGACTAATTAATACTAGAAGCTGCAATATGCCAATACAAATAGGTACTAATTCATAAGGAAACTCGTAAAGGCTCAAATCATAGAGGAAAATACTTGTGTTTCTTACTTTTACATATGAATCGTTATTGAGAAACTTTCTCTACATAAGAATTCCCTCTCCTTGTGGCATGACTTGCTGCTTGATCAAATATGCATATTCATCCAAATCATATATATGTCTTGTAATTGCTCTAAGCAATCAGCTTCACTTCAAATATGCACATTGCTCCTGTCGCGAGCATCTTATTCGCCCATGATCACCAGTAAAATCGAGAATGGTAATATTCAATACAGTTTTTACCTTGTAGCCTATGTATTATAACTTGGACTGAATGGTCATCATTGTGAAAGATGGATGTATACGTATTTGAGCGTTGGAAATCTTATAAAACCGCGCTGTTAATCAATTACGAGCTGTTATGCTGGTTAGAAAGAAGTCTCTCGTTTCCCAAATTTAGGTTTATCGAAGTCAAATCTAGAATTGGTTCAAAAATTAATATATATGGCCTTTACCTCTTCTTTACTATATCAAGCACTCATATAAGATGAATATATTTCTCCATCCATCAGGATGCTTCTACACATCTTCTGGAGGTCTCCGAAGCTACGAGCATCCTGTCAACGAACTGAAGGCTGTGCCAAGAGTCGACAGCTCAGGCGAAGTGTGTGGTCTGACCTTCAAGGTGGACGCAGAGTCGCGCAAAGGGAACACAGGAATGCCTAGAGTCGGAAGCGACGCTAATTGGTCCCAAAACTACTGAGCTAACTCACTGACTTCATCACACTTATGTCCGAGGCTTATGTTATTAGCGGCTGCGGATTTGCTCTCGTATTTATCTACTATGATGAGATCAAAAGTATTGTGCCTTTGATGCTTTGTAAAACAATCTCAATTTCTTACTGTTTGTCACAACTGAAGCCATTTTGTTGGCCTTAACATACATAAATAATCAACACCCTTTTAAGGTTGTGTTTTTATTACATGTCTCACATAGGAGACTCGTCGCGAATCACGAATAGGTCACGCTAAACTGACCATCTCACAAATTCAGTGAAATTCAGAATCATAGTATATCATATACTCATATTGCTTGTGGAATCATCTAGTTTCTTCTTCTTCTTCCTTTCTCTATTTATTAGTATTATTGCTAAATAATTGTTATTGGAGTAGAGAGAAAAGACAAGACTGTAGAGGCAATTGAAATAAGACTGCTCAAGCATATCAAGACAAATTGCAAAATTAATTTGACTCTGTGGCAAAATGCGTGCAGTTTCTGGCCCTCTCCGGACCACTCTATTATCCTATATTATCACACACTTCCTTTCACACTATGTCATCAATTAATTAGGATCGCCCCACACACACACACACACACACACACACACATATATTGGAGTTCAAAAATGTTGAAATTTAAAATATAAAAATATAAATTATCCACTACAAAAAAATAAAATAAAAAATTACGCTTACTATTTATCCTTCACATAAAAAATTTAAAAATTATCAACTAATTTTTTAGTTGTAAATTCGAATTTTGAGCTCGAATTCACAACCAAGACTTTAAAACTCGAATTCAAACAATCTAGATTATTCCTAATTGTGAATTCTAGTTTTAAAACTCGAATTCACAACCAAGATTATTTCTAGTTTTGAATTGTAGTTTTAAAATTCAAATTCACAACCAATTTATATTCGAATTGTAGTTTTAAAATTCAAATTCACAACCAATCTATATTCGAATTGTGAATTCTAGTTTTAAAACTCGAATTCACTACTAAGACAATTAGTTGTGAATTCGAGCTTTAAAACTAGAATTCACAATCAACACTAGCGATTCAGTTGTGAATCCATCGAGCTGATTTGAATAAAAAACATTAACAACACAGATTCACCTCCACAATAATTTGACAGCATGCAACCTCAAATATTTGAATAAATCTACAATAATTTCTCTAACATGTGTACTTCCTCTATCCTATAACAAGTGTCTTCATTTTCTTTTTGAGTAGTCACATAACAAATGTCTTGTTTCTAAATAGGAAATTATTAGGGCTTCAAATTATATTTAATTTGGATCTTATTTATCTAAACTAAAAATCCTAATGGGCCCTGACCTAATTAACCCTAATGGGTTGCGACCTAATGGCCGCTGAAATCCTTCATAAACCACCTTGAAAATCGGCGATCGCTGAACCTCAATATTCAATGATCGCCGATTTTCTTCTTCACCCATGGTCAATAACACCGATTGGAACGACGATCTTCGTTCCTCTCGATTTTTCCATCCTTTCTTCGTTTCTTCATTTTTTTTTTTCGATATTCGGGCCCGTTTCTCTTCGTTCTCGTCCCTCAGACACATTCCTTCAGTAATATTGCTCTAAAACACTCATTCCTGCATTAAATTGGCCAAACCTATATTAAAGCGTGACATCGCGAAATAATATGAATGTAAATCCAAAAAATATTACACAAGGCACAACTCCAACACAATTTCAAGAATATAATCCATAAAAACTATGCAAAATGAGTGTTTATCAGCCTCTGAATTGGGTGACGGTGAAGGGAATGTCGTTGTCGTTGTAGTTGATGAATTCGCCCTCTTCGTCGCTGCCTCTCATCACCGCTATTGCCATCGCCACCACATAACCCTGTGGAGATATGACCCCCACCATGTTGTTCATAGGAGGGAGGGAGAGAGAGAGAGAGAGAGAGAGAGAGAGACCAAAAAGATAGAAGAATTGGAGAGAGAAAGAGACACAATTGTGTATGGTAGGGGCAAAATTATCTTCTCACACAAAAATTGATTAATTTTTAGTGGAGACTTTTTATTTTTGTTATATGAATGGATAAATTTGTATGTTGACTATGTATAATGAATCTAGTGAGAATTGATATATTTTGTGATAAATGAGAATACATGAATATATAAATCAATGAAATCACAAATAAATTAATCTAACACATGAACAATGCATTCAACTAATATATGTTACATTGATTTGTTCATGTCAACTTAATGGATTTGTTTAATGTATAATTCTCACTGAAAACCCTATATATATAATCTAAGGACTGAAATAGTTCATATTTTATACAATTTACAATGCTGCATAATTTGGTGTGAAAATCACATGATATTTTGAAGAAATGGGAATTTTCGATTGTTCAAAGGCGTTTACTTTGCATGATGGATTATATGCATGATTGGGTATTTTTATCCTTGAGAGTAGAATATCTCCAATCACACTTTTTCTATGGGATATGAATCAAACAAAACTAGCTTGTACGATAAAAATAATCAAGAGCCTCTCGGGATATTCCAAAATTACAATCCATCAAAGTGAACAAAAAATTAATTTTACTATTTTTATCTATCAAGACTAATCCTCTTATTAAAGTAAACGTGTCCTAAGGGGCGTTTCAATTCCCATCTTCGACGGGGGAGTTAATTAATTTTTGTTATAAAGTTGGAAGAGGCGTGGAGATCGAACCCCGATTTCTCAGTCTTACATACTAGGTTACAAGTCCCTATGCTCCAAACCGTTGTAACTCGTGAATTTGTGCCATATACTCACTTTTCTACGGTTAATTAATTATACTCATACGATACTTTACCTTTAGCGAATGAACATCTTAAATAGCCCTTCACTTTAATCATGGTGATTCCCTTTTGCTTTAACCAATCTGCTCCCTCCAAATTAAGTGATTCTATATATATAGATGTAAGTATGTTATTGGCGATCTAAACACAATGCGCATATTTTAATATCTTCTCAATTGCAAATTACACAATTAATTGATGCCAATTTTATTATAATATCTTTCAAGTCTAGGAGATTCCACACATAATATTTCCATACATAACCCACTATCATGGATATCATTTGCGGAGTTTAATTAATTAGCTTATTAATATGACGATAATCAAGATGCATTTTAATTTAACCAAAATGTGACTTGTTATCTTTTCGAATTCCATAAACATCAACATCGTATATTATCTTAACAACCCTCTCAAAAGTAATTAGAACTTGAACAAAAAAATATTATAGTGTCGAAGCTATATTGGTTAATGTAAAATCAAACCCTGTAGATCTATTCGTGCATGATGATTAGAAGCATATTTTTGGGAATATCATACTGAATGGAACATTTATAAAAGATCAATATGCAATTAGGGAGAAAACAGGTAGAGTAGGAAAGCAAAGTGAGTCGATCCTATATGAAAAATAAAATTGAAGAAAGTTTCTTAATTCAAAATTAGCTTGGTTATCAGCCAATAATCCTTAAAGCATGGACACATCTAATGAATAAATTTGAATTGAAGAACACTTATTATTCTTGAATGCTTAATTGCATCTGCACACCTAGTCTAGCTACGTACATGAAACAAGTCATTTTCTTGATTTTCTAAATTGGGAATGATATAGCTAGCTGGCTCTATTTGAATTTCCAGCAAATGTTGATTTCGCAGAGGATGAGATTGGAATAGAAAGAAAGAGAAGATGCTAAAAATGGCTTAATTTGCACATCACTATTAGACAGTGATGATCAGAAGAAAAATAAAATAAAATAAAATGAATGTTGTGATGAGATGAGATGAGATGCTTTTTCAATTGCCATTTTTATGAGAACATTGCTACGCATCACTTATAAACAAATTAAGCCATGAAAAATTAACTATATGGTCCCCCTCTTGTTGCTTCGCATCACAATTCCTTGTGCATACCAAGCATAGGAATCACCCAAGGATTGTTTTCTCCTCTTCATTCCATTAATTCTTTATTCCATTATTCCATCATACTAATCATCTCCCGGTGTTTGTGTGATGAAGTTTTAAACAATGACATTGTAATGGATTGAAAGTCGGGTGAAATGTGATTCTAGTCTTATATAACATGATTCATTTTGAGTCTCTACTTACAACTTCACAAAAATAGTGGTTTTTATATTAGTCCTATTAATATTACCGATCGAAAACCTTGAATATTCGGGACTATATATCTCGTGACAATGGTATGATTCCCATCAATTTTCTGCAAAAATTTAATAAGGGTGCCCTCTCTTCGATAAAAAAAATGGTGGAAAATATACATTTTCACCATTTTATTAAAATTCTTTTCACGTGTTTTTTATAGTAATAATTTTCTTGGGATAACATGGAAAGAAATTCAGACAGTTCATTTTTGCCTTCCTTTTCACTCCATTTATTTTTGCCTTCCTTTTTCACTCCAATTTATGATAATATTATCATAGGGTGATGGTGCAATTCATCACATGAATATATTATTTTTATGTTCAATCGTTATTCCATAAAGATAACAACAAAATACACATTAATGGTGCAAACACATAAGGACTTTGTAAATACATATTTATATACATATATGTCTCATTATAGGTGTTTGAGAGAGAAAGGGTCCCCCACTCTCCAACCTAAAAGTGAATAAATGCTCTTACAGAATATAGAAACTCACACTAGCCTGTCTGAAAAACCTGCATGGTGGAGGTGGAGGCGTGACATTTTTTAAAAATTTCACCTAAATTTATATAAATATCGGGACCACTTATTAATTCTTTCTTCTTCAAATTTTTATTACTATTTATAATTGTTTATCCCATAGCTTTGTCCTTCACAAACATCTTATCTTTTTAGCCCTAAAACCATCCCCCCTCTTTGATTCCTCCTACTTATGACCTCTACTTATACCCCCTAGCTATTTTGCTGCTCATTCATCTATTCTCTTGTACAAGAAACAAGGAACCATATGTGTATAGTAGGCTCTCTTGATCACTTGTTTCCTTTCTCTTTTCCCGCCGTGTGATCGTGTCGGGTAAAGCTGCCAGCATGATCTAAGCTTTCCTTCCTAGTCGGGGAAGGAAGGATTAGGTCATGTGGCAGCTTCATCCTATGCCGTTTGCCACGAAGAAACAGAAACCCTTGTTCTTGCTCAAGAATTTGATCATGAAAGCAATCAGATCTTGTTTGCACATGAAAACCCTAATTTTTCTTTTCCATTCTAGGGTTTGTTTTTTCAGGTGAGCAAGAATGTGTGAGGCCCTCTTCTTGCCTCATTTAGTTATTTTGTGCTTTTCTTTTGTCTGGTGTATATATATGTGTTTTTGGCATCTTATCTGCTTAGGGTTTCTGCTTCTCTTCCATTTAGGAATAAGAAGATAGTATTTGATTTGCTATTTTATTTTATGGGATGTCATGTATTAGCAAAATCGATCGATCTTGAACGGAAAGTCTTAAACGTTTTCGCTAAACTTATTCAATTCCAAGATCTCTTTAATTATATCTATGCCTAGAAAATATAAATATGTGTGATTCTTTACTTCTGCTGCGAATTTGCTGCGCTGATTATATATGTACACATATTTTTCAAGAAACCCTTTGTTCTTCGCAGTTGATTCTTTATCTTTATTTTAGAGAATAAGATTCAAAATTTCAAACACGATTAAATCTTTTTATCTAGGGTTTCTTGATCACAAAATTATCGTTGAAGAAAGACAATATTAATTAATTAGGATGTTTTGTTAATATTATTCCTTAAATCTCTCAAAGACAGGGAAAAAGTTGCAGAAAAAATAAAAAAAAAATAATGTGAATCAATTCTGCAGTTGATTTTTACGATTTTTGTTTAGCTTCCTTGTTCATTCCAAAAATTGGCAAGGTTAGCAATTTTTTTTTTATTTTTTTTTCTAATTCCTGTTTTTTTTTTGGATTTGCATTAATTATGTATGGTTATACAATTCTTCATGAGCTTATGCATTTAAATCACGCTTTTTGTAGGAAGTTTTTGCAGTCTGTGTTATTAAAACTGATCGATCAGAAAACTGTAACAGTGAAGCTGCAGGCACAGTTTGTCTTCTTATCTTCATCTAAAACATGGTTCATTTTCTTTTTCTATTTTTCAGTAGTCACTGTCTATATATAATTGCGTTCTAATAGCTCGATTTAGAAAACGCTAATTCCATAGCTTATTCTTGGAATGGTACAGTTGCATGAATCATCTGTACGCATCGCACCGTCCAAGAATTAAATTTTCATGTTTTGTAGAGATCAGAGAGTTGCACGTCTAATTGTTTATTTAATATGATTAATTTGTTATAAAATAATACTCCACTTCCTTCGTCCATGATAAAATTTTCTATTTTTTCTTTTTAGGACGTCTAAAAAAATTCTATTCTATTTTTTAACTATGCCACACTACTTGTAATTCCCCATTTGCGTACCCTTACATTTTCACATTCTCATGACTCATAATATTAATTATAACATATTTTCATCACTCACAATACACTTCACAACTTCATCTTAAAAATCGTATCATTTCCTCCTAAAAAGCTTTATCATGAATAGTGAATAGGGAATGGTATATTTGAACATAAGAAAAATAAATATGAGTACTATTAATTATGAAATTACGAAATTAACCCTTTAAATTTTGAAAAATCTAGGGAGTCAGTGAACACCTTACCACCCATGTAGCTTCTCCCTGTGTGTGTATGTATAGATAGATAGATAGCTTCTCCCTGTGTGTGTATAGATAGATAGATAGCTTCTCCCTGTGTGTATAGATAGTGATGTGTGTGATTTAGTTGTCTAGATTCGAGTTATTTATCGTGTGATTTTATTTGATATTACCCAAGTTGTTGTTATTTTGGGGCAGGAATTGCGTGGATGGAGAATGAAGATGGCAGATGTCGGGAGATGATGAAAGTCGAGAATTTTGGATCAAGTTGAATGCTTTTGGAAGAGAATTAGAGATTGGGCTTGAAGTTAATTATTTTATATTTAATTAAAACCTAATACTCTTGTTTTGATTATTATTTTGGGCTTATTTTTTGGTGTTGGCCGATTGGCCCATGTGTAGCTAGGTATCGGCACTTTAGGGAAATAATTCCCTTAGTTTAAATTTCCTCCCAGCCGCAAACTTTGGGATAGATAGATAGGTGTTTAGTTTAGTTTTTTTAAGTACAGACGCATACATTAGGATTCATTAGTTTGATTAGTTGATTAGTTTAGTTTTTTTTTTACTTTTTACATATTTCAAAAGTTTTGCTTTGGAGAGTTGGTGGTGTTGACTTTCGAAACCCTCTACTTGGCAGAATTGGTTTTTCTTCTTCAACTAATAGATTAGTTTGCTTTTTAATTTAGTTTATTTCGTTATTTACATGTTTACTTGATTTTATGTTTATGTTTATGTTTATTTATTTGATTATTTCTAGTTTAATTATGAGTAGCTAAATCTTTAATTCGGCGAGAATAATGAAGTATTGATTTAATAATCTGTGAGACCTAATTGTTCATATAATTGATTCCTGTTGATTTTGATTTGTTCCTTGTGTTTAAAGATAATTCTGATTTTATTTAAGTCTGGCCAACTTAGGTTTAATTGGATTACAGTCAATTAGCACCTCCAATCCGTAATTGTTGGAATAGGGCTGATTAGTGATAAAGCTACCATGTTCGTAGTAGGAATAAATTGGTGGATTAATTATTACTAGCGTATCTAGGATAATTGGTCTAAACTGGGTTCCTTCATCTTAATGCTATTAGAATATTAAATCTAAGACTGGCGTATCCAGCTAGGTTATATTTTAATAAGGGAAATAGACAAGACTAGCATATCTAGCTGTCTATCGACACAGTAAGTAGGAATTGGGGTATGTCAGTGCGTATCACGGTATCCTATAACTGGTTGGTTGATAGGGATTAATTAATCTTTGCGTCGATGAACAGAGTATTAAATTGATATGGATTTATTCGAGCCGAGTTACCCTTTTATTGATTTGTTTCAAGAGTTATTTTATTTGATTTTATTTATTTTCTTAGTTGATTAATATTTTCTCCAAATTAAGGCGTGGTGGCATCACCAAAATCTAGATCTTTAGGAATTTGATTGCAATTACCCGTTCTCTGTGGGATCGACCCTGCTTATTGCTATACTAGTTCTTGCAGGAATTATTTTGGTGGAAAACGACGTCTACCAGATAGATAGATAGATAGACAAGAAGAGATTCAAATGAAAACAATTTTTTTAAAATATGAATGTGAGAACTGAGAACCATTTTCAACTTTTAGATCGCCAAGATCTACGATGGATGCATAATCTTGATGAATGAATGCAGCACTCCCACTCCCACTACAACAAAAATGCTAATAGACACCGATTTTTAACCAATGTAGTAGCCTGGAAATCAGTGGTGTCATAGCTTGTGGTGTTATAGGGATCCTAAAAAATATGCTAACAGACACCGATCAAAAATCGATTTCGTAGATACATACGACGCAAACAATGGACGATAGGGTGGCATAAAGAACCACAGTCTTCACGGCGGTGAAGGAAGGGGATGAAATATGGAGGCTCAATACTGTAGCAGGTTAGGGTTTCAAAATTGGTTTTTGTTATTATTTTTAATTTAGCTATAAAATCCGTGTAATAAGATTAATAAAAATCGGTGTCGTAATATCACTATGATCACAACAAAGACACCGGTAACATAGAATCGATATTTTTCAGCACAATTTTATAATCTACGACACCGATTTTAGCTATGACACATATTTTTTAAGCTACATTACCGATATTATCATAAAATCAATGTCTTTTTAGTGGTGTCTATTACTCTCTCCATCCCACACTAATAGACTTATTTTTCTTTTTGGGACATCCCACTATAATAGGCTCGTTTTTCATTTTGAGTAAAAAAAATGTATTTAATTGGTGTGAACACCACCTTTTTTCAAGGGAGGGTTTGAGACACTGGTATACTCCGCCCATTGGTATATTATGGGTGGATGTTAATGTTGCCTATCAGGAGAATGGCAGCCGAATTGGTACGGGGTTTATTCTTCGAAACTCCTCGGGACAGATTATGGCTGCGGGATGCCAAAGAATTGGTTTTACAGCTACTGTGTTGTTGGGGGAATTGCATGCTCTTATGGTGGCTGTGGGATACTATCTGGAAAATGATACGGGACCGGTCACGATGTATACGGATTCCATTCTCGACATTCATGTTCTTCAAGACACTCATCATGGATCTGATCAATCACTATGCGATGATTTGTGGGAGGCTTTTGCTCATGCACGTCAATATATTGTTTTGAAATTTCTTCACTCTCGTCGTGAGGCTAATCGAGCAGCTCATGAGCTTGCTCGTTTCTCTTTGTCTTATTCTGTTGTAATTACTTGGAAGGCCGATTTTCTTAAATGGCTTCTGGATATTGTTACTTCCGATTTGACTTAACAATAACCATGTCTTCTCTCTAAACAAAAAAATCCTAATACCTGCCAACTACTCTGCACTAAGGTTTCATGTATAAGGTAATTCGTAAGATGTGCCGCAATCAATATAGGTTCTTTTTTTTTGGTAAAAATATTAATATAAGTTTTATATAAATATTAAACTACTAATATAATGTATATTAAAATCTAAATTTATAGAAACATATGATACATTATTACATGTCATATATAAGGAGTGATTTCAATGAGTCAAGTCCAATGATACATTACAATTTTTCTATGAAACATTATGAATTTAGTATAAAAAAAAATTCCTATCTACACAATTCATACCATGAACCATGAATTTATTAATCGAACTGATCGATCCATCGTAGATCTTCACGACTTAAGAGCTAAAAAATAATTTTCTAATAAACACAACACATAGATTCATTTAAACCACTCGCTTACACTATATTTGCAAAATCATACTAGATAAAACAAAAAAGATATTGTAATTACTTTTTATATAATAATGTTAAAACATATAAGTGACGTGTATGTCAATTAATCAATCTTTTTTGTTTGTCCTGTATATTTCAGTCAAAATAAGGAAACTTTAAACATACATTGCAAGAGTTGAGAAAGCAAAATCAGTCTTTCATACCTCTTTATTTTCATTATGCATGAATCTGGACTTTATGATGGCACGATTCAATTGGATGGAGTCAAACTTAATTACTCACTTAGCTCCGAAAAAGTGCCAATTCACACTTTTTTTTTAGAGAAGTGTATTATTTTATATCTTAAGAAATGCTACATATATATTACATGGAATTAATCAAATAAAAATAATCAAATTATTACAAATTAAATTAAATATTCAAATAAAGACAAGTATAACTCAATATCAACTAATGACCTCTTGGAAGAGGTCAATTATTACATGGAGTTTTTTTAGTGCTTTAATTTTATGGCTTGGACGATATAAATTTTAAAAATATTAGTTGAATATAGAAAGAAGCTCATATTATCTATAATGTTTATTTGAGGGGATTATTTATAATGTTGTTAATGAAGAAAGTGACAAACAACAAATAAATTAAAAAAAAAAAAAATACTCCAACTATAGTGTCCAAACACAGTTAACACTTTTATGAAACGAATAAAAATCATAAAGTGTACACATTTTTATGTAACTTAGGAAGTATTTAGTATTATTTATTATGTCATCTTTCTTTTCTACGGACTTCGGTTTCTTCATTTTTTTTTTTGAATACTCTTCATAATTAAATTAAATTACTGCAAATGTAACATTCTAAAACGAATGAGAGAAAAAAAAAATCTAAAACGAATGATCTTTATCCAAATGCCGGTATCTCCAAGATCAAATTAATTCCCTCTAAACGTAACATTCTAAAACAAACTCATAAATAACACAAAATAATTACGTCACCTTGTCCAAATGCCTAGCTAATTTTTTTTTTGATAAAAAAAAAACAGATTTAGATAAACGGGTACCAGGAGTACCAAAACCAGTTCCAGGGAACAAGGGATAAGAAAAAAGAGAAATAGAGAAGAAGCAAAACTCCGGGAAAGATCCAAAACAAATCAGGAACACGCAAACAAGAAACTAACGAAAGGAAAGCATCCAAGTTTTAAAATCTCTCGTTGCAGGTTCCGAGCCGAAAGCCGAGCTCCATGTCCATGTTCTTGTTTTGATTTCTCTAACCAAATTGTCCTTGCTCCAAGAAGAGTTGCTGAATTTGCACTCATTTCTCAAATTCCAGATGCACCAGACCGAGCAGATCCATAAGCTCCTAAGGCTGCTAACATCTTTCTTGTTGCCAAGATTAGAAAAAGTGGTGAAGTGTTCTTTTGTACGTGGTTGTAATGACGTCTGAACTCCGAGCCAAGATAGTAATTCATACCAGATTTCGGAGGTTCGTTGGCAACCGAAGAAAAGATGATTTGAATCTTCCTGTTGTGATCGGCAAAAAACACAATCTGCTTCGACGTTCGGAATAGGGATCTGTCTTCTAATCAGATTTTCGCACGTCGCCAACCTGTCTTTAAGGATTCTCCAAGCTGTAAACTTCGCCTTGTGTGTAGCTGCTGCTTTCCAGATGGATCTGAATTCCTTTCCGGTGCTGAACAAAGTGTTTGAAGAAAGCTCCTTGCTAATCTCTTTGTAGGCAGAGTTAACGGAGAAGTATCCGTTTGGAGATGGTTTCCAAATCCACCTGTCATTTTGACCTGAAACCAAAGACACATTATTGATAAAAGACGTCAGCTCCTCAAGATTGAATTGCTCCTTATCCCTCAGGTCTCTCTCCCACTCTAGTTTTCATCTCAAGACGCCTTGATCCCACTCCCCCATGTGTCTAATGAATCCTCCCTTGTTGTTATTAAGGCGAAACAATCTAGAGAACCTATCTCTCAATCTAATCCCCCCTTGCCACGCGTGGTGCCAAAACTTGAACAGATTACCCTCCCCAATTTTAACTTCCAAATTATCTCGAAACCATTTCCCTTTCTCGCCCTGACTCAAGCCCAAAACTCTCCTCCACCATCCCGCTTCCTTCGCTCTGCACTTTTCAATCCTAAAACCCTCATCGTCCCAAAGGATCTCACCCTTACTAGCTCTCATAATTCTGACCCACAAACTATCTTTCTCATTAAGGAACCTCCACAACCATTTCAACATGAGAGCTTTATTGAATCTCTCAAGATCGATGAAACCCAAACCCCCCAATTTTGGATCAACACATAGGTCGTTCCATTTAAGCCAATGGATTTTCTTTTGCCCCCCGCCTCTTCCCCCCCCAAAGAAAGTTACTCAACAGAGAGTGGATATTTCGTAAGACTCTTTTTGGGATAATGGAGAAGGAAATATGGTAAATCGGAATAGAAGACAGGATTGAGCGGATAAGGGTTGATCTCCCAGCCATGGACAACTTCCTGTTATTCCACTTGATGATTTTCTGTTTTATCTTCTCCTCAACATAAGACCATTCATCCACTCTATTGAGACTCGAGCCAATTCTAATACCCAAGTATTTTGTCGGAAGAGAATCCAAATTGCATCCGATGATCGAAGCCAACTGAGAACAGAGAGGGCTCGAAATTCTGATACCAAACAGACTGCTTTTCTCAAAATTGACGGAGAGACCCGAAAGCTTCTCAAAAAGAGTTAAAATGCATTTGAATGCCCAGGCATTTGATACCTTACCGGAGGCAACGAACATGGTGTCATCCGCGTATTGCAAATGCCTAGCTAATAATTAGCAGGGTTCCACCCAATCATTGCAGTTTAGCATTATTTCTCACATTTGTAAAATTGGGAATTTGATTCTCCATCCTCTAATCCCTAAATAAAAATAATTAGCATGGTTGCGAATCGAATTAAAAATTGATCACGAATGTTTCCTATAAACATGTTTATAGGGTGTTGGGAATTTAATGAAATATTCTAATCCTTGTTTTGATGATACTAAAATCTTTAGATTTTCTTGGTAATAGACTAGAACTGTTCGAACTTAAGCGTTAGAGTTCTTTTTCTAGTTTAGTTAGTGTTTTGAAGACTGAAGACCGGAGGATTGAAAACTGAAGACTGAAGTTGCCGACTGATGTAACGAATTAAGGCAGAGTCAAATACTAATATTTGACTGAACAGTCCAAGAATCAATTACGACTGATTATTTAATGCGGGCCATGTGGATTCAGCGGACTGATACTAAAGTCAAGTATCAGTTAAACATTCTTCCTCGGACTGAACCTCCATAGTTAAAAGGAAGCCACACACTCCCAGAGTACAACCGCATTAAATGCAGAGATCTCAAGGATCGTCCTTTCTCTGCAGAGCCTTCCTTTTTGGTGATTACCTTTTTCAGAGATGTCCTATCTCATGCTTCTTAGTAGCCATTCTCACCAAACAAGGAACCTCGAAGATTGAAGGCTCAGCAGAGTTTAAATCTATCTCCAACTAAGGATGGCAATCGGGTACGACGGGTACGGATAGTGACTATCCATACCCATACTCACGAACTAAATGGATAGAGGTTTTTAACCACGAAACTATCCATGGATATCAAATGGTATCCAAACCTGCTACCTGTGGATACCCGCTACCCGTCGGGTATCCACGAACCCGCTATCCAGCGGATATCCGTCACCCGCTATTCGCCGGATCCTACTATCAGCTTGACCTACTAGACTTACCAAAGGATAACCTGGTGACTAGTGCCCAAACTCACTCATGTTACGTTAGCCCTTTAGTCAAAAGGCTCAAAGCAAAGTCAACCCTTAAAGCGTATAGTTTTCTGAACATTAAATGCCTCTGAATTTGCATTAAATGTGAATCCCGCTTTTCAAAAGAAAGTACAAGATGACTATTGGAAGTCAACATCAAGTACATATGTGCAAATCTATCAACTCAATCATTCATTGCTACAACGGGAAGAATTCAAAAGAGAACAACAGATCGAAAATCTGAAGAAAGCTCTGTCCAACGACTAGATTCAATCTCCAGTCTATCTATACATCAGAAGAAAGAGACGCGTGGTGGCGGTGGTAGAAAATATGAAGTTGTTGTGTTGGTTTAGGATACATCCTTAGAAACCAGTAAACTATCATGATTAGGAACTAGATCTTCATTGTAAATTCCAAGTGAATAACTTGTGAATACATTTGAAATTCCTAAATTGGGCGTTTTCAATGTAAACATCCTAAGCTTATCATTGAACACACTGATATTTAAAATTGTTCTTCTTTGTAACAGTGTGTTCACATAGTTGGATAAACCCCCACTCTGAAACATTTGACAAAGTTGTAAAGACGAAGTGAAGAAGTAAGGAGAAGTCAACGAGTCAGCTTCGAGTGAGAAGTCTGAAAGTTGACTAAGTAACGGCATCGCAAACGCGTAAATTACCAATGGGATTGCAACTGTAGAAATTGCTAAGTACGGGACTGCAACTGTGTAAATTGCTAAGTAACGAGATCGCAACAGAGAAAATGGCCAAGTTAAGGTTAAGGGATTACCCTGTGGACTCAGGGTCGTGGATGTGGGAGGAGTTGCTCTGAACCACATAAAAATGATTGAGTGTTGTACTTATGTTTTCTATTTTTGTCTTGATGTCTGCTTGCTCAGCATGATTATCTAAATGTGGTCTAAGTAGCCAAGACTTAGGGGGGAAAAACTGATTGTGAATCACAATCTGTACTTGGGATTCCGACTTAGCTCACTTGCAAAACCTTTTAGCAAGCTGATCCCCAACATCATAAACTATACATGATCAAACTATTTTACAAAACCACATCAAACAAACTTAGGCCATTGATGTGAGAATGAATTGAAAAGATTTTTGGTGAACGTTGTATAACACTAAATAGTTTTCTACCAGAAATTTGTATAGTATAGTAAGAAGCAGGATCGAACCACAGAGAACGGGTAAGAGCATTTAATTTCCTAGAGGTCTAAAATTGGTGTAGCCACCACGCCTTAAATTGGAGAGAAAATATTAATCAACTAAGAAAGCAAATAAATCGATAAAAATTACCAGAAATCAATCAAAGAAAGGTAACTCGGCTCGAATAAATTCATGCTAATTTAATAAATATGTTCATCGACGCAAAGATAAATTAATCCCTATTAACCAACCAGTTATAGGATACCGTGAACGCAACGGACGTACCCCAATTCCTACTTACTGTGTCGATAGACAGTTGGAGACGTCAGACATGCCTATTTCCCTTATTAAAATATAACCTAGCTGAAAACGACATACCTAGATTTAATATTCTAATAGCATTAAGATGAAGGAACCCAATTTAGACAAATTACCCAAAAACGCAAGTAATAATTCGTCTACCAATTTATTCCTAATACGAACATGGTAGCTTTATCACTAATCAGCCATATTTCAACAATTACGGATTGGAGGAACCAATTGACTTTAATTCAATTAAACCTAAGTTGGCCAGACTTAAATAAAATCAGAATTGTCCTTAAACATAAGGAATAAATCGGAATCAACATGAATCAATTATATGCTCAATTAGGTCTCACATTTATTGAATCAGTATTTCATTATTCTTGCCGAATTACGAATTTAGCTACTCATAATTAAACTAACACAATCAAATAAATAAAGATGAACATTAAACAAGAAAATAAATTGCAATTAAATAAAATAACCACTATTGAAAACCAAATAGCAATCGTCTGCCACACTTGAGAATCCAGCCGCCAACTCCAAGGTAAAAGCAAGAAAATAAAAACCTAATCTCCAAAGTAGTAAAAAAAACGTATATAATTCCCAAAAAGTCAACAACTAATCCTATATATATGCTCATATGCATGCGGCTACTCTAATTAAAGCAAACCAAAGGGATTAAAACCCTTAAGTGTCGTCCATTAGCTCCACTAAATGGGCTGACCGGCTCATACAAAACATGAGCCCAAAAATAATTAAAATACAAGAGTTAAGGCTTTAATAAATCTAAAATAATTAGCTCCAAGCCCAATCTCTAAATCTCTTCCAAATCAACTCCAACTTCATCAAAATTATGTCTTTCTCGATCTTTCTTTATCCACGAGCCTCCAACCACGCTTCATGCAATTTCTGTGCCAAAACACCAACGAACTTGGACAATATCAAATAAAATACACGATGATAGACATAAATCTAAACAACTAAATCGCACACATCAATTTTCTACATAGTAAGTCTCGTAATCCACCGAATTATGCTTGATCAATTGAACATGAACATGTGCTCGTCTAAGCTGAGTACAGTCAACTTACATGATGTATCAGTAAGCTTGCCTTCAGTCGATAGACTACTTTTTTCACTTACAGACTCATTATTGTTCGCTTATTTCTTTACACGCCGCAAGTGCACGAGTGCAATTGTGTATAGGCAAGCAAGGTCGAATCCACAGAGACTGATTAAAACTAATTACTATATATCCTAAATCGTTATTCTATATCTAGATAACAGAAGTGATGGATTTTGGTTTAAAGCAAAAGAAATAAATATTGGAAAGAAAATAAATCAAGCTGCAGGGAAAAACTGATGGAAATAAATTATCCCAAGGTAAAGGTTTCAACAGATTCAAATATCCAACATATTCAATTCAATAAACCAAGATAAATTCTTCTAAGACAATCTCAAAGCTAGTCTATACCCACTTCCGTGGTATACAAACAGTTGATTACATGTAAGGCTACCGTCCCCGGATCACTCCTAAACATGCAACTCCAAATAGTCCTTAGGATTAATGTCCTCACACTTATCTCAACTATCTGGCGAATATTAACAACTATGTTGTTCTTAGTTCATGTAATAATTATCATCTCCCGATATCAAATTAAAACCTAAGATTATGCTAAATTGGTGGCCAATCAATTAAGCAAACAACAGGCACAAGAACATAAAAAAGAAAAATAAATCTTGATAAATTGAATCAAATAATGTCCAGAATCCAATATGTACCCTAGGATAAAAATGTTCTAGCCACACATAAGCATATGAACTAGCAAAGAAAAATCAAGAATAAAATCATTCAACAATGAAACTAGTAAGCTGTGATGAATCTTCAATTCTTGTCTTCTCCATCTGTTTTTCTCAGCTCTCAGGAAAAGAAAATATGATAAAAGGTAAAGTCTGGAACCTTTTCTTGAAGCTTTTGAGGGGTATTTATAGGTCAGGGTGTCAAATATTGTACAAAGCTTGAAAATATTGATAAAATCCCAAAATTCCAAAAATTACCGTAAATCCCCGTCGGGCACTATTCACTACTGCGTGCGACTTTCTTGTTTTGGTCATATCTTTCTCCTCTGAACTCTAATGTACGATCCGTTTGCGCTCACGGACTCCTATCGAGATGCTCTACAACTTGTATTTCGAGCAATTCTTCCAAATTCTTCTTCATTATTTTTGAAAATTCGTTCAAACAACAAGGAAGTAACAAGTTTTTGACAATAAACCAATATTCGCTCTAATAAACCATCAAACACACAAAATTCTCACAACTAAGCATCAAATATGACATACCAAGAGGCAAAAAATGCATGTTTATCAATTATCAGTAAGCTGTTCAATAATACTGAATATATTATTAAGTTGTTCAATAATACTTAATACATTAGTAAACTTTTACATTTGTTAAGTTTTAATTTTAAATAAATATAACTTTTACATTTTAAATTCAATATCTACATAAAACAATTCAAAATAAAGAACTTTTCGTAATCTTTAATTTGATATGCATGTCAAATATTTTATAATTAGCAGAATTTCATAATTTTAAAAATGAAAAATAAGAAGATAAAAAAAATATGGTTTACAATTAATTTTTAAAATTTATTATAATCACAAAATTACCATTTAATTTTAAAATTAATTTCAGATAGAAAGTTGCATATTCTTTAGCATAGAAAAGTAGCATATTTAATACTATAGATATATTGAATTTTAACTGTCATTTGAGATAAACATATCGCCGCACAAGGTAATTCGTTATCTCCTCTTCTTTTCTTCGTTGTTGTCTTTGAAATTTTTTAGGGTTCCATGTTACGTGAACAGGATTGCGTTCATTCGGGGCCACATATCGATTTTCATTGATATATATGAAATTTTTAGGTTTCTATGTTCTTCTTGAAGTTTATGTGTTTTTTAAAATTAAATTTCGTTTTGATTCTATTCTGCCCGTCAAAATGAAGCACATATCATATAGCTCTTCGACGCTCCGACATTTCTATGTTCACCAATTTCTTGTGTTCTCGTTTTACAAATAATTAAAAAAGTTATCAAAAAAATCGAATTCAAGTGTGTTTCCCATTATTCTGTTAATCTTATTTTTTGTGGTTTTTCTTTAGGTACAAGGTTGAAGCATGCGTTTGCTGGTCTATAATTTCTCTGTTGAAAATTGGGCAGCATATCAGTAACTAATCCAAGTTGAGCTGCCATTTCTTAAAAATAATCATGGATATATTTGGTGGGAAACAAAGTATAGTGTTGTTATTGAATCGATTTTTAATATTGCTCTGTTGTCTTTGATATTGCTATGCTTGCTTGATCTGCCAATTGCTTGTGATGAAAGCATGTCAGATTATATATCACGCATGAATCTTGTTGTTATAACTTTGCTCCAATCATGTGTGCTGTAGTTGTTAGTTTTAGAGGTTTTTTTTGGAGTTGCAGTGTTTGAGGCACTCGAATATTGTTCAATCCTTGCGCATGATATGTATTAGTCGTGGTGCTCTTTACGACGGTGACAAATGCGTCTTGAATCGCAAATTACGTACATTGCTGTTTCATTTTATTCGAGATATACCATGAGGAACGGTAGAGGTAGCAAAACACATGTGTCTTGGCTAATTGAAGAGATAATGCGCTAGTTTTTATTCCAACTTGTATAATAATTTATGTCATTATTAAGGTAAAAATAAGAAAGAGAAAACGTAGTGATTCCATCGAGCCGTATGGCATGTTATATAGGATTTCTGACCAAGTTAAGCATCTTAGTAGGATGACAACTGTTAGTGACATAGATTGTATCCTCAACATGCGAATCAACCGCAACACGTTTTGTTGATTGTGTAACCTGTTAAAACAGCTAGGATCGTTAAATGATGGTAGATATGTAAGCATAGAACATGTTGCGATGTTTTTATCCATATTCGCACATCATAAAAAGAATAAGGTAGTTCGATTTGATTTTTGGAGATCAGGTGTAATACCCCGTTTCCTCGAGCTAAGTTTAGAATAATTTTGAACTTAGATTTAAGATGATTCACGCCGGAATGAGAAAAAGAATTTATTTTTAATTCCAACAAAAATGATTTACAAAAACATTTGTAAATTTAGTTATTAAATTTATATGCATTGCATATTTATTTAATTTAGCATTCAAGTATTTTCACGAGATCGATATTTATTTAGCGAACCCTGAAGTATTTATTACAGTCCCAATATTTTATCCTGAGGGATTTTATTAGTTCAATCAACACCGCATCTCACACCATACCCTATGTTCCTAATAGCCACCCTATATCATGATTATTTTTTTTCATACATGTCTTTAGCCACCCTATATCATGATTATTTTTTTTCATACATGTCTTTATGCAGACAATCAAATCTCCCATATCTTTATCAAATTTCTTTTGCTTTAGGCTGTCCACTTTCTTTTGCTTCCACTTTCAAATTCCACTACACTTAACATCACCACTGTAAAACCCAACTGCCAGCCATATAATCAAACATCAGAACATGAACTCATCCATCCATACAATCTTTGAGTTCTCAAGAAAACAGCAACGCCGATTTCATCAATAGAAGCAATCAAAACCAGTATCATTCATTCACAAAGGTTCTACCTTTTCTTTATACATCTTTCATTTATTCTTTACACAATCCCAAACCATATCAGACTACATACATTTTTCATGAATTCTTTGCAGATACACAACAAATAGAAACAGACTCCATTCCACACCTACAAGGTTATTTCTATGACTCGAGCACTTCTTTTGAAACAGAAACTCAAGTTAGAACCCATAACACATACACTGATTCCATTATATATAAATTTGCATATGACAACAAGACCCAAACTCAATGATGTTTATTTATCGTCTGTGCATATACATACATACATGAAGCATGTTTTCTAAATAGAAAAGAAGTAGAAATTGAAGCTCTGTTTTTATTCTTTGTTTTCGAACTGCCGTGTCGAGTCGGGGAGAGAGCTTGAGGGCTAGGGATCGGCGGCGGCGGTCTTCCAGCCGTGCAGTCGCCGGAAGTCAGAGGGTAGGGAGGTGGAGACTGAAGGTGGGGATTAGAGGCGGTCGGCGATGGCTGGTTGCTGTCGTCCGTCCGACACAGAGTGAGAGGAAGAGAGGCAGGGGCCGGGCACGCGGCGGTGGTTAGCTCCGCTAGCCACTGTGGCCGCCGGACTTCGGAGAGATGCAGCGGCGTTCTCAGTTTGTGGGAGTGTGTGCGTGCTCGTTCGGTGAGCGAGGAACGAGAGAGAGGACGAGGTAGAGGGGTTTAAGGATCGAGCGGCCGGCGACTCTACCGCCGCCGGAGAAGGAAGAAAAGGGGGGGAAGGCGTGCTGCTGCGCGCAGCTTTGTGTGTGTGAGTATATGCGTGTGATTGTGTGTGTGAGGGTGTTAAATGATGGGTTAGGTTTGGGCTTAAGAGTTGGGTTTTGCAGATGGGCCTATACTTTAATTTTCACTTGGGCTGAGTAAGATTGTGGGTTTGAGTGTTGGGCCGGATTTTAATTAGATTAGGCTGCGATTTTTAAAAGCTTGGGCCATTTCCAAATCTTAGCTGGGCCCTTATTTATTTAAAACTTTGGGCTGATTTTATTTATTTAACATGGACTCAATTTTAATTAATAGTTGGGCCTTCATTCCTTTAAAATTTTGGGCTGCCTTCTATTAATTAAATGGACTACACTTATATTAATTAATTGAACTATTAATTAGTTTAATTAATTATTATTTTTAAAGGATAATTAGCATAATAATATTATTATTATTATGTGCATATTTTAAGTAATTACTTATCATATGTTAAGCATGACATGACATTGCATTTGCATCATGAAATAAAACGTATTTATGATTTAATTGGATTGTGCAGATTTGTTTTAAAGAGCGACACTATTATAATTAATTAGACTTATTAAGTTTGATTAATTATTTTAATTTTCATTATAATATTAAATTATTATTATGTGTATATTTTTAAGTAAATTACTTATTATATGCTAAGCATGACATGAAATTGCATTTTTACTTGCAATAAAAGATTTAATTGGTTTTAATTATAATTCCAATTATTAAAGAAAGATGAGTAAGAATATTGTTGGTGTTCTTAACTCAAGAGAAATATTTTCAAGTATTTATTTATTAAATTTTGAAAACCCGGCTAAGTGAATCATAGAATGTTAAGCACTACACCATGACTTAAGATTAGATACAAGGAGACCTATTGAGAATAGATTTCTTGTAGGCTTCGAGCATCAGAAGGATTAGCACTGCTATTCCGATTCAGAGATAAGGTTAAACGACAGGCTTTGCCTATACATGTGGGCATTACTTTTACTATACGTATATAGAGATCCCCTGCGTGTCGTAGGCCTCTTATACGAATATATGCATGAGATGATTTTAACTGTTAATTTCAGTTTATTATTATGCCCAAATGATAAATGACTCTTATGAAATGAAAATGAAATGTTTATGAAATGAAATGAAATGTTTATGAAATGATTGACTGCCAAAAATGTTTATGTTTTTATATGTATCCTATCTGTGTTGGTTCGCCAACTTTAAAGGAAATCCAATTGGGATCCTATGCTAGACAAAGGTCGCTAGCTAGGGTTAACGTGTACACTCATGGAGACCGCGAGTCGCTTGCGACCGGTCTTGGCGTCCGTGGTAAGGAGGCCTCCTTCCCGGCGCGTGACAGAAAGGAACAGATATGGATCATATGAAGGAAAATGATCGGCCGATCGACTTTATGAAAATGAAAGAAATATTTTAGTAAGCGCAGATCATTTAAGAAAACCCCTGTGTGTTACTGTTATGGCAGTTCAATTTATATATGTATGCATGAATGTATTTTCGGCTATGCCCACTGAGTATTTTTATACTCAGCCCTGCATGTATTTCTAAATGTGCAGGTTGAGCAGCTGATGGAATGGAATGATGTTGAGCGGGTGTTCCTTTGACATTTCAAGAAATGTAACCTTGAGTATACATCTTCATATGTATATCTCACACGTTTTCCGCTGCAAAACACTTTGATTAGGATAACTCTATGTTATGAAGTTGTTACACGTGTTATTGGGTAACCCACCTTAATCAGTTCTCTTTTATGTGTATGTTTTATAAGTATCCAAATGATCATATATGATCCTAGCTTTTTATCTATAAGTGACATTTTCATATACTTTAATGTTAAGTAATTGTCCATATCCGTTCCCACTCATTAATTTTCATCCCAAGTCATAATTCCGGCTAAATCATCATTAAAGGTAGCGGGCTGTGACATCAGGAACGGCGTGTCTTCTCGGTTTTGTTTGCTCGATTACGGCAAGCTTTGTTGCTCCCCGTCTCAACACCTTGGCAAAGAAGACGAGGCAAGATCTAATTTTTTTTTGAAAAAGTGCAGATCACAATGCAAACACACAACATTCACAACAAATATTCAAATACAATATCTGACTTTCTTTTGATCTTTCCCCGGGATAAAGGCATTGGTAAGGTAAGCACACGTCCATGCCAGCGCCAATGGACTTTATCATTTGTTCCTCGAAAATTATTCCTGATATGCAAATTCATGGATCAATTAGACCTAAACAAGCTCTAATCACATATAATGAAACAATGAATCACAGTATACACATGTCAGAATAATAGTGGTGAATCCCCAATAGCTGATACAGATAATCGGGCCAAAATCACGTTAACAGAAATTGAAGAACAAGCCTTTGCGATTGTGCATTTTCATCAGCTATTAACATCCGCAAAATTATCCCCACGCATATATGAACAAAGCTAAATTTTCACCAAAAAATAAAAAATAAAATATTTGCATTTTCATTCATCTATGTGACAGAAGCCCTAATCAGTAGCACATAGTAGAACAATAACTAAATGGCCACCTTATGCGTTTTAGATATTCATGCATAAAATATGTGAAATGAGGATGGCACATAGACAAACCCTAACCACAAGTGTGTATGACAGAAGGATTCCTTACATTGTTGTGTTGAAGCCATGTCTGTGAAGCCCTAGCTGTCAATTTCAGTCGGATGCAGGCTCCTCTTGCAATTAAGCGATTGTCAACAAGTACTCCGCCAATTTCGTCAACCAAGAGCAATTGGAGGGATCTTTGAATTCGTTGAAATTTTCCTTATCCCCGATGATACAATTCAAATTTGACCGATGGTGAACTACACATTAGAAAATGAATACGCGTGTCATTTATAAATTTGGTTGATGGTAAATTTATAATTTCACTAATTAATCTTGTGCTTAACCGATTCTACCAAATAGTTGATACTTGCTATCTAGATTCGTAACTTAGCTACTAAACACAATACTACGCTACCTGACATGCCTTATATGCAATGGGCCCTTTTATTTTTATCCACCATGTCTTATCTTGCCTTGACTACCAAACACCCCTAAATATTGTTTGTTGGTTAAGCCAATTGATCAAACATCCCACACTTGGAGGAGCTTTCAATGAAAAATATGGATTTCAGTTCATTACAAAGCTTTCACTATACACTTTTCAAGCGTGTCTTCAATTAGAAATAGAATTGCGCCGTGACAATAAATCCTATTGAGTACGACGTAAAACTTCGTTTTAATTGGACCATTATTAATTTTGAAATTTCGACTAAACAATCCAAGTTAAACTTGGATAGTGTTTTCGTATAATTAAAAAATAAATAAATAATTCACGACTTCCAAATGTGAGGGATTTGAATGCACATATGAAGAAGGTCGAAAGTAGAAGGAAAGAGGTGAAACCAAATTGCGTCCAGATTCATCCCCCCAGATATGCTCCAACCTTATAAAACCAGACAAATCACATCTCTTATTAATTCCATCCAAAACCGAAGGTGCTCCTCCCACTCATCATTCAATTTCCCCAAAATACCCTTGTCCCCAAATTTAATCCCGAAATCACCCTTGTAATCAGAATTTCATTTGGTAATCTGCCCCTAATTAAGATCCCTCTTCCACCATAAACCCACCCCATTAACCTCCAACACTAAAGTGGGAGAGGCAAAAATGGCAGCCATGGCCTCTCTTCACCTCAAAACATCCTCATCTCACCCCCATTCCATCTCCAAATTACCAAAACCCTATTCACCCGCCGCCCTCAGACTCCCCCTCCGCCGCCGCCCGGCACCGGCGACCCGGATTTCGGCCTCCCTCATCGACCCGGACGGCGGAAAACTCGTTGAGCTCTTCGTTCCGGAATCCGAGAAGAATTCGAAATTGAAGCTGGCGTCGGGGCTGCCGAGGATCACGCTGTCGGAAATCGATCTGCAATGGGTCCACGTGCTCAGCGAGGGGTGGGCCAGCCCGCTCAAGGGCTTCATGCGCGAAGCCGAGTTTCTCCAAACACTTCATTTCAACTCGCTCCGGCTCGAAAACGGGTCGGTAGTCAACATGTCCGTGCCCATCGTGCTCGCCATCGACGACGCCCAGAAGAATCGGGTCGGGTCGTCTGCCAGCGTGGCGCTCGTCGATGACCGCGACGACGTCGTTGCTGTCTTGAGCAAGTACGCCTGTTTTTTATTTGATCCAAAAATTGCTATAGCTGTTTCACATTTGTTTTTATATATATATATTGTTTGGTGAATTTTGTCATTTTCGACCTTTTGTTTGGAGGAATGTCGCAATGCTAATTATTACATGCATGTATGAAATAGTACGATTATGCGAGGACCGCTGTCGTTTTGATAGGATTATCAGTTAAAAACAATTTTTTATACGATTATGTTAGAAATCAACCATGTCAATAATTGAGTTAGGTTCGGGGCACTATTTGGATAGCAAACAAGTCATGATAAACCCCAATAATAGGTTCTGTGATTGATATAATTCAACATTATAATATGTATCAAGAGTTGAATAGTATATTAGTATTATGTTACAGTTGAAATTGTAGTTCATTCTGCTTTAGTGTTTTTGATGAGATTCTGGGCTGCTGTTTGGAGTATTATATGGTGAAATCGAAAGCGTTAACTGCAAAAACAAATGAGCTAGTTTTCCAATATAAACATATCTCTTTAATATTAGCAATGTATTGAGTTGATGCAATTACTCCGAAACTAAACAACCACAATATGCAGCATTGAGATTTACAAACACAACAAAGAAGAAAGGATAGCAAGAACTTGGGGCACGACGGCACCCGGTCTACCTTACGTGGACGAAGCCATCACTGATGCCGGGAACTGGCTCGTCGGGGGCGACCTAGAGGTCATAAATCCGGTCAAGTACGAGGACGGACTTGACCGGTTCCGTCTCTCCCCTGCACAGCTGCGGGAGGAGTTTGAGAGGCGCAATGCAGATGCTGTTTTTGCATTCCAGCTGAGGAACCCCGTCCACAACGGCCACGCCCTCTTGATGACAGACACTCGTCGTAGGCTCCTTGAGATGGGGTACAAGAACCCAGTGCTCTTGCTCCATCCCTTGGGAGGCTACACCAAGGCGGATGACGTGCCACTGAGCTGGCGGATGAAGCAGCACGAGAAGGTCAGTCGGGTTGAGGCCTTCGCCAAAAAGGGTATGCCAATGTGGAGATTGTTTTGACATGAATTATTTTTGCAGGTGCTGGAAGATGGTGTGTTGGACCCGGAGACGACAGTTGTGTCCATCTTCCCCTCGCCAATGCACTATGCTGGCCCGACAGAGGTGCAGTGGCACGCCAAGGCTAGGATCAATGCGGGCGCCAACTTCTATATTGTGGGTCGGGATCCGGCTGGTATGAGCCACCCGCTTGAGAAGAGAGACCTCTACGATGCCGATCATGGGAAGAAGGTGCTCAGCATGGCGCCCGGCTTGGAGCGCCTCAATATCCTTCCTTTCAAGGTAAACGAGAGCAGCCCTCAAGTCTAAAGCATGCATATGTTATCAGAAATGTCTCACATATGAGTACCCAATAAATTGACTTCGTTTTCAAATCTAGATCAACTTCACTTCTTTGGTACTAAAAAGTCATGTTGAAATTCAAATAATTTTCACATAGGTATTCCGTTGCCAACACGACGTGAATCCATCCTATATTTGAAGACGAAGTCAATTTATTGAGTACTTATAAATCATTATCGAAATAATAAGATATTTGTAAAGAAACACATTGCATACTTTAGGCTAAGAAGTGATATATTTAGCCCTTTTCAATTATAAGAAGATGAATAATATTTGAACAAGGTAACATGAAACTACTATTCTCAGGTAGCTGCTTATGACAAGACTCAAAACAAGATGGCATTCTTTGATCCATCAAGGGCACAAGATTTTGTCTTTATATCCGGCACAAAGGTAATTAAGTCGTTTCTGTTGTTCAAAACTGAGTTAAAAGTGATTTTCCTCATTCTTCATCGCTCTCTCTGCAGATGCGTACCCTTGCTAAGAACAAAGAAAGCCCGCCCAACGGTTTCATGTGCCCTGGTGGGTGGAAGGTTCTGGTGGATTACTATGACACCCTTTCTCTCTCCGACAACGGGAGAGTGCCGGAGCCAATTCCAGCTTGAGTGCATCACCTGCCTGGGCACCTCCATTTGTATCATAATGATGAAGAAATTTCTGTGGTTGAATAATGCCAAATGAGGCAAAACTCTTTGCCTCAATCTGTGTAATATAGTACCATCAATGGCAGTTGAAGAAATAGGTGTGATATTTGTGTTTGCTGCAACACATCCAAGATTGAGTTTGCTCTACATGTATACATACATTATCAAGTATGAGCTCTGTTTGCATTGGTTTTAAGTTTGAATGGAGTTTGATTCGATTTGGCTCCACCTTTTTTCATTTGTTTTTAAGGACGGACGTAGATCCATTTTTCTAGACCAGCTCAAAGAGCGTACGTTGTATACATAATCAATGTTATTTTATTTAATTAAAGTAATAAAAGTATAAAGCTGGTATAAAAATATTTTTCATTATGGTTGCAGGACATTTTTTATACAAACATAATAGTTTGAGGCTTTTAAAAAATTTTGTTATAGTTCGAGACATTTTTTATAAAGCGGGTATAATTTGAGGTTTAATATGATATTTATCCTTCTTCTAAATATACACCATATTAATATACTCCTTCCTTCTCATAAAAATATGAACAATTGAGAGTGGCACAACTCTTAAGAAATATTAATTGAAAGTTATTGTGAGTGGAAAATGGATCTCATTCTTTATAAAGTATTGTGAGAGTAATGAGTTAATTGAGGAAAAGTAGTGGTTGGCCATGATGGTTTTTTGTGAATAATAAGTATGAAAAGGAGGGACAAAAAATAAGAGGGTAATGTACAAAAATGCATGATGGTTTTTTGTGAATAATAAGTATGAAAAGGAGGGACAAAAAATAAGAGGGTAATGTACAAAAATGGAAATGTTCATGTTTTGTGAGACGGATGGAGTATAATTTACATAGTTATCTTTAAAATTAAATATGTAAAAAGGATATAATAGGCAATCTATGTTTTGTGCCCAATACACTTTTTATTCTAGTATAGATATAGATTGAAATTGAGGCATAAAGATTAGAGTAAAAATTTAAAATGCTCAGTTTTGTTAAGTTGTAATGAAAAATGTCCACTTTTATAAAACTATTGTTTTTATGTCCAAATTAACTAAGTTGCATTTAATGTCTCAACCAATGTACTTGCAAGAAAAAATAGTCTACTGTCTACTTAGTGGAGGTTGTCGCCCGGACGGTAACTTATTTTTCCGACAGCAAACTATTTTTTCTTACATTTTTCTTACATATTTGTACTTGTGTCAGAAAAGTGTAAGACTTTACACAAAAAATGAAGCAAAATCATCAACATTCAAGGAAAATTTCGACTCTTCACTTTAATTTAGGCATATGATCAATTTTTTTATAAATTGGGCATTTTTAATTACAAGTTATAAATATGAGCATTTTTACCCATTAAGACTAAAGATGTTCATATACTTCCTCTGTCCCAATAATCTTGTTTCACTTTCCTTTTTGGTTTGTCCTAATAATCTTGTCTCATTTCCTGTTTAGAAAAATTTAGGACTTGATTAATTAATTAAACCTCATCCTAATTAATCCACTAAAACAAATCCATCCCTTCATCCTACTTGCTCGACACTCTCACCCTTCAACCTTCTGCAAATTTCGAGCCCTAGCTCTCCCCAAGAATTCAGCCACCGTCGCGGCTCCTATTTTTGGCGTGGCAGATCGTCGGCCTTCGATTCCAGGTGAATCAATGTTGCTTAGATTCGCGGCACCGCTATAAACTCCAAAATTTTCTTTCTTTCTCCACTGCGCCGCCCCTCCTGCTTCATCTTCTTCAGCCGAACGGCTGGAGCCACCACCGCCACCACCTGTAGAAATGAGGGTTTACAGAAGAAATAAGGGTTAGCAATTTGGGGGTTGGGTTTACAGAGGGTCGCGTAGCTCTGAATCTGAGATTTGCCCGGCGGTAGCGGCGTCGCTCCGCTGCGCTAAATCTGAGATCTATGTCGGTCTGTGAAGAATGATGGTGTGTTTTTTTAATTTGTAAAAATAGAAATCTTATTAAAGTTGTTGAGTGGGTTTGAATCGAGTTGGGGGAGGGCAACGGTCGAGGCTGCTCCTGATGCTGCTCAGCTGAATCAGAGCGGTGGGGCTGTCGGACTAGGGCTTGCACGCAGATGTGGCTCCACTACTGTTTCCGTCGCCGGAGTTAAACATGGTGTCGCCGGCGGCGCGGCGTTGTATGTTGAGGGAGAGAGTGACGAGAGAGAGAGAGAGAGAGAGAGATGTTTGGGGATAAATAAGGATAATTAAGTTATTCTTAATTTTTTTAAACATGTGGACAAAAGAAAGGAGACAATATTATTGGAACGAATGAAGTATTTTTTATCATTTTAGTCTATCCTTCAAGCCCATAAAAATAAAACTATTAGTCCACTTTAATAACTTTAACATTTTTATTAAAGCGGAACTCTTGTGAAAGTATTTCTAACAAAAGAAAATTGTGAAATTACAAAATACACGAGAAAGGATTCGTTTATCGGCTTCACTACCAATTCAAAAAAACTGAATATCGGATCAAAAACTCAAAACTCCTGCATTTAGGCTTGGTAAATGTTTCACGCATGAAAATTTTACTGAAAAATTAAATTAACACTTTTAACTTCATTTTCGTTATTGAAATGGGACGATGTTGCGACTATTTGAAGCACAACATAATGACTCCAAATAATGATTCAAGAATTTTTATGTCGATTTCGGATTTGATGTTCTAATTATTATGAAGTACACCAATCAGAGTCAAATGTGGAATCATTTCCTTTTATATTAATTGCGACTAAATCTACTCCATCGACCATCCATGCTCTCTACCAGAATATGTTTCTTTATTATTTTCTTTCCGCGTGTCACCTTGCCAATACAATACATACTCTTTCCTCTGTTCATGATAAGTATGATCTCAAGGGGACGTGTTTAGAAAACATTGAGATAGTGTGTACAAAGTAGATGGAGTAAAAGTTTTCACTAAAATTCAATTATTAGATAATTACTTGTGATATATTTTTTCTATAAATATTGTCTGTGAATGACGGTAAAAAATATAAAGAAATACTCCCTTCGTCCCACTTCAATAGATTCATTTTTCTTTTTGGGTTGTCCCATTTCAATAGGCTCATTTTTCTTTTTAGGTAAAAAAGTTGTACTTAATTGGTGTGGATCACACCACTTTACTACCACTTTCCTATTAAAAAGTAAATTTTCGTAATCTCTGTGCTCAAAAGAAGTGAGCCTATTGAAGTGAGAAGGAGAAAGTATATTTTAAAATAGAATGATCATACTTATTATGAACAGACAAAAATAATAAAAAAATCACATTTATCCTCGATGAAAGGTGTATAAAATAAAATGTGTAAGTGTTAAGAGTTCACAAATTGAGTAGTATATATATATATATAGAGGTTCCAATGAGATTTTTATTTTTCGTGAAATTGTGAGACTTATAAATAAGACAATATATAGTGTTGAATAAGAGAGTATATAATACTATTGAATAACGATGTTAAAAAAAATTATTAAAATTTTTGCCCCCTCCATGACTCTAATTCAGGTGAAATTTTTCCCCTTCAAATAAGACATAGAATACATTAAATTAACACTTACAAATTAATCTAAAATCTAACCGCACCACATATAGAATGCTCCCAAAAGAATGTCTTAATAAAAGTATTGGGTATTTATGATGAGATTTATAGGCCACCCTATCCTTTACCACGAAGAAAAACTAATGCATATAGTCCCACAATTTCCAAACCTTTAGTGGCGCTATAATTTTGGCTCCATCATTAGCACAACTTTATAAAGAAAGAAAAAAGAATTATTCTTTACAAAGAATTTCCAAATATTGCTACAATCATTTCATTCACTAATGCAGTTGTTAAATGCTTTGGTCATTAAGTAATCCTAAGATATTCAAAAACAAATTTTATTGTTCAATAGGCTGGTCCAGATGCAATTTAGGCCCAGTTCTACATAATGGGAAAATATCATACTAAATAAATGAGGTAGAAGACAATCAAAACACAAGTGGCGATTAATTAACATAAAATAGGAGATTAATTAAAACACAATAAGAAATAGTAGATGATTCCCGACTCCAATTGCGATGCAACGAGTAGGCGTCACTTGTTCCTCAAAAACATGACAATATATTCAACCTGTATTACTTGTAAATTTTTAAACTGGCTACGAAAAACACACACAGTTGTCTTGGGGTCTAGACAACATTATCTTATAGCCCACTTTTTTCTGACATGAACTTTACTTAGTTTAACTAACTCAAATTTCATCATTGCAGAACAACAATGTTTAAGGAAAAGAAGTCTGCATTAATGAGCCTTTTTTGTACTTCAAAAATAAGAGTTAAAAGTGGGAGAAAACAAGTCTAAAGTCTTTTGCTTTAAGCAAACATAAGCAAAAACACTCTGGCAATGCCAGTTTCTGCTGCATTAAAGCAAGTCTTTGTAAAGATTCCTAGAAAATCTAATTAATTAGCTCTGAATTCTTAGTAGTTGGTGTAGTTCATATAGTTGAGAAATGTGTTGCTTCATTTGCAGGGATACAACAGTGGAACAAATATAAGAGATGGGAAATCAAAACGCTTCAGGGATAGTAGGTATGATCATTAAACTTGTGATATGATCTTGTGGAAAAACTGCGTTGATTTCTTTGTTTCTTAGAAGAGGAGGAAGCCAAGAACGAGGCACCAGATAACGCGCAAGGAATTAGTCCACCAGATGCTGTCGCAGTAGAGAAGCAGACAGTGGTTCAAGAAAATGCAGCAGAAGCTGACAAAATTCCTCCTGTTGAAATACATAAGGGTTAGTGGAATCAAGATTTTGCTGGCACTTATGCTACATTTTTGAGATGTCTTAATCTTTAGCAGATGTTGAGGATCGCAAGGAATCTGATGCTGTGATGGATATCAGCACGAACGGCTCGGATTTAGGGGAAGGAAGATCCGAGTTGAGTGATGAAGAGCCATGCACCCTGACAGGTTACTTCCATTTTGCATAAAAATAATTAAGATGATATTTGCATACTTAGCTAGGAATATCAACTGATTTCAAATGGATGATCCAAAATGTGAAGCTGTGAATACTACTTCAGATATTCAAGAAGAGCAGACTGTTCTGGTGAAGGAGGTTTTAGAGGTTGATGATGATGCAAACAAGAATGAACAATACTTGGCTTTAGCCTCTCCTCAAGACACGGTTTTACAAGTCCGTGAGGAAGCGCTTGGGAGAGACGACGATTACGAACCCCCTCAAGAAGAGCAGAGTAACTCCTTCACTACTGCCAATGAAGCTCCAAGAACTAGTTTGGTAGGCTCATCTACTTCACAAAATGAGTGCTTAACTCTTGATCATGAAGAGAAACCAATGATCCATGAATTAGGCAATGGTGATGAGCAGTCTGATCAAGAAAATAACCAGTTCTTGATCAGATGCAGCAGCAATCCAATGGAGGTGATCAAGGCCGAATTTGAGGAAAACGTAGACGATGCAGAGAAACAACAAGACAATGAGCTAACTGATCAAGATGTGGTTGAAAAAGCTATTGATTTGGAGAGTGATGCATCTGATACAGAAAATGTCCATGAAACTACTGATAAATGTGTGATAGAGCTGCAATCTTCGACAGAAATCGATACACAGCGCCTCTGCAACAAGACAGCACCAATCTTAAATTCAACTCAACCAATAAGAGCTCAAGTTGAGCTCAGAAAATCTCCAAGTTTCGATTTTGGCATATCATTCGATACGAGGTCCCAAGAATCTGATCAAACTCCTCTTCTATATCAGGACAAGACAGCAAGAAGAAGCCTCTCCACCTGCTCAAATCTAGGGTTTCAAAACACAAGCGTTGAGGCAGAATACGTGGAGAAGACATTGCAGTTCCAAGCTGTCCAAGTGGAGGAGAAGACTATCCGAATGGAACGAAGCAATTCTGAAAGCTCGCAAGAAAATGCCAATGCTGTTACACACTCAAATGCCTCTCCATCAACAGATGCTGATGCAATCTCACCAAAGAGAAATGGGAGGCGAAAGGCGAGGTCCTCCCTCTTCACTACCTGCATATGCTGCACAGCAGCCATCAGCTGAGAGCAGCTCCTGCCAGAAACTCATACTTACAAAAGCTTCCTTTGCTTGCTCAATTTTATTCTTTTCGGGTTCGTCTCTTCTTCCTGTTTTTAAAGAGGAAAAACATCCATCATCTCTGTCTGATTTCACTCCCTTTTTCTTTTTGAGTTTGTTTTTCTTGTTTGGAGAGATTCTTGAATGCTTGGAGAAACAAAAATATGGTTTGCAGTTTACCATGATTGTAACATGTCTTATCTTTTTACATATACTATGATTTTCGCAACATATATTGTCTGAAGATTCTTTGTTCATTTGAACTAAAATAGGAGTATTTGAAAGAATACAATCAACACAACAATCTATTTGGACATAGACATGACATCATCTTGAATTTTCTTGCTACATGATTAACTACGAGATCCTAAGTTTGAAACAACAATGTAATAAATGGAATCAAAATACAAAAAAATAAAATAAACTTGAGATATCTCTATCCAATAGCCATCATCATTTTCACAAATTCATCATAGTCAACCTGTCCATCACCATCCAAATCAGCCTCTCTAATCATCTGATCCACCTCTTCATCTGTCAACTTCTCACCAAGATTGATCATCACGTGCCGAAGCTGGGAAAATTGATAATATATTAAAAAAAATCATTGAAAATATTGGGATATAAAGTTTAATTAGAAAATGGTAGATCCTTTTTTTGTTTTTTTGCATGAGATGTGTTTCAAGAACTAGTTGACTAATGATATATAGATCTATTTGCAAGTTCAAATAATTAAATGACACTTCTAAAATGTTACAAGTAGTGAAAACTGGAGTACTTAGTCTTGGTGTTTTGTAGTGTTATATTTTTCAATTTATCTCTATTTGATTTGTCAGACCACAGTACATAACGTACATAAACAAGTACTATAAGTAAAGAATGAGAGTTGTTGGCTGTCAGATTAAATTATATCTTGAAACAAAATATATCCAAACATATTTGACACAAAAATGAAATACTACTAGAGTTGATGAATATGATTAGAGAAAATTCAATATTTCAATCTCGTATTTCATTTCCGGAGACAAAGAGAAACAAGAAAATAGGTCAACTCACCTCACTAGCTGAGATGTAACCATTTTGATCCTTATCAAACACCTTGAAAGCTTCTTTAAGCTCTTCCTCTGCATCAGTTTCCTGATTAAAAACAGCACACACACACACACACAGTGTGAAAACCAAACTGAAAAAAAAAGTGTTGATGATGTAAGAGCGATAAGAAGAAACCTTCATTTTGTTGGCCATGAGGTTCAAGAACTCGGCGAATTCAATGGTGCCGTTGCCATCGATGTCGACTTCGTTGATCATGTCGTGGAGCTCTTCCTCGCTGGGATTTTGATCTAGAGACCTAATCACTGTCGCTAGTTCTTCTATGGTTATGCACCCTGCACTTTTCATCAACCAACAACATTATATATATATATATTTGATAAATTTCGTAAGAACAAGAAAATGAAGTAGAAACACACCATCTCCATCTTTGTCAAACAGTCTGAAGGCTTCCTGTAATTCAACAATTTGCTCTGCATTCAGTATATCAGCCATGTGGCTTCTTTGGGGCTGTGTGTGTGTGTGTGTGTGTGTATTTGGAGAGAGAGAGAGAGAGTTGAGTATAGCTCAAGGCTTGGTGGGCTATTTGTAGAATTTGAATGAAACTGGACAGCAAAGCCTAGTAAATGCATTGAATTTTCGTTAGAGTTTACTAGAAATATTTTTCAAAATTAAAGAAATTGAGGAGTCAAGATAGAGAGAGCTCTGCGTCTTGACTCTTGAGTAGGTGAATACTATAGTAATATTAATTTATATATTAATCATGAGGATATCATATCTAAGAAATTGTTTTAGGCTAAGTTGCACTTTTAATCACGTCTTCTGTGAAAAAAAGAAAGAAAAAAACACTCTTTGTGGGTATTGGCTAGCATCATATGTTGTGTACTAAAATCACAAATAATTTGCTTTTTTCTTAATCAATTATATAAGTAAATAAAGAAAATTAATGACCACGTGATAGAGAACTCGAACCCAGAACCTCAGATCTTGAACATTAACATCCTACCGCTAGGCCAACACACGCACACAAATAATTTGCTTCTTGATTCATGGGATATGTGAACTTATAGTAAAAGAATCATGGATTTGATGAGCTCCAATCCACCATGTTTACATCTAAAGTGTTTGGTTTGGAGGATGAGATAGATAAGATTGATAGGATGATTAAATAATTCACCCAACTTTAAGGTGATAAACAATCACTCATTTGAGTGATTAGATGCGGCCGAGTTATCAATCACGGGCTCAATCGTGCAAACCAAACACTTAATTAAGATGGATTATTTTATCAATCATGTCTTATCACTCAAATCAAACGCCTAGCGTGATTACATTATTACCACAAAAACAACGTTTATCTAAATGTACCTTTAGTAGCAATAGACGAATTGAAGGTGTGTATAAATATACTTATGGGGGGAAATTGTAATCGAGTCTCTATCATACTTTGAGTCTTTGACACTGCAATATTGGAGAAAATATCAATTCACAACATATGTCTATATGAATGGGTCAAAATACTTAATTGGCCATGGAGGCATCTATTTAAGTTAATTTAATTAGATGCAAATAAATGGGGGACCCGGTCCAATCTTTCACTTCTTAGAACAATACTGATTTTTTTATTAATTATACTAAATGAAAATCTGTTTGAATCACATAAATATTTAGAATTTAATTAACCAAATTCATGTCCTTAATTTCAGTTTCATAGAATGCATGTAATCCAACATTTTTTTTATAAATTAATAATTAAACAAAGAAATTTAAAAATCATGTCGCTGGTGGACTGTGGACGATGGACTCGTGGACTCATTTCAAGACCTTTACCTTTAAGTATTAATCGTCCTATTTCTAAGCCAGCATATGCACATATACGTTATCCAATTTTAACAACTAGTGAAGTGACCCAACTTCACTCGAAATTCAAACCCATATTTTATTTAATTTTTCTTGCTTGGATTGGGAGGAGGGAATTCAGATCAAACTCCATCATAATAGTATACATCTGTGATTAATATATAAAAATTGAAGAAGAAGGGGTACATTCTCATTTATTGTTGTTATTATTAATTACAGCTGTATGGTTTGATGTATAGGGGACAATTCGAGTTCGAAATTGAAAGGGCTAACCATAGAGAGGGGAGAGAGAGAGAGAGAGAGAGGTGGGCTTGTAGTTGCAGTGAGCTTGCACGTCGCCATATTTCATACTGGGTATAGTATACAGTGATAAAATTATGTATAAATATTAGTATTAATTGTTTTCTGCACGTGACAGATAGGCACTTCTGAATTATATCTAATAAGATACGTGAGTGTCAATATATACCAAGTCGTTTTGTCCATGATGTTGTTTGAGTTTTTTCAATTATAATTATGTGAATCGATATTGAAAAGAAAGCATGTCCTACTCAATTTCTCTCGCGCCGCTCGGACCTTGCTAGACTCTCTATACTGTCGCTCCGACGGCGGCGCCGATTGAACGCCGCGACGCAGGCCACCCCTTCCCCCTTACCCGTCGGAGGTCGCAGATCACCCGGCGTCTAGTCCACTTGCTCTTCATCACCAACTCCAGATTCCAGTTTCCGGCGCGTCTCTTCAGCGAATCTCAGCCCAATTTCTCTCGCGCCGCTCGGACCTAGCTAGACTCTCTATACTGTCGCTCCGACGGCGGCGCCGATTGAACGCCGCGACGCAGACCACCCCTTCCCCCTTACCCGTCGGAGGTCGCAGATCACCCGGCGTCTAGTCCACTTGCTCTTCACCACCAACTCCAGATTCCAGTTTCCGGCGCGTCTCTTCAGCGAATCTCGGATCTACAGATCGGCTCCAGTCCAGATCGGCGACACCTTCCTCAGGCGAGACGTGCGGTAGCTGCCTTCGACTTCAGACCAGCGAGACGCGATTCAGATTTGCCGCAGCTGCTTTCCACTCCGGCGAGACAGCTGCTTTCCACTACAGGCCCACCGCAGCTCTCCAGTCCGGCGAGACCGCGCCTCCAGCCCGATCCGTTTTCAGAAGACAGATCCGGAGCAGCGTGTCACCTCTTTTTCTCTAGCTCTCTTCAGCGAACCTCGAATTTCCAGATCGGGTCTCTCCGGAGTCGCAGCGGATTCGGTTCTCCAGTCGAACGCGTCAGGGGGGTCTGGATCTGAGGTCTCGGGCAGTCTAGCGGCGGGAAGATGCGGCGGAGGTGCGGCTATCGTATGCGGCGGGCTGCATTTTGAATACTTACATTTTAACAGATGGGAGAGGAGGTTTGGAGGGAGGTGAGGAGACGAGGGGAAGTGAGGACAGGAGCCGATGGGATGGTGAAGAAGCATCTGAACCAAAAAACTCAACGGTTTTCAAAAATTTGGAAAGAAAGAGACGAGAATGAAGCACAAAGAGTTACATTCTTTTTCAACAACATTCCAAAAGAATGTAGTTTCGATTTTTTGAGGAGAAAGTTCGGTTCCGTGCGAGAACCGACAGACATCTTTTGTCCAAGAAAGAGAGACAAAAAAGGGAAGCCTTTCGGTTTTGTTCGCTTCGAAGATGTTGAAGATAAGGACGGTTTGCTGGAGCAGCTGAATAAGTTGTGGATTGGGAGCTATAAAATTAGGGTGTTCAAACCGAGATTCGAGAGAGAAGTGAAGATCCAAGGAAGTAAAGGGAACGGAATCAAAGCTGACGCAGGTAGAAAGCCGGAAAAAACAAAGCTCGTGCATACTGCAAAAAGGATGATGGGGGTTTCTTTTAAGGAGGTGCTCACTGGATCCAAAGAAGGGGAGTCAGGACCTTCGGATTTGCTTCAGTTCAAAACTTCGGATGAGGAAACACGATGGCTAGATGGAGCCTTCACGGGTTTCATCAAAGATGAGTTCTTGTGGGAAGAGATTAATGAAGAAATCAATAGCGAAAGTGCTGGGAAACTGAAGGTGACGACGATGGGAGGAAATTTGGTGTTGATACGTAGTGTCTGCGACGCGCCAACAGAAAAAGTTTTAACTGAGATGGATGAATGGAGTGAGTTCTGGTTTCAATGGAAGAGGAAATGGAACGTTGTGGATGTGTTTCAACAACGAGTTGTGTGGACGAGGTGGGTCGGAATTCCACTCCATGCATGGAATCCTCGTTTCTTTGAGTTGGCAACTGCAAAGTTCGGTCGGGTGTTGAAGATGCATGAGAAGACGAAAGAAAAAGAAAAACTGGATGTTGCTTTGATTCAAATTTCCACGGGCCTTAGATCCATTGATCAAGTGACGGAGTGTTGTATTAATGGAGCAAGGTTCACGTTTCGCATTGAGGAAATTCACGAGAACCCTTTCTCTTCCATGATCGGCGAGCCGGAGTTCGAGGATTCAGGATCGGATGCAGGATGGACGAGCGGGGAGGAGTCCATGGATCCGGCAGTTGCAATCATCGGAGATCGAAACGAGAACGATGAAAGGGATGACGACGTTTCGGTTCTCCAAGAAATCAATGTTTCGTCTCCTTCGATCCAAACCGTTGTGGACACGTTTGTCGAGGAAACCAATTTTGAGAGAGAGTTGGCGGGAGGATCGAAAATGCTTTTGAAGTTGGTTGGGGCCGAAGGAAGAAGTGTTTGTGAGGGAGATCATACCTTAATGTCGACCCAAGCGCAAGGAGAGATTAGAAGCGCTATTCTGGAAAGGGAAGAAGCCGATTCAGTTGTGTACAGCGAAAGTCAAGGTGTCAAAAATGTTGTGGAGGACACGGCGGGGAAAGAGGAAGGGCAAAGGATCGAAAGAAACGAGCTTCCGATTTTTAGCTCCGAGGAAGGAAGTCGTTCAAACCAAAGTAAAAGGTGTGGTGACCGAAATTCAAAAGGAAAAAAAGGGAGAGAAAAGAAAAAGAATAGAGCCAGGGAGAAAGAGAAATGGGAACACTTCATTTCAGATTTAGAGCCAATTGATGGAAGGGGGGAGGAAGTGGCAGAGCAGGAAAGAGGGGGGGAGAACGAAGAAGGGCAGAAGACGACAGTTGGGGAGCAAATTTCAGGTCAGCAGATCTGGGATTTTGGAAAGAAGATCGGGCTGTCAAGTCGTATTCCAGACGAAGATGTTGCTCGACAGATTGAGGTGCAAGGTAATTTTCTTTCTTGCGAAAATGCTGGGAGTATTTTGAGGAATGTTTAATGAATTTGTTATCTTATAACATTCGGGGCTTGGGGAGTGTTGCGAAGCAGAGAGATGTTACTGATTTGGTGAAAGGGCAGAAGATCGATTTTTGTTGTTTACAGGAGACAAAGATGGAGGTGTTTAGGGATTTGTTCTGTAAATCTTGGTGGGGGTCTAATTATACAGACATAGCGATTAGGAACTCGGAGGGAAGGGCTGGAGGAATTGTTTGTTTGTGGAATAGGGAGGTTTTCGAAGCCTCTAGTACGTGGGATTTACCGGGGGCGGTGGTGGTGAATGGTAGGTACAAGGAGGGGGATATCTTATGTTGCATCATCAATGTGTACGCACCAGTCGGCTCAGGGGATAAGCGGATCTTGTGGGATGCATTAAGCTCAATTGTGGAACAAAATACGGATAGGAGTGTCTGTATCTTGGGAGACTTTAACTCAGTTAGGAGGAGGGATGAACGTGTGGGCAGTGGGGAGGCGTTTGGAGTGGCTGATGCAAGAAGTTTTGAAGAATTTATCCGGGAGAACGATCTGGAGGAAATTAAAACTCAAGGCCGGAAATTTACTTGGTACAAACCAAATGGAAAGTGCAAGAGTAAGATTGATCGCTTCCTTGTTAATGAGAATTGGCTGGCTGCTTGGGAAGGGACGTCGGCACGAAGACTTCAACGCTCAATTTCGGATCACTGTCCGATTATTCTTACTACAAGATCGGAGGATTGGGGTCCAAGACCTTTTCGGTTCCTCAATGCATGGGTGAATCATTCGGAGTTCGAGGAGATGGTCAAGCAGGTTTGGACGGTGACTAATGTGGAGGGATGGAGTTTTTTTGTGGTTAAGGAAAAATTGAAGAAACTCAAAGAGGCCTTGAAGGTGTGGAATCGGACTTCTTTCGGTGAGATTGACTACAAAATCCAAGAACTTCAGAAGGAACTTCAAGAGAAGGATAAGGTGGACGAGCAGAGAGGTCTTGAAGAATCAGAGGTGATCAGGAGAAATGAGATTCAAGCCCTGCTCTCCCTTCAATTCAAGAATAAACAGATGATGCTGCAACAGAAAGCCAAACTCAAATGGCTCAAAGAGGGAGACACAAATTCGGGTTTTTTCCATAGGGCAATTCGTGGGAGACGGATTAAAAACGAGATTGGCGGAATGCTCTTTGAAAACTCGTGGATATCTAAACCGGAAGAGGTTAAAGCAAGAGTGAGAAATCATTTTGAAGCTTTTTTCAAAAGGAAAGAACGACAGATGCCTGATTTCCCCTTGGATTTCATGAGGAGGAAAATTTCAAATGACGAGAGGCATTGGCTGATCAGGGATTTTGATCTGGACGAGATTAAAGAAGCAGTTTGGAGTTGTTGTGGAGACAAGAGTCCGGGACCCGATGGATTTAACTTCACATTCTGGAGAGCGGCGTGGCACGTGGTTAAAGAGGACTTACTCCAGGTTTTGAAGGAATTTCACGAAAACGGGATAATACCGAAAGGTGGTAACGCCTCTTTTATTGTTCTGATTCCGAAGAAAGAAGGGGCTGGGTCGCTCGATGAGTTTCGCCCAATTTCTCTTATCAACAGCTTGTATAAAATTGTGGCTAAGATCCTGGCTGAGAGATTGAAGAGGGTTATGGGGTCAATCATTTCCGATAATCAAAGTGCGTTTGTCAAGGGTCGCTTCATCCTAGATGGGGTGGTTATCCTGAATGAAGCTATTTTTGAGGCAAAAAAGAAGAGAGTGGGTCGTATTTTCTTCAAGATTGACTTCGCAAAAGCATACGACTCTGTGCAATGGGATTTCTTGGATATGCTTCTCAGTCGACTTAACTTTGACGGACTTTGGAGGAAGTGGATTAAAGGGAGTCTGGAATCAGGAACGGCAAGTGTTTTGGTGAACGGGTCATCGACGGGAGACTTTAAAATGGAGAGAGGTTTGAGACAGGGTGACCCGTTGTCACCTTTCCTTTTCCTTATCGTGGCAGAAGGCCTCAACGAGTTCATTGAAAGAGCAGCGGAGAGGCAGTTCCTGGTTCCGGCGAAGATTGGCAAGGATAAAGTGTCCATTTCACATCTACAGTACGCGGACGATACTATCTTCTTGTTGGAGGCAGATGAAAGAAATATGGAGAGCGTGAAGAAACTCCTGATTCTCTTCCAGTTCGTCTCGGGTTTAGCTGTAAATTTCGACAAAAGTTGTCTTCTGACAGTGGGAGTGGATGACGCAGTTGAGAGGAGATGGGCTTCGCTCCTCAGGTGCAAGATCGGATCCTTTCCGTGCAACTACTTGGGTACTAAAGTGGGGGGGCGCAGCAATGGTGTTGGAGATTGGAAGTTTTTGGTTGAAAAAGTTTCAAACAAAGTGGCAAGCTGGAAGAAGAGACATCTTTCGCTGGCAGGACGAATTACTCTAGTCAAGTCAGTGTTGCAATCCATCCCGGTCTATCAATTATCCCTCGCTTTCATACTTAAAGCGGTGATTAAGGAACTTAATTCACTGTTCTCAAAATTTTTGTGGGGAGGAGGTACACAGACGGGCGGTATCACCTGGTTTAAGTGGAATGTCTTGTGCTTCAACAAGGATTCAGGAGGTCTGGGGTTTCGGAATATCGATTGGTTTAATCAGGTGCTGTTAAGTAAGTGGCTCTGGAGGTTTTTGGGGGAGGGGAAAGCTCTGTGGGTAAGGGTGATCAAATCGCTTTATGGGGAGCTAGTGTGGGGGGAAGGGGGAGAATGTTCGGTGGCGGGAAGAGGTGGACAGAAAGGGTGGTGGCAAAAAATTGTGGAAAAGGGAGGAGGGAGGAGAGAGCGATGGTTCATCAATAATTTGAGGCGAAGAATTGGGGACGGGCTTGAGATCAGCTTCTGGGAGGATGTGTGGGCGATAGACAAACCCCTTAAGTTTGTGTTTCCGAGATTGTATAATTTGAGCCTGAACAAGAAAAAGCTGGTTGGTGAAAGCGGGTCTTGGGAGGGAGGGTCGTGGGTATGGAGGGTCGAGTGGAGGAGGGAGTTAAGGGAGAGGGAGAAAGGACTTGTGGAGGATATCCGGTTGGTGATTGCTGATTTTGCTCCTTGTTTAGATGTAACAGACGGATGGAATTGGAAGGCGACACCAGATGGATGCTTCACAATCAAGTCGGCATATGAAATTGTGGCAAAAACAAGACAGGAGCAACAAGTTTTACCTTTGGAGATGGCAAAGGTTTGGAAGGCCCCAACACCAAATAAAGCCAAGGTGACGGCATGGAGATGTCTTAGAAACAGATTGGCAACATGTGATAATTTGAGTAGAAGAAATGTTCAGATCAGCGTGGAGGAGAGATGGTGCAATGCATGTGTTTCTAGTGAGGAAACGACGGAACACCTGTTCCTCCATTGCTCGAAAGCAGCGGCGGTATGGGATCAGATCTTTCAATGGCTCGACATCAAAACGGTAAATCCGAGAGGTATCTTTCAACACTTCATTTCTTTCATCGCGGCTGGAAAAAAGAAGAGAGAAAGAAGACTGCTTAAAGCTTTGTGGGTGGGAACAGTGTGGTTGCTCTGGGAAAGCAGGAATGGTAGTCGTTTTCAGGACAAGGCTTGGGATATTGATAGACTTGTATTACAGATTAAGGGGAGACTTTGGAGTTGGAACGAGGCCTACAAAATCGTGGAGTTAGGAATTCCTTTTACTTCTTGGTGTTCCAAAGACTTTAAACTTGTTTTATTGTTTTGATTGGCATTCCTGATGCCTTGATCCATTTTCTTTCAATAAAAGTTTTACTTTACTGATCAAAAAAAATAATAATTATGTGAATCGATATTATATGTTCCAAACTTATTCTAATACCTAAAAGTCGAAGTTGTAATTAGATTGATAACCATCTTTGATCATCGACAAGCTTCAAAACAAGATTCTCGAGGCATTCGACTATTATGTTACTCAAATCGACATTCTTCTACATCTATATATAAGGCAACCACTCATATAGTGTAAAATTGGGAACCAATCTAGCTGCATATATCTTTGATTAAATGGTGGATCTATATCTCTGAATTTCCACGCTTAATCATATTGATCTTTCATATATAATACATTTGATATATTACGATAAAACATCTATTTATGATAATCGTACAAATATCAAATCAAGATTGATTCCTAACTAATACACAACTACTAAGAAAAAAAAATATTTGATCTCCCTCCCTATAGTTCCTATGACTTGTTTAATTTCTTTTATCAACATATTTAAGCCTGATTCTCTTAATCACGACAGATTATATAAGTATTATGGCAGCGCACATAATCGAGCATACATAAGTTAGAGGTGTTCACTTTTTAAGATCGGTCTTGAATCTTGATATATAAAAATAGTAAAATTAATTTATTATTTATTTAAATAGAATTAGAACTTTGAAACATCCTAAGGGCTAGAACCTTTGATTCTTGCTATCATTTAAGTTAATTTTATTTAATTTATATTCATTAAAACAGTGAGTTAAAAAAATCATAATTTTTAAAAATAAAGATATCAAATCATACATATTTTATATGCAAAAAAACACCCCATATAATTTAAATTTTTTCCATATACTACCGCCTAAAAAGGTAAACAAGAGAGAAAAAAAAAAGAGAATCACAGTCCCAAGTCCCAGTTTGATAGTTTTTGTATGCCAACCAGGCAAAGTAGACTTGGGCTAAGAGCCAATTAATGAGAAAATTAAATAATTAGTAGTAACAGCTTTGAGCTATACGTACCTCTTTAATATTTTCCACAGGATTTGGATCCTCTTAAACAAATAATGCTATTAATTTCAATATTAAAGTATATAAATGTGGTTGGCTGTCAACGCGTTTTGTGGCTCTCTAGACGAGGTGCAATCTATTCCATGTACCTACACGGTTACACCACCTTCAATTTTAATTACATTACACTTGCATCACTTCACACAAATAAAGAACCTACTCTCTTAATTACTTCCACAAAATTATTCCTCATTTTTTTTTAAATATATCAAAAGTTAATTCATTTTTTTACAATTGTTTTAAAAGGTTATTTTATTAAAATAACTTTATTTAATGTTTGTAAAAATAAATATGGAGCAATAGAAAATATAAAATAAAACAATTCCATATAGGTAAAATAGTTCATAGTATACTAAATGTATTTTCTTTATATATGTAAAAAAAAATGAAAGAAAACTATTTTGATGAGACGAAGGAGTATCTTTTACTTTTTGAGTTGATACAGAATATATCTTGTTAATTCAACATCAATACTCTAGGTTGTTATATAATTTATTAGTATATAAATTAGGATTAATTATTAAAAATAGCACGACGTTAAATACTCCAAATTTGCAATTTTGAAAAAAAAAAATTCTTATGACTTGAAAAAAAGCCAATGTAATTTGTAACCGCATGTATATATGAAAGTTATAAATATGAGCAAAATATGGAGTATTATTTATGCACAAAATCTCCTCTACACTCGGTGTACCGTAAATCCGAATTGACCCGTACTCAAATCCTAACCCACATATTAATCCAAACTCGCATTCTGATCCAAATCGTGTAAATTACACTATTCAGTTATACAAATGACAGTGCTTATAATTGACACTATTCAACTATATAAATGACACTGCTTATAATCGGCGTCAGCTGATGTATTCAAAATCAATACCTAACTATAAAACGATAAAAGACACGAGAATTTTAAGTGGTTCGATCATAAGATCTACATCTACAGGTCGATTTTCGGATGTTTTCACTAAGATTCAAGAGTTTACATTTTACAAGTGATGGATTAATCAAAGATAGCTCTCTCAACTCATAACTAAGCCTCTACTTATAAGCCTTCAAAATAAACCTAGCATTTGAGCTCCTTAACTTAAGTAATTGGGCCTAAGCCCCTATTACATTAGCCTTATTTTTTACTTGAGTCGTAAGCGTTGGGAGCCGAAGTTGGAATATCCGCGCTAAGAGCCAAGTTACTTAATTCTCCATTGATAAAATAAGCACTGTCAAGTCAGCACAGTGTCAAATATTCAAAATGATAACAATAATAGCATTAATAATAATAGTAATCGAGAGAAATATTCCAGCACTGTTAAGCACAACGCTGGTGCATAATTTAGTCCTCATCAGTGTCATTTACAATTGTCAATTACAAGAAGTGTCATTTATATATAGTGTCAATTATACACAGTATCATGTACAATGTTATAATGTCATTTATACGCAGTGTCATTTGTATAACAGAATAGTGTCAATTACAGGCAGTGTAATTTGTATAAGCGAATAGTGTAATTTACACAATTTAAATCGGGATGCGAATTTGAAACAGAATGCAGGTCAGAATCTAGGAACGGGTCAACCCGAGTGTACGGTATACCCCGGTGTACTCAAGACCACCTTTTACTTATAACCCATGTTAACAGGGGCGGTTACGGGGGCAACTGACACCCTATTTTTTCTATTTTTATTTTTCATAAAAAAGTAAGTAATGCAACCTTAATTTTAAACTCAAATAAAATTTATCTGAACTCATAAAAATAAACTGTACGAACTAACTTTTGATTCAAAAACTATGAACTATAAACTATACGAATTATGAATTATACGAACTATCCCAAAAAATTTATTGAACTATGAACTATACAAACTATCCCAAAACATTTGACTCAAAAACTATCATCCAAAATTCTCATACAACTAACTTTAAGCTCCATCTTTCAACAAATTCAACCCCTCTCGACAATTTCAAATTATTGCTCAGTCCATGGATGTCGGTATTGACTGAGGCTATCAGTTTAGAGTAATGCTAAACAGCCACATTGTGGCTACCCACAATTTACTTAAGTAGAAAATAATTTAATTTATTTAACTTATTTTTTAAAGTAAAAATAAGATTTAGTTATTTTATCATATTCTCTACATTATAGTTATTTTTTTGCAATTTTTTGGTAACTTTTTATTTTTATTAAAAAATAAATAAAAAATAAAAAATGCAAAAAAAAATTAAAAAAATAAGTACAATGTAGAGAATATAATAAAAAAACTAAATCCTATTTTTATTTAAAAAAATAAATTAAATAAATCAAGATTATCCTTATTATATTAATGTGTGGGTGGCCACAATGTGGCTGCATAGATTTATTGATCAGTTTATTGTATCTAATAATTCTGAATTAAATGTTTATTTGATTTTTGGAACAACCGAACAAACATGTATCTGACGCCTTTATCCTTTAAATATTGACCAATTGGTACAAGAAGTAATAAAGTACAAGAAGTTACAAGTGAAGAAATGGCCCACTCAGTCTAGGTAGATTAAGCCATTTTTATAAACTATAATTTTTTCGGTTCCCGTTTCTCTTTTCTTGATTTCAATCCTATTTTATTTAGGATTAAATGATTTTATGTTTCAAACTTTCATAAATTTTCATAAAATATTTCAGTTTCTTATTTTTTTTCTTAAAATTTTTAAATTTGAAGTTTTCTTTATAAAATATTTCACTATATAAAATTCGATGACGACGAAAAAACAACTTATGTTGCCAAATAAAATATTTTGAGGACAATTATTATCAAAAGATCATACTATTATGAACCGTCATCATTAGCACACTAAAAGTTCAAAAAATATATCGGCTTTTCGTCACCGAATTTTGAACGAAACATTTTGTAAAAAAAAGTTAAAGATTCGAAATTTTATAGAAGAAAACAAAAATTTCTATAAAAATGTTGAAAATTTGAAATTCTATAGAAAAAATGAAAATTCGAAACATCTTTTGAAAAATTACAAAAGTATGAAAGTTGGAAACATAAAACATTGTTAATCCTTTAATTTAGTTACCTAAGTTTTCTTAGGTTATCTCAGGCTCAAATGCCTGTTTTTAGTCTCTGGTTTTTTAAGTTTAATGAACTTATTACGGACAAAGTCATGAAATCGAAGGGCCTAAAAGAAATGTGTAAAATTATGTTCCAAATGTTTCGATGTGTAACGGTACTATGTGACATTAAAACCGACGAGAAACAGAGTCATTAATTTATTTATTTTTCACACACAAAAAAATTTATTTATTTTTCACAAAGCGTAATGGGATTGATTAGCTTGAAAATGGATGGAAATTGGTGACCAATTTCCACGCAACTTTATCAGACATAAAGCTTTCGGCAACGACTGGAATTTTGAACACGTTGTGTCTGAAAATGATAAAATTTCTCGCTGGCACAATAATCAAATTTACATAATAACTACAACCCATAAAATGGGAGAAAGAAGATGAAAAAAAGGAAAATAAATACATAAATAACATCCGTCAATATCAAAGACTTCGATGAAATCTATAATAATGTAAGAAGAGTCGGCTCGCTAGACAAGATACATAGGCCTGGTCCCTCAAGATTAAATGATAAACCTTATTGAGCAATTTAATTAGATTCCTGGAACTAATTCAAAAACAGCATTAAATGCTTTGTTAATTGCTGGCTCGTTTTCAATATATTCATCTCCAAACAAAACTATATTAAACCAGCACCGCTGATTTTATATACTAATATATTCATTCATATTCGGTTACTACAAATTCCGTAATATCTTGCCGAGGCTATTTTTCTAATCTAGTTCAAAGCAAAAAACTATTTTTAATGAAAATGTAGTGGTTCGAATCCAACCTAGATGTGCGTTGTAGTTCCAATTTTTGTGGTTATAGTGTGTCTTGTGATTCCATTTTGTATTAATATGTAATCTAGGAGTATGTTTGTTTGGTTATTAGGCGTGATATTTAAAATTCTTTGTAATTTATTAGTTTGAAATTCATGACATGGCATGACATGTATCTTCTATCCACAAAACAATATAGGCGGATTATATGTAGAATGAAAAATTATAGGCATACAGAATTGAAGTGAGGCATATAATATCATGGGCTTGTGATATAAGGCTTAAGCCCAATTATGACAATATTAGTAAATTATAATACCTTCCTAATTAAAAACAAGCCCACCGCAGCCCATGTAGTTCGGCGGCTGAGTTGGCGGCGGCGGCGGCGGAGGTATCACATCCGGCCCATGTAGTGGTGGTGAAGGCATAGGCGGCCGTGGGCTGTCAGGAAGCGGCGGAGACGGGCTTGGTGGGCGTGGAAATTCTGGACCAGGATTGGGCCCAAGTGGCGGCCCAGGGGGCTTTTCTGTCGGAATCTTGTCGAAATCTGAAACATAAATTACCCGCGGTGGCGCCGCCCCCTTAGGCTTGTAAACTGGCGGCGCCACCGTGATCCATGATTTTCTAGGTACGGCTCCTCCGGTGCCGCGTGGCCGTACCGGAGCTGAAACAAATTGCTTAAGCGATTGTGTTGGATTGAATTTGTGTGTGGATATTTCACAAAAGGACTTTTTCAAGAAAATGGATGGGATCGACATTTTGTGCTAATCGTGCTAATCGACTGAAGTTTTTGGGAGAGAGAATATTAACACTCTTACATTAATTATGTAGACGTGGCAATGACGGACACGTGGATATCATGCAAAATATGTGTATTTTTTATTTATTTATTTGAATTAGCAAAATATGTATATATTAGAACATCTATAATATAAAATATAAATTCCATTTTTTTTTATAAATTTACAATATTAGATAAAGAAATTAAATGGCCGCGCGTCAGGAGACTCGAACCCAAGACCTTTAACCTTAGACATTAAACGCTTACCGCTTGGCCAACACACACATAAATCCCATCTTTAGTTTTAAGAGTAGACGACTTTTGCATTCATAGATAAGAATATTTTTAAAGATTGTTTAGTTTTAGCAGTAAATAAGTTGCATGTGAAGCCACACACACACTCACTGCTGTTAGCTGTTTAGTGGGAATAGAAAGTAAGATTAGGAGAGGAAAGAGAGAACCCACCACCACTCCACCAACCTCTCATTATTTAAATGAGTAGTGCTATTTGGACAAAATTTATCTGGACAAAAATGAAGTTAAATTTTTTTAAAAAATAATTTATTTATAAATTTTGATTAAAATTTAAAAAGATTTAGTTAGTTTTATTGTTTTCTCCATGTTGTAAGTTTTTTATATTTTTTTAATAATTTTTTCTATTTTTTGTTATTTTATTTATAATTTGTGTACTTTAAAAATAATACTCCCTCCGTCCACGAATCATCTTCCTGTTTGCCTCTAAAATTTTGTCCACCAATTAACTTCCTACTCTGCTTTATGGACATATATACCCCCTTACTTTTTAAATTACTACACTTTACCAATTGGACCCACCACACTTTACCATTACTTGTCTAATTAATCCAATTTTGAAGTTACTTAAATGGAGTAGGATATTTCGAATTTTTCAGTTTATTTATTTATTTTCTGAATTTTCAATTTATTTATTTTTTGAAAAATTTATTTCCAGTTTATTTATTTATTTTCTGAATTTTTAAGTTTATTTATTTATTTATTTTTGAATTTTCAGTTTATTTATTTCCAGTTTATTTATTTATTTATTTATTTCCAGTTTATTTATTTATTTATTTTCGAATTTTCAGTTTAATTATTTTCCAATTTATTTATTTCCAGTTTATTTATTTTCTAAGTTTCTAGTTTATTTATTTTCTTAATTTCAAGTTTATTTATTTATTTATTTTTGCATTTCCAGTTTATTTATGTATTTTCTGAATTTCAAGTTTTTTTTTTGAATTTTCAGTTTATTTATTTATTTATTTTTGAATTTTCAGTTTATTTATTTTCCAGTTTATTTATTTATTTATTTTCTGAATTTTCAGTTTATTTATTTATTTATTTTCGAATTTTCAGATTATTTATTTTTTAAAAATTTAATTTCCAATTTAATTATTTTCCAGTTTATTTATGTATTTATTTTTTTATTTTCTCAATTTTCAGTTTATTTATTTATTTTCTCAATTTCAAGTTTATTTATTTATTTATTTTTGAATTTTCAGTTTATTTATTATCCAGTTTATTTATTTATTTATTTTCTAAATTTTCAGTTTATTTATTTATTTATTTTCGAATTTTCAGATTATTTATTTTCTGAAAATTTAATTTCCAATTTAATTATTTTCCAGTTTATTTATTTATTTATTTTTGAATTTTCAGTTTATTTATTTATTTATTTTCTGAATTTTCAGTTTATTTATTTATTTATTTTCGAATTTTCAGTTTATTTATTTTCTGAAAATTTTATTTCCAATTTATTTATTTTCCAGTTTATTTATGTATTTATTTATTTATTTATTTTCTGAATTTTCAGTTTGTTTATTTATTTATTTTCTGAATTTCAAGTTTATTTATTTATTGAATCGGTACTTTTGTTTAATGTTTTCTCATTTAAATGCTTTCATTTAATTCACCTAATAAAATAATGCCAATAGTTAGGGCAAGATTAGTAAAAGTAACCACAATACATTAACACTACCCTTTTAGTCTTTTACACCACTTTTACACCACCTTTTTCAGTTTTCTTAAAACTCGTGCCGAACACCAAATAGGAAGATGATTCGTGGACGGAGGGAGTAATAATTAAAAAAGTTATTGAAAAATTATAAAGAAAACAATAAAACTAGTTAAATCCTATTTTAGTTTGAATCAAGATTTTTAAATAAATTTATTTTATAAAATATTTAACTATATTTTGTTCAGATAAATTTTGTCCAAATAACATTATTATATTTAAATCTTGACGATATCCAAATTCAGACAAAGCCAGAAAATAACACCCATAATCCAAACCCACCCACCCCAAAAGGCTAAAGTTCCTTTATTTTCCTCCCTTTTTGCAACCTTTTCTCTCAATTACTATTTGAAAAAGAGAAAAGACCACAAAAATCCAAGCTTTAGTTTGAAAGTTTTTAATGCTAATGTTATAGCATTACAGCTGAACATCTAAAAAGGTAGCATCTTTGACTCCACGAATTTGGCATCTTTATCTGATTTTATCTTTCTTCTGAAATTTTTTTTTTTTTTTGGTGTTGGGTTGAAGCAAATGAGCAGATAAATACATTGAAAAAAGAAAATGCAAAGTGCGAATTCAGAGGAGGCGGGAATGGCAGCAACGGATACAAGGGGGAAGCACTGGATTTCTGCTGAATTAAAGAGGCTTGAGCAAGAAACTCGATTCTTGGAGGTTTTATTATTTATACACACCCTTGTGTTTAATCACGTTCGTTTTGTTTTGTTGTTATCTGGGATATTTATTTTTCAGTTTTCTTGTTTTAGTTTTGATGCATTTTATCATTTCATAACTGTAGCACACCGCAACTTTGCTAGAGAAGTGAATAATTGGGGGGTAAGATTTGTGTCGTAAATTTTATGTAATGATACATAATTTACAGTATGATCTTCAACAAGTAGATGATTTTAAGTATTGAGTGTTGAAATAAGTGAATATCATGTAACTTAATTAGTTTGCTGGATTTAGATTATCTTATAATTTGATCACTGTCCAATTCATGAGTTTTTTGCCTGCTGAATGATCTTAAATCACCACTTCACTGCTATTTTTCAGAAGAAAAGAATAAAGTTGATGTTATATAGACCTTATCTTACATTTGGTAATAGAGTTTGAAGAGTCGCATTTTAAGAATAAAATTTCTTATAGTAAGGTTGTATATACAGGAGGAACTGGAGCAGCTAGAGAAAATGGAGAAGGCATCAGCTTCTTGTAAAGAGTAAGAATTGATTTCAAATACTCTCTTATTCCATGCTTGTTGCTAACCATCTAACTGAAGTGCATATTTCTTCCCAGAATGCTGATTAGTGTGCAAACCACAGCAGATCCCCTGCTCCCACTGTAAGGCCTCTTACTTTGTTCTTACATATTAACACACCCTAAAATGTTTGTATATATTTGCTTTTTCAGAACAATTGGTCCCATAAATCCATTCTGGGACAGATGGTTCGAAGGAGCACAAAATTCTTCAGGATGCAGGTGTCCGATACTATGATGTAATATTTTGATTCAGATTTAGAATATTCTTTATCTTTCAGTTCACCAAAACCCATCAATATGATGCTTCTTTGATTACATGAAAAATATAGTTCACGAAACAACAAAGAACAATGTTAGGGGCGGTACATGGAAAGTGAAAATGTTGTGTAAATGGAGTGCGTCTAGGTGGTTGCTTTTCCAGCGACTCTTTGTGCAATCCATCCGAGACCATCGTATAGGCCTTCACCGGTTAGTGCACAGCAAGCTTGGATGTGCCAGTCGTGGTTCTTGATACTGTGAAGAGATAGAGCATCGGTTATCTCAGCAGGGGTCATAGCGTCCTTGAGATCCTGTTTGTTAGCAAATACGAGTACTACTGCACTCTGGAGATCCTCATTTGGAAGCAGCCCGAATAGTTCGTCTTTCATTATGGAGATCCGAGCTCTATCCGTGCTGTCTATAACTACTATAACAGCATGAGTCCCGCGATAATATGTTGTCCACGATGTCCTCAACCTATCCTGACCGCCAAGATCCCACACCTGATAAATATTTCAAATAATATCAGATTAACCAGGAACATTTACAGCAGATACAAATAATTCAATCGTAGCTACTATGGCATATGTGAACAAGACAAGTACCTTATCAAGTGAGGGTGGTAGCCTAGTTAATGAGGATTCGTCTCTGTTTAAATTCGATCATATCTGATACTACACTATATCCAGTAGTTATTGAAACAGAAAAGCCAAAGGATTCCATATTTCACATGCTAGTTGCTAACTTCCTTTGAAAGAGGGAACCTAATGCATGCTAGTTTCGACAAAACAGGCAACTCTCCACCAAATGTAAGAAAATTAAGTTTTCACCATCATCAACCATCATGCTATTAATTCCTTTGGTAAATCAACTTCAGGTTTTGGGACTATTGGCTTAGATATTTAACTCATACATATCCAGGTACCAAACTCCAATTTGTAGCAAACTGCTAAATACAAGTGTCAATCGCTCATAGTTCTGATCCATCTTCCTATAGCATTCATTTGTGGAATCATAAAATCCCACATATCATCGATTCTTTAGTAAATATGTCGATTAATTTGATATAATAGACGTCCAAAAAACCACTAACCAGGAGAAACAGAGCCAGAGATAGCCCAAAAATGTAAAGAAATGGGTGAAAAAAAGCAACCAACAACTCCCATATCAAGTAATTGTTTCAAGAAGCAACAAGATTCATGAATCATGATGCGCCATATATAACTAACAAAGCCAACATAATACAAACTGAATATGTGAATGCTTAAACGCACAATCATCATAGAGCCAGAATCAGGCGAATCGAATATGATATTTATCGGACATCAACCACCACCAAAAATGCCAACTTGCATTTCTAAACCCAATCGCTTCTGATCGACAATAAAAATTAAAGTAGAGCTGAAATCACGCCTTCAAATCCAAGAAACACGCACCTCAAATCGAATATTCTTGTAGACAACCTCTTCAACATTGCTGCCGACAGTTGGATGCGTAGTGACCACCTCCCCCAAATGGAGCTTGTAAAGCGTCGTCGTTTTTCCGGCGTTGTCGAGCCCCACCACCACGATCTTGTACTCCTTCGCCGGAAACAGCATGAACCACATCTTTGACATCAGCGCCCCCATCGATCCCCTAAATTTCTTCAATCCAAGAAAAATTTAATAAATTCAGATCGGATGCGACTACTATGCAGATAGCTGAGAAATTACTGAAATTCGAAAAACAATCTGACCGATTATGCTGAGAGATAACTGCGATTCGGTGTTGGATTATGCTGAGAATCTGATGTCGTGAAACGAATTTGGGTTTTAGTGATTTTGCTTTTGGAATTTTTAATTTTATTTTTCAAAGTGGTTATTTTGTAAACTTAATGGGTTGGGTTTTGGGTGGGGTGGTGGCTGGTGGGCGGCATTCGATATTTGTAACTTTTGGAGGGCAAATGAGAAAAATTAATCAAAATAAGAAACATTCTTTATTTTTGATTTTATCTTTTGTCGTCAAACTTTTAGTCGATGACTCGATAAATTTGGTCTCAATTTAATAAAGGGTAAATTTTGTCCAAGACTATAATGAATTTCTAAATTTTGATTTTTCCTATCATTTTTTATTCTTATTTCAAAATACATAATAAATCATTTTTTTTTAATTTTCATTGCGTAACTTTTTGGTGAATTTTTAAATGACGTGGCGTCGGACTTGAATGAGGTGGCATATTTAACCGAAGGGATTAGAAACACATTGTTTTAGCACCTACTCATTTAAAATCTTGAAAATCTAAGTCTAGGGTTTGAAACTCAATTTTTTTTTATATAGATTTATATCTTTTCTACGCCACTGAAGGAGAAATTGCAACAATTTCATGGCTTCAACAAATTCATGTTCGAATAATTCAAATTTATGGAATGAGAATCCACATAAAATTTGTAAGCATGGGTATCGGGCTGATGTCGAAACGTCGAAGTCATTCTATAATCCGTACTAATGCTATTATTGTTGTCGAACAAGAGCTGTAATTCCTAACTTTTCTGATTTGTAATTTTGATTTTCGATTTTCTTGTGATAGGAAGATAATTGCAATTACTTTGAATGGCTTGACCCGATTATCCCAGCATACCCGAAGCGATTTTTTCAAAGAATCTGTCATCGTGGGAAATTTCAAAAAAAATAATTTATAATGTATTTTGAAACAAGAATGAAAGATTGTGGGAAAAACTAAAATTTAGAAATTTATTATGGTTTTAGACCAAATTTACCCTTTAATAAATCATATTTTTTCAAATTAAATATTATTTTATTTTAATAAATTATTTTTTAAAATAAAAAATTAATACATAATTACTATTGTCATAAAATAAATTATTTACATCAAATGTCATTGTAATTCATAAATAGTTATCTTAATTTCACTTTAAAAGCAATATTGTTTTTCTCTTTTATGATAAATATACCCTCAATAATCATTGTTTCTTTCTTATTTTATTATAAATTATTTATTTTTATCTTTCTTTATTTTATTTTATTATAAATTATTCGTTTGTTAATATTCGTGCTCTAGTCTTGTGGTCTATTGAATTGGGACAGTGTAAGTAATAAATAAGATAAATATCACTTTAAACTTCAAATTATTTTTACACTATCAATCATATTTTGAATTATGAAAAATATCTTTTTTAAATAATGAATTATCAATTTTATATTAATTTCACCTTCCGTCTATTTTTCGACTATGAAAAGTCGATACGGCTTGTCAAATGACACGATGTATTTATAATTATACATTTTTAACTTATAAGGACAAAACAACGTCATTTTGTACCTTACTAATTGAAAATAAATAGTCCATAGTCTTTATTCGTGGCACAAAATATTAATATTGTTTTGTGCTCATTTTGTGTCATGTAAGTTAAATACACTGTGTTATTCGTCGCATAGTAGACATATGGTATAATTGATACAAAATTCATAGTTCATGAAAAGGTCAAATCCTAACTGGTACTCAATAAGAGTTCTCCAACAATTAAAAAACAGGTTGTCACTCTGTACTAATATAATAACTCACAATAAACAAGCATATAGCATAAAACAACACACGATATGATTACCTAGTTCAAAGATAACACACCTACGTCTGAGGGGCCTACGCCTAGCCCGAAAAAACTTTCCACTAGCTGAAGATAAGTAACAAACGACTTACAAAAGAACCAACTCTTCAAGCCTCTGTAACTTCCCAAACATTCACCAACAATGGAAGTTAGCAACAAATGAACCACACATTGCCTGGAGTGAGTACCGACACTTATCACACAACCCTTACAAAGTAACATAGAATTACTCTCACGATTTCAAACCCAACACAAATTATAACTCGACTATATGAACATAGAAGAGTAGAACTTATCTTTTATAAGCGCGAGACACTTATAAGAATGTAAAGAAACAAACTCTAAAAATAATTCATAATTATTAATTATATAGGTAATGACTTAATCACAAATCCAATCCACCAAACATACTTAAACTACTAAACACTAGCTAACTTCTTAAATCTCTTGCCGGAAAAAAAACGCCTCATCTTCAGGGAGACGGAGGGAGTATAACTTAAGGAGTAGAGCATTTTAAATTTTCACTTAAAGATATTTTATATATATTGTGTATAAATACTTAAAATCTAACTATCGCTAATTGTGATTTGATGCTATTTGGACTCATCTTATTTATAATGTCACAATAGAAATAAGTACAAAGATTAAGAATAAGGTGTTAGCTAGAGTGTAAAGTGGGTAGAGACCACTTATTTAATTTGTGTAGCGTGAGTAGGGATCACATACTATTTTTAAAAAATGTCACTATAAAATGTGACAATAAAAAGGAAAGTATGTCATTATAAGTGAGACGAAAAGAGTATAAAATAGCCAAACTATCAAAAATCAAGCCTAGGAACGAACTATACAAAAGCCCTAAGCAATGGAGCCCATTAATTCCACAGTTTGTTATAGAAGAAAATAAGCCCTAGTCAAATTTGAATGGCTCACTAGAAAGGAAAAGTCAAAGAAGATGAGAAGAATAAAGACATGAAGAATGAAGAAGGTAAGGTCTCAAGCCGAATCTAATCTAAAGGAAACGACCAGCTGAGGATGACGACAAAAAAATCCTCTTCGATAGGAACACGTGGAAAGCTTTTGGTTGTCCTACAACTACTTTCCATTGGAGAGAATCTCAAGAGATGCGGTGGCGGCTAACATCGTCATGGCAAACCTGAAAGAATGAAAATGCCCTTCTCGTGCTTGGATTGGAAAAGACAAGGGATCGTCTATAAAAATTAGAGGGGAAACTTCATTTGTAAAGGGGGAAGCAATTTAAATATACAAAAACGCTGCCAAAATCAATACACAATACAAGTCAAGAGCATACTCCATATTGTTTTTATAGTTCTATCTCATCAAACACAAGCTCCAATTCAAGGGTTCTCATTACTCACCGGGAAATCATCAATATCGTGTAGTTTCGTCTAACATCAAAGAATCCCACTACGCCTTCCTACTTATAGCAATTGGTGTTGTCTCTGAGAATAAGGGCTAAGGCATTCATAAAATCTGTTTATGTGTGATGCTCTATACTTGCAAGTATTTGAATGCTAGTATATTTTTTGAAGTTTCTCATCAAGTCCACAAGATTTATTGTCAATTTGTGTAAGTAATGTGCATCTGCGAATATATGTGTTTTTGGAAAATGTTCTGAACGACATGATTTTTGGATTTAAAATCTAGAAAATGGAAGAACGTACGAGTATGATGCATGAACATTAATATCTACATGATTGCATGAAAGTTTTGTAAAAATTATATTTTAATCGAATTTTTCGACGGGCTATGTACTAATATACATGTAAAAGAAAATCTATATGTAATTTTCGATCTCTTGTTTAAATAAAAATATCAATCACATGAATGATTCAAGGTAATCAAAATCAAACAACGAATTCCCTTAATTAGGGATGATCTACTATATATATTTTATTTGTCTTGGCAATTGGCATATTATACCATACTTCATAAACCTCAAATAACCCCTACTAAAAAAAGATTTTTACCTAGTCGTACGTGTGATGTGTTTATAACTTAAATTTTATTAGCTGCATAAATTCTTGATTTTGTCCATCTTGTTGAAAATGGTGAAATTATATATGGATTTTTAAATCATACTACAATTGTTTTTGCATTTGTTTCGTGCTAGCTAACCTTCCATTCTATTTGCTTTAATTAGACCAGATTAAAATTGATCCTCATCTTCAAAACTTTAAAATAAGCGAAGTTGTATTAGTAGGATTCGTGATTATTAATAGGTGTTTTGGATGTGAAATGACAATACATTGTCGGGCTGGGCTGGCAAAAAATAGGCCCGATCCCATCTAGCACGTGGGCTTGGGCCGATCAGCTCTTTATTGTGGTTCAACTTATCCATCAACCATCTCCACCTATTTATTTATAATTATAGCAGTAACCAAGAATTGGAATATTGTAGCTATAGAATCAAATAATTCACTCTTAGCTTCTCAACTTGGTATTTTGTCATACAAATGCATTCTTTCATCCTCTATAAGTTGCAATTTTATCCTTATTGCAGAAAATAGTGAGTGATCAACAAATACAACAAGGCTATCTGGCCTCATTTCTAAGATTTAAACAATTATATATGTATTACTCTGACTGGTTCAAGTTCAAAACATCCTTTTTATTTTAGATATCAGCATCATGCTTATTTATTATTTATAAGCAACTGTCAATGTTGATGCGTTCTATGATATCTTCCATAGACCATATTTTACTCATCTCTCTTTTTGGCTTTTCCTGATCATATCTCTTTCTACACATAATATTTTTTTATATTTTGTTTTTGTAGACGCATTAATAGTAATTTATTCTAATTTCAGTTTGACAAAAGCCGCAGTTTGCAAATATTGATCAAGTCTTGATGTCGCAAGCCAAGAATTGCCAGAGGAAGGTGAATTTGACAGGTTTGGCATTTTGCTTTGGTATTTTCTTTATGAAGATAATGACACCTTTTCATTACAAGGCCATGGTTTTTGGGTGCGAACCGTAGCCCGCCCGCCCACGTGGGCCCCACACGACGGGGCATACGTTCTCGTCTCACCACGTGGGACGTGGGACACTAGAGAACTACTGTTTCTTCAAATTAATGGCTAACCTTGCTTAAGGCTGGTAGTGATGATGATGATATCTTCAACTTATTCAGCTAATGTTTGGATAAGCTAATGACATTTATCCTTTGATGCTATTAAAAATAAAAGTTTTGGCAGTTTGCAGTATGCTTTACATTGATGCATCGGCCATCATGCTAAGTCTTTCTCTCTCAGGCAATGGGACTTCTCGCCATAAAATTAAATGGTTAAGTGTTCTATTTTATATTTCAACATGAACTATATTCTATGAATACAATGTATCTAAGATTTTTTTTCCATAGACGATATTGATATTTTGGTGTCAAGAGATGAAAAAGAGTAGCAAACAATATGGGCATTTATATTTGCAAGATGAAGATAGAGAAAAGAAATGAGAAAGTTCATGAGTTGGGGGAAAAGAAGACGGCTCCACTCATCCATGGCCACAAGATTATATATGGAGTATATCTTATGTTATTCATAACCAAAATCATTTTTTCCTTTAATGAGAGAAAGAGACCCAAATTATCATCAATATTCTCACAAGACTAACAACTTTTCTTTTTCCTTTTTCTACACTTTTTACTCAAAGGTGCTCACATATTATTAATTCAGAACCTCTTATTCGAATTCATAATCTTTTTCTTGGTAAAACGAATTCACAACTAAAAATTGTACTAGTATTTAATATTTTTTTTCAATATAGTTATATTACACGCTTTTAAACTGTGTGAATCGGAAACATATTTTCCTTTTCATGCATTCAAATTTCTCCCATTCCCATAGATTTTTGTTCAAACATATGAGAGAGATGTCACATTCACATAATTATTTAAATGCATATGTCACATGATTAAGTATGGGGGTGCATATCTACTGGAGTAAATGTTAATGGACCTTGTACTCGAATGTAATACTCCTACTATGGAGTTGATGAGAGAGGATGAAAAAGCAAAAAAGTTGGAGTCATCATTTCTTATACTCTTTATCAAACACCTTTCTGTCGTTATCTATCACGATCCTCATTTATTTTAATCATGGTATTAATTTATTGTTTTTTTTTTTTTATCTATTTCTTATGTCGTTTCACAAACATTATCAAATTCGGTGCACATAAGAATAAGCGTGTTTATGTGTTTAATTATAATCATGCAGTAGACTGTAAAAAGAGAACCCTATGAAATTGTTGTAGCTTTTCATACTCAATCATTTATGAGGGGAAAAAAAATGGATTAAAAGAAAACAAAAGGAATTGCTGTGCTACGTCGTGTAATATTTCATTAATTCATTTAATAGAAGTAAAGTTTAATTATTTAAATAAGAGCTTGAGCAAATAAACAATTTAAGGGTGTTTGGTTTCATTTTCAACTGTAAGCTTAAGTTTTAGTATTTTATGTGTAGACAATTTAGAAAAGTGCATATACTATAATTATATAGTCATATTTTAATTATAATACAAGATTATGAAAAAGGAAAAAAAAAGTTAGTAGAAGTTAAAACTATTGAAGAGAGTAATCAAGAAAAAATTGCCCCACTGAAAAGGTGTGATTTATCAGTGTTTAATTACTTTTAAGAAATATAGAACTATATATGATGAATTAAATGAGAGATTAATGAACAGAAATCAAAGAATGTCAATAGAAACTTATACTAGCATGGGAGAGTCTATATATACCTTGATGCAACCCAACATGATAATTTAATATAACCAATGAAACGAGGAAACTAGAAATTAATTATTTTTAGAACAAAAATAATAATAGAAAAGAACATTATCTTGGAGAACTGCCCAAGAAAAATAGACAATAACAACGTAAAATCAACAATCACACTTCAAAACAAAGTTTTTTAGCCTCATACGGTAGATGTTATAATCATTCATTTATAAATATCAAGTATTTTGATTAAGATATATAATAAGGTATGGCATTTACATTTCCTAAGTTCATCGAATTTTATTGGCATCGCAGATTCGCAGATGGTATGTAAAAAATTAATTATCATCAAATTATTGTTTCTATTTAATCATAGCTAACATTTGCACTCGTGCAATCCATGAAAAATATTTTCATATATATATATATATATATATATATATATATATATAAATTTGATATTAATTCATTTATCAGATTTATAAATATAATAAAAAATATGATTTTAAGTGAATATATCTGAGTTAAATATAAAAAAAAAATAAAGAAGACTACACAATAATAGAAATTGAAAAAAAAAATTAAATAGATTTATTCAAAAAAGATGAGAGAGGAGAGAAAATTTTGTTGAGTTTTAATCTTTAAATAAATATAATTTTTACATTTTAAATCTAATATTTGCCCAAAAATATCAAATCAATGCTCTTGTTGTGATCTACTCAAATTTAATAGAAACAACATCCGCGTGGTCATTTAAAAGAAGAAAACACAATTTTTGGCCACTAATTTAAAAAACACAAAATCTGTTCATTTTTTTACGTTTTAGGACCGTTTTGCTCTTAATTAGGGTGGACCGAATTCGGATTTGCGTGCGGGTTAGGTACACTTGGCACTATTAGGGTGCGTTATCTTTGATTGTAAATTTATCATGGAAAAAGAAAGGATAAATAAAATTTCACCATTTAAATTATTCCTTTCTTTTTCCACATTTCCTACTTGGCCTTTACTAATTCCTCATTTACACTACAAAGAAGGGATAATATTATCACACCTTTTTTGGAGGGATAATATTATCCCTTATTTGTAGTGTAAATGAGGAATGAGTAAGGGTCAAGTAGGATATGTAGAAAAAGAAAGAAAAAATTTAAAGGGTGAAATTTTATTTATCCTTTCTTTTCCCATGATAAATTTACAACCAAAGAGAACGCACCCTTAGTGTCAATAGTGTCATGCACGAATAGTACTAGTGACCATATTAGTGTCAATAGTGTCATATACTTGTGCCGATACACTGCATTGTCTTATATAAATGAGTGCATTTATATGTTATTTTGAACACTTTCCTATGGGGTTTAAATTCTCCATTTAGGGTTTAGATTCTGCATCCAGGCTTTAGATTTCTTATTTAGGATTTACATTCTCCATTTAAGATTTAAATTCATCATTTAGGATTTAATCATCGAATGATATTTTTGGCACTTATATTACAATTTGTGCCAAAAGTACCAATTTACTTTTTTTTTTCTTTTTTTTTTCTTTTGATACTTTTGGCACTAATATTGTCATTTGTGTCAAAAGTACCAATTTATTTAGTTTTTTTTTTTATATTGGTACTTTTGGCACTAATAGTGCCAAGAGTACCTAACCCGAGCGCAAACCCGAATCTGATTCGCCCTAATTAAGAGCAAAACAGTTTTAAAACGTAAAAAATGGCCAAAATTTATGTTTTTTAGATGGGTGGCCAAATATTGTGTTTTACTGTTCAAAATGACTATTTCAAAATGAGACTCTTATATGTATATCAAATATTTTAAAATTAGTCGAATCCCACAATTTTAAAAAATAAATAAAACAACAATTAAGAAACACAAATGAAATGAAAAATAATATTTTAAAATTAGTGGAATCCCACAATTTCAAAATGAGACTCTTATATATATATAGGGGCGCGCTCCAATGAGACCCCCTATTTTTCGTGCAACATGAGTACAATGAATAAAACATATAATACTAATGAGCAAAACGTATATCTAATGAACAATATGTATATACTGATGAAAAATAAAATTTAAAAAATTCGTAATGAATAAGACATATATACTGATGAACAAGGTTGTATATACTGATGAACAATGCAGTATATACTGAAGAATAATAAAATTTAAAATATTCTGCTCCCTCCAGGATTCGAACCCTGCGGAAAAAAAAAATCACCCTCCAGATACAATATCAGCCATAGGATTGATAAAATAAACGCACCAAATCGTGCCCTAGATCTCACTAAAATTAGGGGGTCTCATTGGAGCGGCTCCCTATATATATATATATATATATATATATATATAGGGTTAAGTTCAATGAAAAAGGCCTAAATAAGAAAGAAGAGAGAAGTAATCTCATCCGTTGATCTTATCTAATCTAACGAACATGATTTGTTCACGTCATGTTTAACGGATTTTTTCGTTGAACATTCGTGAACATATACAATATTTTTGGGGTTCTGGGTTTCGACCCCCTATATGTTCAACGAAAAAATCTGTTGAACATGGCGTGAACAAATCATGTCCGTTAGATTAGATAAGATCAACAGATGAGATTACTTCTCTCTTCTTTCTTACATTTAGACCTTCTTCATTGAACCTTTGCCTATATATATATATATATAGGGGAGGGCTAGAATAAAAACACTCTTAAGTGTATAAAATATAAATGATTTTCAGCCCTTAGATCATCAAGATCTACGGTTGATTCGTAACCCTTTAGGATGAATTCGTGGTCCTGGGTTCGAATCTCAAAGGTAGCAAAAATTTATTTTTCACAATTCGTAACCATGTTGGATGAATTCGTAACCCTGTTGGATAAAATTCGTACATTAAAAAACGTTTATATTTATATTTTAAGAAGTGTTTTTACTGTAGCCCTCCCCTATATATATATATATATATATATATATAGAGAGAGAGAGAGAGAGAGAGAGAGAGAGAGAGAGAAAGAGAAAGGTTAAACGGAGAATGCTAAATATTTAGAGAATAGAGAAATCGGAAACAAAAACGAACAGATCTACAAATTTAACGAACAGATCAATGTACCGCATGAATAGCAATTTGCCCAGGGTTCGAATCCTGTTGGTGGCGAGATTTTATTTTTTTTTACTAAATACGTCTGTTCAAATTGTTGTTCATGCGGTACATTGATCTGTTCGTTAAATTTGTAGATCTGTTCGTTTTTGTTTCACGATTTCTCTATTCTCTAAATATTTAGCATTCTCTGTTTAACTTGACCCTATATATATATATATATATATATATATATATATATATATATATATATGGTAGGGTTAATATAAAAACCCCTCTTAAGATGAAAACTAGGAACCAATTTAAAGCCATTGATTTAAATAAAATAGAGGGCTGGGATTAAACTACAGATGCACAATTTCGATTGCATAGATGCATAGATGCACAATTTCGATTTGCTTGAGTATTTTGCAGTGTTGGTTTCAATTGCATAAATTGCATATTTTTTAAGTGCACAGTAAAATATAATAGATGCACAGTTTCTTTTGTTGACTAAATCATAACCATTAGATCTGATATTTAAAAGGTCAAGATTAGGTTCCTAGTTCTCATTTTAACAGAGGTTTTTATTAGAACATCTTCCTATATATATATATATATAGGGAGAGGTTCAAGAAAGAACCATAAATAAAAAAAGAACGGAGAATCATTTTCAGTCATTCGATTATCAAGATCTACGGTGGATGTATCATCTTGTTGGATTAATGCAGATCCTGGGTTCGAATCCTGAAGGGAGCAATTTTTTTTATTTTTTTGAGTGCATTAATTTTAACAGCGAATGCATTAATTTTTACAGTGAATGCATTAGATTTGATGGTTCTCACGTTCTCACAAATAATGTAGTTCTCTCTAGAACCACACCCTATATATATATATATATATATGGAAGGGCTACCGTGAAAACACTTCTTAAAATAAAAATAAAAACGTTTTTCAATGTACGAATTTTATGTAAAACACGTATGAATTCATCCAACAAGGTTACGAATTGTGAAAATAAATTTTTGTTATCTTTGGGATTTGAACTCAAGATCACGAATTTATCCAACAAGGTTACGAATCAACCGTAAATCTTGATGATCTAAGAATTAAAAATTATTTATATTTTATATTTTAAAAAATATTTTTATTTTAGTCCCTGTATATATATATATAACAAGAGCCTTGAATTTAAGACCTCAAAAAAGTTTATGGCCAATAAATTGATAGACATTATTGGTGGGCAATAATTGAAGGCTCCTGGTTATATCAATTATCAATGTGATGGGATATGCACTAAATATAGCACAACATCTGTAATATTAAAATTTATCAACTCGCAATTTTATGTCCATTCATACATAAGATAAGCAAACATATGCCCCACCGACACACACACACACACACTAATTACAATACTGATTAGCTATTATAGAAATTCTATAATATAACATTGATTTTTATATTAGTATATATCCCCACCACTATCCTTTTTATGGTGAAGCAATTTTGTGTTTTGAAGAATAAAGTTGGAATATCTCCATGATTATAGGATATCCACAAATTCAGGTATCGGTAACATATATGTGAGAAATATATATCGATTTTTTTGCTCTTTGAATTTTCTCTTTCTTCTTTTGTTTTGGTGTTTTGGGGTTTTATGGCCAACAAAAAGAAATTATTGTGAGATAATTAATTAAAATGCAATTTTGTTAAAGAGAAAAAAAAAAAAAAAAAACAGTGGAGGACCTAAGAAAATTCTTGAAGACACGATATGTAAACTAAGGGGGGTGTATTCGTTGTGAATTTCCACAGACTTTAAAAAGTCCATGGAATTTAAATTCCATGGAATTCACATAGATTCCAGACGACTTTCAAAGAATTCGTGGTTGGATTTCACCCCGATTTTCACTGATTTTCGAAGACTTTAGGGGATAATTCTGGAATTGAAATCCATGAAAACCAACGCCCGCTGAGTCCCAGCACCGCTGGAAACCCAGCGACCGCTGGGAATCCAGCGAGCGCTGGAAACAACCGTCGCTCTATTTCTTCTTCTCATGTTCTGTACTTTATGTTATGCTATGGGATCTATACTCATGTTCACTAATGTCACAAGACACAACTATGCAAACCAGGAAACATGAACCAAAATTCAAGTTTATGGCACAAAGTCAGATACAGGAGGGCAGGTAATTGATTGGAGACAGTATTTGTCTACCACTTCTTCACACACACACTCAGATGAAGTACCAGAAACGATTGGATTGTCGGCAGATCCAGCCAACCCAATTTTCAAAAGAACATAGAAAATGTAGAGGCGGTCGGCCCACAATACCGGTGCCTCCACCAAAGTGGCAGATGGCGTTATTGATCTGCTGCTACCATTACTGTTATAGCGCCAAGTGTTTGCTGATATGCCGCAGAGATGAAATCCCCTATCGAGATGAGGTAAGAAGGGGGTTTTGGTGATAGAGAATGAGGAAGGGTTTTGCGTCGGATTCTTGGAGGTATATAAGTACCGGCACCCAACCGGCGAGGCGAAGGCGGAGGCGGCGACGGTTGTTTGCAGAAGCATTTCCGAGAAGAAGAAATAGAGCGTATGCTGGACTCTCTCAACGGTGGCTGAGTTCTAGCGCTCGCTGACTTCTTGGCCGCGGGCGCTGGAACTCAGCGCTCGCTTAAAACTTCATGGATTTCAATTCTCGTGGTTCTTGGCCGGATTTCGTCGTGTGTATTTTTTGGATGAAATCCATGAAAGTCATTCCGAATTTTAAGTCAATGGAATAACGAATACACCTAGATTTGTATGGATTTTAAAAAGTCTCAAACGAATACACCCAGATTTCTATGGACTTTTAAAAGTCTTGAACGAATACATCCAGATTTCTGCAGACTTTTAAAAGTCTGGAAAGAATAAACCCAGACTTTTAAAATCCATAGAAATCCATTAAATTCCAGAACGAATACACCCCCCCTAAGAGTCTGTCTCATTAAAACCTTCTTAATGAAAACTCGAAAAACATTAAGAAGGAAAAAAAGTACCTATCTAGAAAGATGAAATTTAGGGCTGAGGGAAACACTACGATTAAGTCGGCTTGGTGGAGGAAAGTGGTGGGATTGAGCAGGGGTGAGGAAGAAAAAGGGGTGAGAGAAAATCTTGAGCGAGTGATAGGAGATGGGAACTCTGTGAGGTTTTGGACACACAAATGGGTGGGGGAGAATTCTTTGGCTGATACGTTTCCGAGACTGTATCGTCTCAATTCCAACAAAGAGGGTTTAGTTAGTAGTATGGGGGAATGGATTGAAGGAACATGGGAGTGGAAATTCGAGTGGGAAAGGATTTTGAGGGAGAGAGATCTTGAGCAGCTTCGAGCTTTAATATCTTGTGTTAGCAAGGTACGGTTGAATGCAGGTACAGATGACTGTTGGAGATGGAAGGCAACCGGTAGCGGAGTTTTCTCTGTCAAGACAGCATACGAGATATTCAATAAAAACAAGAGAATGTCGAATCTTTGCGGAGTTCAAAAGAAGTTGGCTTTGATCTGGAAAGCACAAGTTCCTGCTAAGGTAATTGCCACAACTTGGAAGGTCCTTAAAGGAAGAATCGCAACGGTGGACAATCTTCGGAGAAGACAAGCTGCGACGCACTCGGCGGCTGATTTGTGTGCCCTTTGTCAGCTGAAAGAAGAATCCATCGAGCATATTTTCTTTCTTTGCCAAAAAACTGATGAAATCTGGAAAGAAATCTTGAGTTGAACAGGTGGATTTCATTATCATTATCAAACCAAAGCCCATTTCATTATCAAACCAAAGCTCATTTCAATGCTTTTGTGAATTTGGGGAGCAATAAAGATGTGGATTTCTTCCTTGGTGCCTGGATGTGTGTGATTTGGAGCATTTGGAAGACTCGAAACAATTGTATTTTCAATCAAGGAAGTTGGAACAAGGAAATAATGATGGCAGAGATTAAGGCGAGATTGTGGGGATGGCGATCGAACTCGGTTCAACCAACGCAGGAGCAAGAGTTTCGAAGTTGGTTTACTGTAGCAAGAGGTTTTGACACCTAAAGCTTGTGTTTCAGCTGCTGATCCCGTTCAACCCCTTCTTTTGATCTTTCGCTTCTTTGTTCAGTTGCGGATTGGAGATTGGGATGTCTGAGTTTTTTTTGGGGGCGTTTCGTGATGTTGTATTGGTTGGGATTTTTTCGTTTGCCATTGTTTTTTCATTCTGTTTTTGTACACATTGTACCTCTGGTACCTTGTGATCCGGTTTGTTGGTTCTTAATGAAATCTCTTTTTCTGATAAAAAAAAAAAAAGAAAGATGAAATTTAGACCATGAACATGAGGGGAAATCAAGATGATGACGTTTCCTGAGCTTCGGACTAGCTATCACTCAGAAAATACTCCCATCCAAATGCAAGAACAAAAAATCATGCTGGGGACAGATTCAATTATGGAGTTTCAGACTAACCATCACCCCAAAAATTATTGTGAGATATTTTGTATTGTCTCGCAAAATCAAATTATATAATTATTAAGTAGAACTGCAGCATTGAATAATTGAGTGCATATAAGCTCTAAATTTTACAAATAACATATACACCTTAAAAAATGGCCGGCTAATATCATATGCATCAGTTGAGATTTTTTATGTTCATCTACTGAAGACATACAACAATCGCACCAATAAATTAGATTAATGTCATAACAATCTATCATATATTAGTTGCTTGTTTTTTTTTTCTTTTTCTTTTTTAAAAAATGATCAATAATAGTTCCTCATTTCCCTTTTTGGTGACTTGATCCCCCGACCTATTAATTGGAGGGGAAGCATCCTATCATATATTAGTTGCTTGCTTGTTATGGATTAGTATACTGCTTCCATCTATTAATAAGTGTCACATTTAATTTTTGAGTTGGTCTTGCATGCGATTGACCGCATAGTATGCAGACGGTTACTTTTAGAACACAAGATATACATTTGTTCGCACAAATGTATACTTACGTAATAGTACAAGTTCTCATGAATAAAAGTAACACTTACTGTGAATAAATATAATAATTTAGAAATATTACATTTAATTGTAACAATAATTACTTTTTATTATTACAATGATTACTCGACCAAATAAGTAAGAATAAAAGTATTAACGAGTGAAAATAACTAAAAGTAAAAGTTCTTATGAATAAAAGTAAACATTATTGTGAAGAAATGTAATCTTTCAAACTGTCCGCATCGTATGCGATTGACCGCACATGAGAATTTGCGTTAATTTTTTTTTCCGTGTTCTCCAATATGTGTTTCTTTTCAAAAATTTAGAGTAAGTTATCCATATTTTTTTCATAATATCCCTATTTAACATTTTTCTAATATTTGAATAATAAATAAATAAATTGAAGTTATAAATTTGATATATCTTTAAATATGTCTTTTTTGATGATAGGGGACACTTATTTATAAACGAAGATAGTACATTATACTACGATATGTACGTACTGAAAGATAGTACATTATACTACGATATGTACGTGCTGAAAATAATTTTGATCAAGGTAAAAGTGAAATAAACAATTTTCACTAATTTACTTTCTCCCTTCAAAATTTTATGTATCTCACAAATTGACAGCAATTAAATTCTATGATGTAGTAATAATGATGTGGTTGGGGCCCTTTTTTGCAAAATAATTGGTAAAGTTTTGAACTTTTATGAAAGTCACGAAAAAGGAGGGGTGCAACAAAGTGAAATACAAAAGGTAAGGATTCTTAAAATTAATAAGTAGCCCATGTTCCCAAAAGTCATCAAAGAAAGAGATAATAATGAACACTTAAGAGATTCAATAATTTCAAGACATCATCAAAACCTTACTCTCATTAAAGTTTCTGCACAAAAAACCAAACTTATTTAATTGTTTATATATTATTTGAACTTTGAATTCAATATGATTTTATTAATATTCAAACCTAGAAATGACTTTGTCATAGCCTATAAATGGGTGAAACTACTAAAATGCATATTTCCATTAATTTGCAACGAAAAATATTCATTTTATAAATATATTGTGTTTATATTTAAATTAATTAAATTATCTTTCATATCTCAATCATAAATATATAGGTTAATGGCGCCTAAATTATTAAACTTTGACCAAATTCCGATTTGGGTACCAAACTTTGATGTGTGTCATGGAAAATACTACACCTTCAATTTAATCTGATTTAGCCACTCCGTATATTTTTCGGCGTCTAAACTGATGACATGGATGACTGGAAATTCGACGTGGATACGCCGGACGAGTGATTAACACAGTCGTTTTGACTAGTATAATGCGACGTCGTTTGATGTTCTTCCCCAATTTCTTTCCAAAAAAAAAATGATTTTTAGCTATTAAGAAATTATAAATTGAAACACTCCCCTCAAAAAAATTGTATGTATGTACTACTCTAATTAGTGGGTTCTTTTTTTTTTAATAGCAACTATCTATTGATATTAGAATGAACAATATTTAAAAGTCATAAAGAAAATTATGCTTCTAAATCATTACGTATAACTAGATCATCACTACGCAGAACTAATTACTCTAATTAAGTAATTAGTGGTTTTATGGCTGCATTTTCTTAAGTAGATTCCTTTTTAATTCATAAAAATCGGGTTTACTCATATATTTGAATGCATCCAAAGGATTATGTAGAATAAATTTTGAAATGATAATTATAAAATTAAAGATGTGTATTAGATATATTAGTGGACTAGTTCAACCCAAAACTAAATAAATAAACAAATATAAATAGTGGATTAGTTCAATCAAAATACTGAACTTGTATGATTCATATTCAAGTTATCTATTCTATATGCCATCTAAAAGAAAGTTATCTATTCTATATAGGAGGTAGTCTCCTGTTCACCCGGATGTACCGTACATCTGAGTTGTACCCGATCCAAATCTTGACTCAATTGGACTATTTTAACTTTTTTTTAATGACACTAACAATAATACGATTTTGGAATGACACTAACCCTATTTTATTTTACAAATGACACTATTTCAAAAATGACATTAACATTATTTTATTTTACAAATGACACTATTTCGAAAATGACACTAACAGTATATTGAAATGACACTAACACTACATGTAAATGATACTAACACTATATCGAAAAGACACTAACACTTGACATTCGGATAGGATAGTTCAATTGGATCATATTCAGGTCAGGATCCGGATCGGGTACGACCCGGGTGTACCGTACACTCAAGTGTACATGAGATTTTGTGTTCCATATATAAAAAGAATATTCGTTCAAGAGAAAGTCATTTATGAGATCATCTAATCGTGAAAATATAAATAAGTATATGCATATACTTGCCTTATTTTTTAAACATGGAGTATGAAAAGAGTAAACAACTATTGTGAAATAATTAGCAATAGTAAATAATTGTTAACTTAATATAAAAATATTTAAACTGAGAAATTCATAAATGAAGATATGGAAGAAAAAAAGTGCTGGAATTGGCCAATACCATGTGTCATACTAGTTTTTGTGTTTCACAAATCGACGCAAATCATAGTCAGTTGCTAAGTAAAAGCATGTTAAATTGACACCACCAACTCATCATAGTCAGACTCAATTGCGAAGCAAAAGTATGTAAGTACAAATAAAATGGTGCAAACATTTTATTTTTTTAGCAGTTAAACCTAAACGAAATAGGAAAGAGCTTGATTTGAATGATATATTTTATCTTAAATTAGTAACAAATATGCAACACTAACAACACTCTTTGACATGTATATTGTTTTTTCTATTTCTTTTATTTGGGATATTTTGATAAAGGATAAAGTTAGATGAGGTACATATATGTACAATTTTGTCAGAGTCAAAGAGCATACTGCAACGTTGATATAATTGACAATTCTAATGACAAACATTAGGCTTTCCACATTTTATAGGGCGAATTTATTTAACTATTTAATAACCTTTGCTTAATTACATACATATACATCTCTCGAGGAAAACCCCATTCCCTACTCGGGAGTTACTTTTATATAATAATCCGTAAATTATACAAAAAAAATATACTAATTCTCTACATTCGATTGAAAAAATGTTAGGGTAAAAATCACATCAGATCTTAAACATATGCACTCAGTAGTGAATACTAGCTATTTGTAATTAATTAGGAAGAAAAAAAAAAAAGAGGGAGAGAGAGATCCATAATTTGTATTTGACCATGAAATGGATAAATGGAAGGCGATAAAAGTTGTTGGTAATAAATTAATAATTAAAATTGTGTACGAGATAGGTCCCCCCCCCATTTCCATTTAATTAGTTGAATATGGATAGAAGGGGACCTCTACTTCTTCATAATATAGTCAATTAGGTTTTCAAGAAGATTGACTCTTAACATGATTATTATTTTCTTGACTCAATTTATAGCATTATTTGTGATAAATCATATGCATATATTGAATGTATTAGTGTACAAGTATATATGGATTAATCTACCTATAGTTTTGCGAAATACTATATTTTGTGACCATGTAAATATTTGAACATTTATTTCAAAATGGTTATTTAGTATAAGATTTTTTCTCTCTCATTTTGAACTTCTAGATGATTGTTCGCGTGGATGTACTTTGAGAGAAGTACCATGTACTTTTATTTGGTTCCACTATTATATTAATTGCGTACATGTTCAAAAATGACATTATCCATTAACTAAACAAAATTGTTATATTGAAAAAAGGATTTTGACATTATCCATATTTCATCTTAGTAGGTTTGAAGATGTTGCTGATTTCCAATGAAGAAAAATAAAATAAAAGCTAAAGAATTGGAGAATTGGCACCGGCGGGTTCAATTCACTCATATCCATCGCGAGAAAAATCGACCTACGAATTTTATAGCTAGGCAAGCGCAATAGGCCCCAGCTCTGACTACATTTGATTCTGAGTCTACCCCTCATTTATTTTCTTACTCTGGTTAGGATGGATCAATTTAGTTATCCCAACTTCAGATTTAGATATCATGTCGTTGATATTTAGTTTTCTTGTGTTTTGGTTCCGTTTGATTTTGTCTCCTTTTTCGTCGGGATGTTGTAATTTTTGAGCCACATCTTTGTATGATTTTGTTTTGTTTGGTTCTTGCTTCCTCCTCCTTTGGTCCTATTTGGGCATTGTTATTACTTTCAGACAACATCATATATGAAATGTCAGTTGATGGTTATTTACAGGTTGGGGGTCTGCCTAACCCCTCACCCTCGGGTGTTTTTCTTAAACTCATGTTAGTGTCATGGATATGATTTTTTTTCAACTATCTTACTTTCTTTCTTTAAAAAAATATTAATAACAATTCTTTGTTTTCTCTTTTTCGATAACTCGAATCTTCAATCTGATTGATTAGAGAGAAATCATCTTACCATTTGAAATGCATTTCATTATCTAACTATTTTACTTATAAGCACACGTTTCAATTAAATCGATGTAAAAAAAATATTGGTAGTATTCAAATTCATAATCAGTCTCTTCATTAGGTTTATGTCACTCAGCCCGAGCTATGTCGGCAGTAGCCTCTACAAAAAAGAAAAAATGGGGAGATATGCTGGACGACGAAGAGATGGATGACGACAATGTTGGGGACGACGAAGCTTATTTAGATTTCTCCTCTTAGTTTCTGTTTTTGTTCACCCGTGGTCCTTTGCGGGTTTTCTGTGGTTTTTGTTTTGCTTTTTACGTTTCTTTTTGGCACGGCCCTCTGTTAGCGTCTGTGCTTTCAGGGTTTTTTTTTTTTTTTTAATAAAATTTCTATTTCAGCATTAGGTTTATGTCACTCCAGAAGTCGAAAATTGGGTTGATCGTTGACGAAACCATTTTATTAATTTTTAAAAACTTTACTTTTAAGGGGCATTTGATTGCTCAAAAATAATTTGTCTCGAAATTTACTTGAAATTGAATTGATTTGACATTACTCAAAATTAATTTTGTTACAAGAGATGGTAGGCCAACACTCATAACTCGTAAGACATAAAATAAATTTACATAACATTATTTTGAAATTAAGTATAAAACTATATCTATTCAATTAATCTTAACTATCAGGCGGAAATAGTTGCGTGGCGTGAGCGATTTCTTGGAGAGGAAATTCAACTTTTGCTTTGTTTCTCATTTCTCGTGTATTTTTTTTACTTTTTAACTTTCAGCTTCTCGTGATTTTTTTTCATAGTCTCAGCTTTTATTGACTTGCAATTATATTTTACATATTTTAGCTTGCAGTTAATATATAGTTATTAATTAGAGCTAATAATCTATAATTAAACTACGACAAAGTGTACAAATAACAAATGTTTTGTGTACCCCTTCAAAAAAGAAAAAAAAAATGTTTTATGTACTCTATTTGTTTTTGTTTTTGTTTTTGCTTCTTTTTTTTTGAGGAAAACTCTATTTGTTTTTTGTCTCTTCATAAGTCCGGCAAAGTTCATTATGCAACAATACAACCTACCCTAATCAATGAGAATTTATTCAATTTTGACCGAATTTTACAATTATCTAAAGAATAAAAACCTTTGTCGGATAGAGTTCTTGCCTCTGATCTTTGACGAATTTTACATATTAGCTAACTTTATGACTACATTAATAATTTTACAGAATCAACCAAAATATCAACCGATAATGTTGACATTTTTAGCTGTAAGACATTTAATTTTTTATTAAAAAATTGAACTTTTAATTAGCATGTATAAATGATAAATTGTGTAATTATAACATTATATTAGTTCAGTTATATATTCTTTGTAAAGGGATTTTTTTTTATGATGAATTAAAATTGGAGCAAATTAAAGAATTAAATAGAATAGAAATATAATAGAAAATGAGTAAAAAAAATATAACTTTTATTTATAGAAATAAGCCTATATAAATGAGACATTAAAAAAATGAAAACAAGACTATATACACACACACACACACACAAGCGGGACGGATGGAGCATGTTGATACGTTATACTCTCTCCGTCCATCAAAAGTGGTGTGGTTTGGAGGATATGAATTTAAAAGAAAATATTGAAATATGTGTTTTAGTAGATAAAGGGCCCCATAAATGTTAGGGCCCCACAAAGGGTTTTGAGTGTCGGGTTTTTGGTAAATATTATGCTTGAATGAGGTTGAAAATATAATGGTATGTGTATCGAAATTAAAACACACTTATTATGAATTAACCAAAATACTAAAAAGGACCACACATTTTGTGGACGAATAATTTCAAGTTAACGATACTATCAAAAGAGGTAAGATAAACTCAATAGTATCCAGATAAAATCAAACTAATTATATTGAGTATTGGATTCTTTCTAAATTCATCTAGCTGCCCATGCGACCAAATTATTTGGGTGTGTGGTTAGATGATCTACAAGCCAGCTAAATTATCTAATCACATAAAATCAAGCAAAATCATCAACATCTAAAGATATTTAAATTTATTGACTTGTTTTGAACATAAAGTACTTGTATTTATGGAAAAGGGTAATTTTCTTATACTATAACTTAAATATTAGTGTTAAGACTTAAAGGATAGAGCATTTTAGAGGGCATTTTTCATAACTTCAAGGAATAGGATATAAGTATAACTTAAAAAATAGGATACTTTAAAGAATAAAGCATTTCTAAAATTTCATATTATATAATTTGAAGAATTAGGCATTTTAAATTTTCACTCTAAATATTATGCATGTTTGCCTATTAAGACTTTGTTTAAACCGTGCTTAAGTGTGGATAATATCCAAATCCAACAAAGAAAACTCAAAGTAAAAGACTTGAGACAAACACAGCCTATATGGAGTAGTTGATATCCCTCGCTCTAATTGGTTTTAATTCTGGATGCACAACTATGCTCGCAGTCCACAAATAAGATACCACGCGGACTATTTCTATGGCCAAAATAAACAAAGCAAATGTGAAATAATGGTTTTCACTGTGAATAAATTTGATTGGACAAAATTGAGTTAAATCTTTGTTTCTTGTGCTCTTGGTCGTAGAGAAAACAAATGGCACATCCTTGGTTGTCCAAATCTTAGCTAGGTTGGAAATATGAGAACACGTACCTAAATAAATTAATGTCTATCAATAGTATGATGGTATTATACTTCTTTTGGAATAATAAATTTAGGGTAATTGGTGTATAAATATTTAAATTTTACTTAATTTTTAGTATTTAATATAAATTCTAAAATTTAATTCTAAATGTATAAATTTTAAATTTATTTAATTTTTGATATATTTTTTATTTTTCTTAAATTAAAATTAACTTGAAATGCCTGAATTTTGATGTGGACAAATCAACGGCGAGATATGATGGCATCGTTTTTGGTTAGAGGAAAATAATCCAAAATTAAAATCTGAAAGTGAACGATAAAAAATTGTCTGCAAATTTCACAAATTCAGAAAACCATTTTCATCTTTAAGATTTTGGGATTTGAGAAAGTCAATTTCGCCATTCAGAAAATCAAATTCAACATTAAGATTTGGAGATTTCAAAAAGACAAATTCGTCGTTCATAAAGACAAATTTTAAATTTCGTTCATTAAGATTTCAGGGTGAAATTTCTTTATGATACGTTTCGTCTAGTTTAGTCACATGCTAATTGAATAATTGATTTTGTCAGCTCAGTTTTAATTTTGACATATTAGCATTAATGTCGCTGAATATAAAAAGTGGTTCAATAATTGAACAATGAATAAGTTCATGTATATAATACTAGGTTTTTAAAATTCATGTTAAATACCAAAAAGTGAGTAAAATTTATGTATTTATACACTAATTAAACTTTTCACGGTAGCTCACTCCTATATATATATATATATATATATATATATATATATATATATATATATAGGGAAGAGTTCAATGGAGAACACTAAACATTCAAATAACAGAGAACAAATCTCAGCCGTTGATCTTATCTAATCTAACGGTCTGCATTTATTCACGCCATGTTCAATGAATTTTTATGTTGAACATGTAAGGGTTGAACCCCAAAGCCCCAACAAATTCAGTATATTTTGATGTATGTTCAACGAAATAACTGATATGTTCAATATAATTTTATGAACATGGACGTGTTCGTGTTCTCCATTGAATGCGACCCTATATATATGTACAGGGATGCGAACTAATCCTCACCTTTTATTTTACAAAATATACGGCTTAGATGGATTCTACATTTCCGTCTTCTCTTTATAAAAATTGGCCATCGGTAAGATTTTTACTTCACATATTTCGTAACCGTTTTATTCCTTATTTTGTGGGACTGTGTATGATAGCATATATGCCATTTTATTTTAATCTTATATGTTTGTCAATATACATACGGTGTACTTGATTGGTTTCGGTATATAGAGCATTTTATATTTTTTTTTTTGATCAGTAAAGTAAAAATTTTATTAAAAGAAAAGGGATCAAGGCATCAGGAATGCCAATCAAAACAACAAAACAAGTTTGAAGTCTTTGGAACACCAAGAAGTAAAAGTAATTCCTAACTCCACGATTTTGTAGGCCTCGTTCCAACTCCAAAGTCTCCCCTTAATCTGTAAAACAAGTCTATCAAAGTCTCTCTTCTTTTTTCCAGCCGCAATGAAAGAAATGAAGTGTTGAAAAATACCTCTCGGATTTGCCGTTTTGATGTCAAGCCATTGAAAGATCTGGTCCCACACCGCCGCTGCTTTCGGACAATAGAGGAACAGGTGTTCCGTCGTTTCCTCACTAGAAACACATGCATTGCACCATCTCTCCTCCACGCTGATCTGGACATTTCTTCTACTCAGATTATCACATGTTGCCAATCTGTTTCTAAGACATCTCCATGCCGTCACCTTGGCTTTATTTGGTGTTGGGGCCTTCCAAACCTTTGCCATCTCCAAAGGTAAAACTTGTTGCTCCTCTCTTGTTTTTGCCACAATTTCATATGCCGACTTGATTGTGAAGCATCCATCTGGTGTCGCCTTCCAATTCCATCCGTCTATTACATCTACACAAGGAACAAAATCAGCTATAACCAACCGGAGATCCTCCGCAAACCCTTTCTCCCTCTCCCTTAACTCCCTCCTCCACTCCACCCTCCACACCCACGACCCTCCCTCCCAAAATCCGCTTTCACCAACCAGCCTTTTCTTGTTCAGGCTCAAATTATACAATCTCGGAAACACAAACTTAAGGGGTTTGTCAACCGCCCACACATCCTCCCAAAAGCTGGTCTCAAGCCCATCCCCAATTCTTCGCCTCAAATTATTGATGAACCACCGATCTCTCCTTCCTCCTTCCTTATCCACAATTTTCTGCCACCACCCTTTCTGTCCACCTCTTCCCGCCACCGAACATTCACCCCCTTCCCCCCACACTAGCTCCCCATAAATCGATTTGATCACCCTTACCCACAGAGCTTTCCCATCCCCTAAAAATCTCCAGAGCCAATTACTTAACAGGACCTGATTAAACCAATCGATATTCCGAAACCCCAGACCTCCTGAATCCTTGTTTAGGCACAAGGCATTCCACTTAAACCAAGTGATACCCCCCGTCTGTGTGCCTCCTCCCCACAAAAATTTGGAGAACAGTGAATTAAGTTCCTTAATCACCGCTTTAGGTATGAAAGCGAGGGATAATTGATATACCGGGATGGATTGCAACACCGACTTGACTAGAGTAATTCGCCCTGCCAGCGAAAGGTGTCTCTTCTTCCAGCTTGCCACTTTGTTTGAAACTTTTTCAATCAAAAACTTCCAATCTCCAACACCATTGTTGCGCCCCCCCACTTTAGTACCCAAGTAGTTGCACGGAAAGGAACCGATCTTGCACATGAGGAGCGATGCCCATCTCCTCTCAACTGCCTCATCCACTCCCACTGTCAGAAGACAGCTTTTGTCGAAATTTACAGCTAAACCCGAGGCGAACTGGAAGAGAATCAAGAGTTTTTTTACGCTCTCCATATTCCTGTCATCTGCCTCCAACAAGAAGATAGTATCGTTGTTCGCTATTATTTTTACTACGCCGCAAGTATACGGTGTAGTTGCAATATAGGGAAGCAAGGTCGTATTCCACAAGGATTAGAAGTCAAATTCTAGTGATTACCTTAAGTCATTATGCTAGAGCTATTTAGACTAAACAAAGAGGTGAGTGGTTTAATTAACTAACAAATTCAAAGACAAAATAAGAACAATCAAACAAAGTGGATTAATTAAGTGATGAAGGTGGTTTAGGGATTAAGCATCGATGGATTAGCAATGGACTTCAAATTAGCTCAATATTAGTCTTGATATTCCTATTTATCTAGAGTGATCTCCCCACTAGTTCTAGCCCCCTCCCGGACGACTAAAACTGTAGATTACGGGTCATAGTTGCCGTCCCCGGTCAACTTCTAACCTATAACTCCCAAGAGCACAAATGATCGGTAAACTCTCACCCAACTCTCAACCTCCCGGTTTATTGAGTCAATATGTTTCAAGCTCCTAATCTATTATGATTATCCTCTCCCAATTCAAATCACAAATTAGAAATGCATAGAAAGTGGCCAACAATCCATACAAGAATTAAAGCTAGGGCTTGAAAAGATAATGAAGAAGGCATAATCAAAGACAAATATTGAGCATAATAATCAATCCATTACATAATCTACTAGCCTAATCCCCAAACCAATGGGGGATTTTAGCCTAACATGTGCACAAACAACAATCTTAAATCAAAGAAATACATAAATGAAAGAGAGAGTAAGAAGTGACAAATCCTATTAATGAGCTTTCTTCAATCTTCTCTCCTCTTCAATGCCTTCAATCTTGGTAAAAGATGTGGTAATGGAGGCTAGGGTTTGGTGTGAATGAATTTGGGGAAGATGGAAATGGGTGAGTATGAGGTTGGGGATGATGAATAGTGTGAGGAAAAGGGGGAGAAAGGGGTTTAAGGGCTGAAAAACGCGACTCCGCTCTTTTCCCGCGGTCATGGCCCGCGCCTGTGGTGCTCAAACGTGGGCAAAACTCAGGGAACCCGCGGTCCCGCCCCGCGGCCGCGGGTGGTGACCGCGGTACACCCCTGGAATTGGGAACAGCTGACCCGCGGTCCCACCCCGCGGCCGCGGGTGGTGACCGCGGGGTACTGGGCGTTTTGCACAGTCCGCTCGTTTTGCTCCGTTCTCCCTCGTCCGGACTCGGATTTGGTCGCCGTTTGCGCTCACGGATTCCTCTCGAGACGTACTTCAATCTCATATCTTCAAAATGCTCCAATTAATCCTTTATTTTTCCTGAAATTACTCCAAAACTACACCAAGATATCAAATCTTCATAAAACTAAATATTCGGGCACAAACAAGCATTCACAAGCAAAACATGAAGGGAAATGACAACAAAACATGTGGAATTGAGGTATGAAAACCATGTTTGTCAATCGTCCGCGTACTGTAGATGTGAAATGGGCACTTTATCCTTGCCAATCTTCGCTGGAACCAGGAACTGCCTCTCCGTTGCTCTTTCAATGAACTCGTTGAGGCCTTCCGCCACGATAAGGAACAGAAAAGGTGACAACGGGTCACCCTGTCTCAAACCTCTCTCCATTTTGAATTCTCCCGTCGATGACCCGTTCACCAATACACTTGCCATTCCAGATTCCAGACACCCTTTAATCCACTTCCTCCAAACTCCGTCAAAGTTAAATCGATCGAGAAGCATATCCAAGAAATCTCATTGCACAGAGTCATATGCTTTTGCGAAGTCAATCTTGAAGAAAATACGGCCCACTCTCTTCTTTTTTGCCTCAAAAATAGCTTCATTCAAGATAACCACCCCATCTAGGATGAAGCGACCCTTGACAAACACACTTTGATTATCGGAAATGATCGACCCCATAACCCTCTTCAATCTCTCAGCCAGGATTTTAGCCACAATTTTGAACAAGCTAGTGATAAGAGAAATTGGGCGAAAATCATCGAGCGACCCAGCCCCTTCTTTCTTCGGAATCAAAACAATAAAAGATGCGTTACCACCTTTCGGTATTTTGCCGCTTTCGTGAAATTCCTTCAAAACCTGGAGTAAGTCCTCTTTAACCACGTGCCACGCCGCTCTCCAGAATGTGAAGTTAAATCCATCGGGTCCCGGACTCTTGTCTCCACAACAGCTCCAAACTGCTTCTTTAATCTCGTCCAGATCAAAATCCCTGGTCAGCCACTGCCTCTCGTCATTTGAAATTTTCCTCCTCATGAAGTCCAGGGGGAAATCGGGCATCAGTCTTTCTTTCCTTTTGAAAAAAGCTTCAAAATGATTTCTCACTCTTGCTTTAACCTCTTCCGGTTTAGAAATCCACGAGTTATCAAAGAGCATTCCGCCAATCTCGTTTTTAACACGTCTCCCACGAATTGCCCTATGGAAAAAACCCGAATTAGTGTCTCCCTCTTTGAGCCATTTGATTTTGGCTTTCTGTTGCAGCATCATCTGTTTATTCTTGAGTTGAAGGGAGAGCAGGGCTTGAATCTCATTTCTCCTAATCACCTCTGATTCTTCAAGACCTCTCTGTTCGTCCACCTTATCCTTCTCTTGAAGTTCCTTCTGAAGTTCTTTAATTTTGTGATCAATCTCACCGAAAGATGTCCGATTCCACACCTTCAAGGCCTCTTTGAGTTTCTTCAGTTTCTCCTTAACCTCAAAAAAGCTCCATCCCCCCACCTTAGTCCCTGTCCAAACCTGCTTGACCATCTCCTCGAACTCCGAATGATTCACCCATGCATTGAGGAACCGAAAAGGTCTTGGTCCCCAATCCTCCGATCTTGTAGTGAGAATAATCGGACAGTGATCCGAAATTGAACGTTGAAGTCCTCGTGCCGACGTCCCTTCCCAAGCAGCCAGCCAATTCTCATTAACGAGGAAGCGATCAATCTTACTCTTGCACTTTCCATTTGGTTTGTGCCAAGTAAACTTCCGGCCTTGAGTTTTAATTTCCTCCAAATCGTTCTCCTGGATAAATTCTTCAAAACTTCTTGCATCAGCCGCGCCAAACGTCTCCCCACTGCCCACACGTTCATCCCTCCTCCTAACTGAGTTAAAGTCGCCCAAGATACAGACACTCCTATCCGTATTTTGTTCCACAATTGAGCTTAAGACATCCCACAAGATCCGCTTATCCCCTGTGCCGACTGGTGCGTACACGTTGATGATGCAACATAAAATATCACCCTCCTTGTACCTACCATTCACCACCACCGCCCCCGGTAAATCCCACGTACTAGAAGCTTCGAAAACCTCCCTATTCCACAAGCATACAATTCCTCCTGCCCTTTCCTCCGAATTCCTAATCGCTCTGTCTGTATAATTAGACCCCCACCAAGATTTACAGAACAAATCCCTGAACACCTCCATCTTTGTCTCCTGTAAGCAACAAAAATCGATCTTCTGCCCTTTCACCAAATCAGTAACATCTCTCTGCTTCGCAACACTCCCCAAGCCCCGAATGTTATAAGATAACAAATTCATTAAACATTCCTCAAAATACTCCTAGCATTTACGCAAGAAAGAAAATTACCTTGCGCCTCAATCTGTCGAGCAACATCTTCGTCTGGAATTTGACTTGAAAGCCCGATCTTCTTTCCAAAATCCCAGATCTGCTGACCTGAAATTTTCTCCCCAACTGTCGTCTCCTGCCCTTCTTCGTTCTCCCCCTCTCTTTCCTGCTCTGCCACTTCCTCCCCCCTTCCATCAATTGGCTCTAAATCTGAAATGAAGTGTTCCCATTTCTCTTTCTCCCTGGCTCTATTCTTTTTCTTTTCTCTCCCTTTTTTTCCTTTTGAATTTTGGTCACCAAACCTTTTGATTACGTAGGATAGGATATATGCCATAAGGTTAGTTACTCTTTTCTTTATTTTTTATGCAATCTACTTTATTTATTTTTTTTTTTCTTTTGTTAACTTTGGTTTCCTGCGCACTCTTAATTACTATTAAGAAATACAAATTAGTGCTTATTAGTAATTTTGTATTCAACCGTAAATCATTTTATATGAACCTATATAAAAATGTACATCATTTTATATGAACCTATATAAAAATATTGATGTGCAACTCACATCTAACTACAATGCAACAAAGAACTAGAACTTATGCAAGTTTTAATTATTATTCATGCATGCAACAAAGAATATTCTAAAATTTTAATCCATGTAAGTAAATAAGAGATTATTTAACCTTACTATGTTTATCTATAAAGACTATTAATCCTTCAAAGTAAACGTTCTCTAAGGAGACATTATTTTTATTATATATGATTGATAAGATGAATAATTGAGTACTTTTATCCTCTTTACTGATATTTTTAATTTCACCATTTCAATGAGACATGAATAAATCAATATTAGCTAAAATGATAATAATTATCAAGGGTCTTAGAGCATGTACATCACGGCTCGCTGGGCGAGCTGCAACGCGATGCTAGGGAAGGAGCTCGAGTGGGGGCGTGCACAAGCGCTAGACACAATAGGAGATGGAGGAACACGCGTGTTGAGCATGACCAATTAAAAAAAGATGTTGAATTTTAACATTTCAACTACTATTTGAATGTTTTTTTTTTCAATTTTTTAATTATAATAAAAGAGTTGTTGACTCATCAATGGTCCTTTTCCAACTTTTTTTCTTTATTTTTAATTTTCTCCTATAAATTATAAATTCCTCATTCATTTTACACCACAATTCACTCATTTATCTCTTCATCTCTCCTTCTTCATATTTTTATAAATCAATCTCTTTTTCATCTCCATAATATGTCTTATTCTTCACGCTCCTCTTCCAACTCTTCATCCGATTCGAGTCGATGAAGTTTTGACCGTCCAGGCTCCGAACATTCACTCCGGCCTTTTGGTGTTCTTCAAGCTTTTTTAGCTATATCATTGATCTGACTCGTCTATGGAAGAAGGAGCAACTTAGCGATATCATGTTTGCATGCACTATTTTACATAAAATGATAATCGAAGATGAAAAAAAGATATGATGGAATGGGAAGACGAGGGGAACGATGTGGCGTCAAGTAGCACTTCTCAAACTCAGACTCATACATGAGCTCCACCGGAATTTCATACGTATTTGGCTCGAGACTCCACATTTCGCGACAAACCGATGCATGCCTGCCTCCAAGGCGATTTAATCGAGCACATTTGGGCACGATTTGGTCCAATAATATAATTTTTTAAGTTATTGCAAAATTTAATTTTCTCATTAATGTAAAATTGATATTTAAATTTAATAAAAATTTTGTTGTTAAAATTCTATATTTAATTTAAATTACAAATGCATTTAAACTAAAGAAAATATAGAAATAAAAATTAGAGAGCCCGATTTAAGAGCCCCCACTGTTGAGGAGGGGCTCTCTAGGAGTGGGGACCACTTAAGGGGCTCGTGGGTGTACATGCTCTTAGGATATCCCAATGTTCCAATCTATGTCGGTAAATAAGGTATTAATTTTTCGTTTTCAATGGGACATCAAGCGGTACAAACTTAAGTCTGTAAATAGTTAGGTTTAGGGTTCAAACCTCATCGCTTTCCCTCTTCCAAGAAAAAAAAAAGGATTAGTGGTTCTAGTTTTATCCATTTGGGCTAATCATCAAAAGTACCACCTTTTTTCTAAGTAACACCTCTTTTCTAAGGACGTTTAATTAGAGTGATAGGATGGATAGATAAAAATAATTCAAGATAATTTATAGTTTACTTTGATGAACTAATCAGTTTTAAACTTATTTAATCATTTTATCTTTCAAATAATAATTTGTGTTAATGCTTTATCAATCTATCTTATCATTTAAAGCGAATAATCTCTTATTGTATTCAAACTAGCACAGGCCAACTCGTGCGATGTAATATCAGTATCGAAACTGAACGATATTTTAAATAAATACTCCCTCCGTCCGCCAAAAGTATTCCACTTTAGCTGGGCACGGAGTTTAATAAAATTGGAGATGATGTTGAAGTAGTGGAGAAAGGGTCCCACCACTTTATGAGATGTGTGGTTGAGATTGAATTTGAGGTGGGTTTTTTGTAAATAAAGAGTGTTTGTAAGGATAAAATATAAAGGTGGATGGTGGGACCATGACTTAAAAAGGAAAGTGGAATACTTTTTGCGGACGCCAAATATAGTAATTGTGAAATACTTTTGGCGGACGGAGGGAGTAAATATGCATAATATATATAATTTATATAAATCTAAATACAAAATTAAAATTATCCACGACATAATTTCAATAAAAAACATAATTCAAAAATATATAAATTTTCAATTTTTTATTTTCAATTATCAATTTATTGATTTTCATTGATAATGTGTATAAATATATAAATTCAATATATAAATTCACAATCAAAAGAAAGTATAAATAATAATGAGTATCATTATATATCATATAATATTCTAAGATGTTCAAAACTATTTATTTGCATATAGTTTAATAGTATATTTTTGGACTGCATATTTAATCATATTTATGTGGTCATTTTGTTTAAATACAAATATTAAAATAAAGTTCCTATACAATAGAAAATATGAAAAATGAATGAAGGAGAAAGAACGGTATAATTCAAAGAAATTAGAAAAGAGAAATGAGAGATAAAAGATGAGAGAGAAGAATTAATTTTGTAACTTTAATTGATAATAACTTATTCATTTTAAATTTATTTTTATAATTTTTATATCAAATTAAAGATCTTTTCGTTATCTTTAATTTAACATCCATGTTGAATATTTTTTTTATTAATCAAAGTTGACGATTTTTATAAAAGAATCAAAACAAAAAAAGAAAAGTGAGGAGAGAGAAATTTTGGTGGGAAAAAGCGGCCGTTATACTGCTATTTTATATAATATTCCATCCGTTCCACTGTATCTGAGACTCTTTCTATTTTGGGCGTCCAACTGTAAGTGAGACTTTTTTTTTGGGTAAAAGTTTTTCTCTTTAAATACATTTTCACTTTTTTACATACACATAAAATACATTTTTCTTAATTCTCGTGCCCCAAAAAAAAGTCTTACTTACAGTGGGACGAAGGGAGTATATAGATTAGATATATCTAGAGTGAAGGGAAAAAAAGGCAATGAACTTAGTAGTTATCTAATTTAGCATCTATAAATTCAATTTAAGATCAGTTCAAGTACTCGAATTAGTGGATAATTCAAGCAAATATCAAAAAGCAAAAAATGTAACGCTCGTCGCATACGACCGTAGCCCCGAAGCTCTGTATAGTTCACGAGTGGAAAGATACCACGTGGCGCACTGGGCCCAACCTATACATCTCTGCTTCACTATATAAAATCCTCGCCCACTCATTTCTTAGCACACATAAAAAGAAGAGAGAAAATCAATCCAATTGAAAAAACAGACACCCACAAACACAAATACACTCAACGAGTAACATCTCTTCGCCGGCCACTTCAACATCGCCGGAAAATGCAAATTCCGGCGCACGGTTTCTCTTTCTTCCCCTACAAGCACAATGTTCGTGTTTCCTTCCATCACCGTCACGTTTTCCGCGAAAAACCCTAACAGAAGCTGTTTCCCTCTTCTTAATTTTGCCTTTTGAAGTAAATATTGCTGCGCAATTCTGTTTTGATCCTTTTGTTTTTGTGTTGGAGTTTGATTGTAATCGGATGATTTGGAGTTGAATCAAAAGCTATAGAATTTAGATTGCGTTTTTAGGTTCGCTCACATTGAAAATTTTGTAGAAGGAATTTTGTTCGAGTTTTGAAGTAATTTGTTATCGAGTGAAATGCCTTTTCCGATGAGAATCCTGCCGATCGATGCGATCCGGCAGGACGTCGTCAAGCCACCGGTGTTGAAATCGCGGCTGAAGCGGCTTTTCGACCGTCCGTTCAACAGTGTTCTGAGGAATTCATCAGCTGATAAGCAGGCAGCCGGAGGAGAGAAGGACGGTGGCGTGGCGCCGGAATTCGAACCAAGCTCCGTCTGTTTGGATAAAATGGTTCAGAATTTCATCGAAGACAACAGCGAGAAGCAATCGTTCACCTCCGCTGTGAAATGCGGCCGTCACCGCTGCAACTGCTTCAACGGCAAGAGCAACGACAGCTCCGACGACGAGTTCGATTTCTTCTCGGACTCGTTAGCAGTGAATTCTTCTTTCACCGATCCCTGCGATAGTCTCAAGGTACCGCGATTTTCCATCTTTCCTTTACTGGTGAAGACCTAGTTTGTTGTGCTCTGTCGAATTATACTCCGACTCTTTGCTGTTATGATTGTAGAGTTTGATTCCCTGCGCGAGCGTGGCGGAGAGAAATTTACTGGCAGACACTTCGAGAATCGTCGAAAAGAACAACAAAACTTGTAAAAGGAATGACGAATTGAGAAAAGTCGTCACCGATTGCCTAATTGCTCTTGGATACAACGCCTCTGTTTGCAAATCCAAATGGGAAAAAACTTCTTCAGTTCCAGCTGGTAAACTCTTGTTCCATTCTCCACTTTCATTTGAGAAAGTGATAGATAACGATTCTAAATTCGAACAATTAAAATGAAATTCGTAAAATTCAGTCGTTTGAGGCTAAATTCATTCTCAAATTTGAATAATTCTCATCTCTGATGGTTTCTATATGCTCAGGCGAGCACGAATACATCGATGTGATAACTGAAGGCGGCGAGAGGCTGATAATCGACGTGGATTTCCGATCGGAGTTCGAGATCGCACGATCAACAAGCGGTTACAAGTCGATCCTGCAGTGTCTGCCGTCGATTTTCGTCGGAAAATCCGAGCGGCTACTGCAGATCATCTCGATTGCGTCGGAAGCCGCCAGGCAGAGCCTGAAGAAGAAAGGCATGCATATCGCGCCGTGGCGCAAAGCCGAATACGTCAAGTCTAAATGGCTCGGCCCTCACACACGCATCCCAGCCGTAAACAGCGCCGTTCAGAAGCCTGACGACGATCCCCGACCTGAACCCGAAGTTATCGAATTTCTAGAAAACGAGAGAGGAGAGCTGGACCTGATTTTCGGGGAGGAAACGTCGTCGTCGCTCTCGCCCGAGTCTGGTATGGAGAAACCGAGTTCGCCGGTGATGTTCTCCGGCGAAATATCGCAGTCGGTGACGTGGCAGTTGCCGGAGCTGAGGCCGAAGAGTTTGGAGAGGGGGAATAAGGTGGTCGTCACGGGATTGGCTGCTCTCCTCAAAGAAAAACTCTGATAAAAAAAATAAAAAATAAAAAATAATTTTTTGTTTTTTCACCAGAAGCTTCTCTAACTTTTTTTCTTTTCTTTTTTTACTATTGTATTTTTGAAAAAGAACATTAGACCGACAAATATACAGATGATCCCCTCCTAAAATAGCTTGTGTTGGGTGTATAAAATGGGGAACTCCGAGGGTTAATCTGAGGGATTTTGTTTTTGCGCTTTCATTAGCGTTCCTTGTTTTTCCTGTTATAATAAAATACAGATATTTTGAATTCGAATTATTGGTTTTATAATCCCTAGGGACGACGACGTTTGGCAATATTAAATGAGAGCTGGAGATGCATGCATATCCAATTGCTTCCTAGTTGGGAAACAGAAGGGATATATGATTCTCTTTCTTTGTGTGCTTGGGAAAAGTGTTAAAAATTGGTGGGGGGGAGAGACTCGTGCCATCTGGGGCATCGTGAAGGTGGAGCTAAATGCCGAATTGTGTAAATACTAGTAGTATTTGTTTGGATGGAGCTCCTCAAATTTTAGATTATTATAGGTGTATGCTTTCTTTCTCTTCCTAAAGAATACAAATATGTACAAATGTTTTGATGACTTGAGAGAGTAAAATAGGGCTCCTCACACAAATTACGTGATGATATTCCCTTTTTCTTTTTGTTGGTTTGCATCTACCTTTTCTTTTTTATTTTTCTTAACGGGACAAAGGGATTTGAAATTTCCAACTCATTTCAGATTTTCAAATATTTGGGATTCTGCACTTTTGATTTTACTATTTTTATTCTAATAATTGCAGCAAATAACACATCTTTTACTCGTAAATGCATTTTAAACTGTGGCCATAATACACCTTTTAATATTATATTATGCACCATATATTTTGGTGCGAATCATCTACAAGCGAAATTGATTATAAGGGCATTGATGTTTTGTGGGTAATAAATAATCTCAAAAATTAATCGGTACCATTCTTTGAATTAGATGTAGACACTATTTTGCTCATTTCTTTGAATTAAATGTAATGGATAGAATTACGAAGGGAAAGAATTAAGTTTAACAAAAAAACTATCAAAGAAAAAAGCTAAAGAGTGAAGAATAAGACAAAATTGAAACTCAGCTTCGCCATAACTTTGGAGCTCAATTTTTCCAAACTTTAGCAATCCCGTTAAACGTCAAGTTAATTACTATGTCTTTGTATTAAGTTTAAATTTGTAGGGATTTTCATATATATAAGGGATCATGATTCACGAAGTCATTCATTATCCACCAACTCAAAATAAAAACTCACTTTTATTCAATGCATTTTCAAATCCAAATTCTCAACTATATATTCTTATTCAATTTTTTTAGTTTTACAAATTTATTATTGAGATTCAAAATCAACTTAACAATTAGATAATTTAATTGAGTAGCGGCGATCTTATAATTTATACACATTTTAAATTTCAATTGTGATTTCTCGGAATGAATATTAGAATATATATATTTTTTTTAAATGTAAGGAAAGAAGTTTATACATAAGGGCATCTCTAATGTTGAACACTATTATACAACAACTTTAACATTTAAATACCATATAATTTCATTTCACATCTTTAGTGGTTTGTTCAATTATACAACAAAAAAAAATATTAAAAAGAAATTGTTTTAATTAATTTATTTATAATAATAATAATAATAGCAATGTTGCATAAAATTTAACCCAATTTTACTCTAAAATGCGCTTCAAAAAGCCCTAAGCGCTAATTTAACATCTCTACTAGAGATGGTCTATAACCTTTTCTGATTGGTACTTCTTATCTAGTTAATTATACGTTATAATAAAATGGTAATAATAAATATAGATTGAGTATAATAGTTACGGGTTTCAGTCTTTTTTTTTTTTCTTTCAAATTTTCTTTATTTGACGAGAGAAGAACTCAGATTCTTGAAACTTCTCTTTTGCTTTACAACAAAATAAGAAAAATAAAATAAAAAAGAAAATGATTATTCGCACGACACAGTAAAGTTCGTGAAATGAAAATCCGTATTTTTTTATCTTTGGGGCCTTTTCCCTTTGACCAGACAAGAAGGAGTGGGGCTGTGAAAACCTGCAGTTAAAAATAAAAAAAAGAAGACGAGTTACACGTGTTGCGTGTGCATTGGGGGCAGTAAAATACAAAAATAGTAATGTCTCAAGCAAAGAATATATTGAAATAATGCAACAGCCGTATGAACATTATTGGCCAACGTCGTATTACTTTATATCTCTATTATAGTAGAACGTTTTTTTAGTAAAATACTCACCCGTCTCGCCAATCTTGAGTCAATTCTTTTCGGCACAGAAATTAAAAAAAATGGAGTAATATTTAGTGTGTTAAGTATGGTAGATGAAAAAGTGAATAAATGAAAAAAAATTACCGAAAAAAGAAAGTGACTCAAAATTCGTGAAACGGAGGGAATAATTACTAGTAAAAAAAAAAAAATTACTTTTAATAAAATTAATTCAATGAAGATCAGTGTAAGATCATCTTATGAATTAAATTCTCTATAACATGTCAAATTTGGAGAACAAATACAATTAAGAATTAACATAAATTTAAATATTATATACTCCATCCGTCCGCCAAGATTATGTAAAAATTACTATATTTGGCGTCCGTCAAGATTATGTCACTTTCCTTTTATGGCAATGGTCCCATCATCCTCTTTATTATTTTATCCTTACTAACACTCTTTATTTACAAAAAACTCACTCAAAATTCAATCTCAACCACACATCTCATAAAGTGGTGGGACCCTTTCTCCACTATATCAAAATCATCACCAATTTTATTAAATCTCGTGCCCAAGCAATTTTACATAATTTTGGCGGACGGAGGGAGTATATAACACCAATCTATAATATATTAAAAATAGTTACTTTGAAAACAATTTCAAAATAATTTGAATGATAATTTTGTAATTTTGTAAAAAATAACGACTTATTATATGTACGCAAAGATTAAATCAAATTAACTTAATTAAAATTGCATCTAATTATTAGCAAAATTGGCTTATTATTATGTGATGTAAAAAACTGCTTTTACTTTCTTTTTTCTGTAATTCATCTTTTTTACAATATGCATATTATGTAAAAAAATTGTAATAATCCTAGTTTATTACTATGTAATTATTATAGAATAATACCATATAGTTTATAATTTATTTTAAGAAACATTATATTTTTCAATTTAATTATATAGTATTTTTTATTTTTGTAATTATAACTATTGTACATCTTTCGATGACCTATTCTAATACAGTGGTGGAGCTACTCATGGGCTAGGCCCCAATTAAAAAAAATATTTTTATTATTCATAAATAATAATTGTAAATAGAATGAGCTATGTTATTTGTAATGTACTATATTATATATGAAAATGTTGCTCGATTATTACTATTATATTTGTATTTTTATAAAAAAAAATGTCTAAAATGTATTGAATGCCCCAAAAATTTCATAGGCTATGTTATTTATAATGTATTGAAACTATACTAGTTTGTTGCCCGTCGAATTTCGACGGAATTAATTATTATATATAAATTTTGTTAATAATTTTAAATATAAATTTAATAATTATACAATATGTGGATTATGAACTTCGTTTATGTACTCGTATTCGTTTTAAACTCAACTAAAAGTGATTTTACTACTCATTCTCATTTTAAATTCATAATAGTAATATATGCTAATTATCCGAATATGCTTAAATTTATGAATTATCTAAATAATCAAATATAAGTTTTTACGATATTAGTTGTGTATCTCAATAAAAACTCATAACATTTCAAAATAAACATTAACAATAAATAATAAAAGATTAATAAATAGAGAAAATTTACGAAAGTATGTAGATAATTTTTTATTTAGATTCTACCATTAGTGAAGTCTTCCACAAAAAATAAATGTGAATTCCTGAACATCTATATGTATCATGTATGAGTTAACAATAAATGGTATGAATAATAAAAACTATATAATTTATGCACTTATTTAAAACTTATATATTTTTACTTGTGCCAAACCTAATTTAAAAGTAATTTTAATTATTCGCCTGTCCAAACTGACAAACATATGAGAGAGAGTTACTCTCTTTCCAAACACATATAAAATAATATCCGTTAATTATCTGGACTCATTTAAATTTTATAAAATATCTAAATAAACAATATAAATTATTATAGTTATTGGTTAACTAACTCAATAAAAGCTTACAATCAATGTCTTTCTGGACATTACAAAGTATACATTTATAATAAATAGCATAAATTATAAAAGATTAAAAATTAATTTATAATAAATGTAGAAATTATATATTATACGAAATATTTTTAAAATTTATATATCAGTCATGTCCCAGACCCAATTCAAAAATATTTTTACTACCGGTTCCCGTCAAAACACGTATAGTAATATTTGCTAATTTTTCTCAAACTCGTTTAAGTCTATAAATATCTAAAAAGTCAAATATAAGTTGATACAATAATTGATTATCTGTCTTATTGAAAATCAAAACATTACAAAGTAAATATTAATAATACCTAGTATAAATTGTTCTCAAAAAAATAATACCTAGTATAAATAATAAAAGTGGCTGGTACCTTTCTCTATAATTAATAACACACTATCAACTAAACATTTCTTAAAACTCATGCCAACCAATTTCATAAATTAGGAAATTATACAATTTACGAAGCATGTTTAGAATTTATATACCCGTACTCATCTCATATCTGATAAAAAATAATTTTATTGCTTGTCCTTTTCCCAAACTCATATAATGATACTGCTTACTACCTGAAATTGTTTAAATTTATAAATATTTAAATAATAAAATATAAATGGTTACAATAATTGTTTATTCATCTCAATAAAATTTTGACATTACAAAGTAAATATTAATAAATTGTTTAAATAAATCTAATTAATACTCTATATCAGTAATAACTTCTCTTCTCAAAATTTTACAACCAATGTAAAATTTCTAATATGTGAGAATTTCTCTTCTCAAAATTTTACATTATTATAGTAATATGTGAAATTAGTAGAAAACATGAAAAATGTTTTTCCTCTTTTTTTTTTTCTTTATAAAAGTAAGCGCACTGTAAAAAAATATTTTCTTATTTAGAAAAAAATAAGAATGAATGAGAATTGAAAGAAATTAGAATTGAGTGATTGTACGATGACACGTATGATTGAATTTATTTTGTTGAAATATTTATATATAATATTTTTTTAGATATTTAGTTTTTAAATATATCATGATTTTTAGATTTTTAATGATTTTTAGATATAAAAATTGATTAAATTTTTTAAAAAAATAAAAATAAATAAAAATTGAGGAAAATTAGAATTGAGTGATTGTACAATGGCACGTAGCATATGATTTATTTTGCTTTAATATATATATAGAATCATATATATATATTTAGTTTTCTCGCTTTGTCCATTTAATTGCGCTAATTTAAATTTGATCTATTTTCGAATTGCTATTGTAATCATAATTGCAAAATTAAAAAGCTAATACAACGATTTAAAGTCATATAATAAACAAAAAGCATATAAAATCATGTTATCAAATACTCCCATTACTTATAAATACTCAATTGCGTGGACAATTGATAAAGCTATGTAATTTAATATTGAGAAAATTGAAAATAAAATTATGGTATACAAAATTTTTATTTAAATGATTAAGGAAAAAAAATCACTTTGTCCATTTAACTACGCTCTTTGTCATCTTCTAGGAAATTATTGTGTAGCAAATTTAATTGTTGGCCAAAATATTAGCCAAATTAAATTTTGCAATAAAAAATATAATTATTTATTTGACCAACTAATTAATCGGTCAAATTTAGTTGTTGATGAATTTACTAATCCTAATAAATACATGATTACAATTGGTGAAGTTTGTTAAAATTTCGATGTGGGATTTAAGATAAATAAATTGATTATCTCAATTGATGGAATTATTTTCCTAATACTGTACCACACTCGGGTTAATACATAAGGATGAGATTCGGTGTAAATTATTTTTATTTTATTAATTAGTTTGAGGCTAATCTGATTCACAGATTTTGATTATTAAATGAATTATTATGATTAGTTTTAACACATAATAATAGTTTTTACGTATATAATATTGCCTTTTCATGGTAATTAAATTTGTTTTTTGTATGCTGTAATTGTTTCTTTAAGGATAATGTTTTAATATATTACAATAACACTTTATTTTGAATAATCACGGATATATATATATATATATATATATATATATATATTATATTTTAGATATATGAAAATTGATTAAAAATTAAGAAAAAAATAAGAATCAATGAGAATTGAGGAAAATTAGAATAGAGTGATTATACGACGCCACGTAGGATGAGATTTATTTTGCTTTTATATATATATAGATTATCTATAAAAATATTGTTCAATTAATACTATTATATTTATATTTTAGTAAAAAATGTCTAAAATGTACTGAATGGCCTCAAAAAAAATTCGGACGCTACCGCCCCCAAATCCCGTGGAAGTTTAGTCCCTCCAAACAAAATTCTTGGCTGTTCTAATATGATAATGTATATGAATTTAGATTCAATTTAATTCTGATGCAATGGTTTCGTACAAATTTTAGAGTTTTTTTTTTTTTTAATACTTCCTTCGTCCCATTAAAAGAGATTTGTATTCTATTTTGAGTCGTTTCATTATAAGTGATCTATTTTATAAATGGAAAAAATTAACTTTTAAAAAAAATGTAAGTCTCACTATTTTTAATTAATTTATACATTCTTCTTAATTTTCGTATTGAAAAGTTTTGAATCTCTCGTATTGGGACGGAGGAGGGGAGTAAGAAATTTTAGTGTTTTTCAGTGATATAATGAGCATGGGTTTTGATATCACTATCAATCATTGTGGTGGGGTTGGGGATTATTATCTTATACATAAAGTGGGTGGGACCAAAACAAGAAGTTGTGGGGCCATGTTTCCTAAATTTTCTTCTTTAAATTTAGTGAAATGGGGCCCTTATTCCCTGCCCACAGCAAAATAATAAAAAGCAATTGCCCAAAGTTTTGACAATAATACCACCTCTTTGAAAGCTACTCTCCACCCACACTCTCTCTCTCTTCAATGGATATGGATAATTGGATATGGTTTGGGAATTGAGATTTCTTGTGAAGTGTAAATTCTGATAGATGTGCTTACAAACTTAGAAAATGCTATGTTTTCTCAAACTTTAATTCACCAACAATTACCCCTCAATGTTTTGTTTGCCATCTTTGTTCTTTCTATATTGTAAAGATCTACGCGTTATTAGATAAAGTGTAATATATTTAATTGAAATATTTTTTATTATATATCATATTAATATTATATTTGATATAATATATTAAAATATCTGTAAAATATAATATGTTGTTCGATACGATATTAAGATTATATAAAATTCATACTAATTATAATTAATATTTATATTACGTATACCACTTTCGAATGTGGTATACATAATCTCTCAAATCAGTATAATTTTTTTGAACTTTTAATTTATAAAGGACCGTGTGTTTCGTATTACTACTTTTTATCAAATATTCCATTTGTCTCAACTTTTAGTATCCATTTGAGAGTGACACGAGTTTTAATAAAGTTGTTGGGTGTGTAGTAAGTGGAATAAGTGTTCTATATTTTATGTGAGTGCTAAAATAGTTAAAGTGGACCAAGGGTTCCACCTACTTTTATTAAAAATAGAAATTGATACCAAAATATGAAACGACCAAAAAGGAAAGATGAATACTAAAAATTGAAACGGAGGGAGTAAGATATTAGGATGTTATGGACATAATACACCCTAATCACCCTTACCACACTTGCCCTTAGAGAGTTCAATTTTTATGATTTATTGTAAAATATACTCGTCACTTTCATTTTGATAGTCTCGTATTTCTTTTTAAGATATAATTTACTTTATAAATTTAAATTGTATTAAGATATTTTTTTATTAAAATAATCTTATTTAATGTTTGTGAAGATAATGTGTAAAAAAATTATATATAAGTACATTTTTCAAACAATATTTATTGTATGTTTTTAATATGCATGTGCGAAAAAGTAAGGTGAAAGTATATCATTAAATATTTTTATTTTTATCATTATAATTTTTTTTTAAATAAGATATGAATTAAGTAAAATTAATTAAAATGATTGAAATTATCAATTTTTTAAGATATCTTAATAAACAATGAATTAACTTATACTTTTTTTTTATCTATCTAAACTATTTCTTAAAAATCAAAGTGCCTAAAGCTAATGGAAAATAAAACCATGGTGTATTTTTTTTATATGAAGGTTGATTCGCTCTTCATTGCTCGTTGAAAGTGATGCTAGTAAAATCATTTACATCCTGAAAGCCACAGCCACCAATGATATGATCATCGTTTACAAAATCCTGGAAATAATTTTTTGCTTCTAGAAACTCGATTGATTCTATAGAAAATAATCAAGAAATGTATTTTAGGAGAAGATAATTGGTAAATTAGATGAAATCCCACTTTATTTATTACAGTTAGAAAAGTTTTTGGTCGATACTTTTTTTAAGGGGTTTTTGGTCGATATTTAAAAATACACTTCGTGCATACATTCTTTTCATAATAAATCGACAAACTACACCAAAAAATTAAACAGTTCACAAAAATCGAATACAAAAACACAGTATTAGTAGTAATTCTTAATCACAATCACACAATAAAGAAATAAAAGAAATATCAAGGAGGCAATTAGTACGATGAAATGGAATGAAAGCAAGAATCACCATTTTATTTTCACTTTTATTTCATCGTACCAATCACCTCGTTACATTCTATTGAAGTAAGCTAATGATATAATAGAGTATATATTTTTAATCCAAAAAGTTTGAAGTTCTAATCCCATACAAGAAAAGGAATACCGAAAATGAAATCACACTTCCTATCCAATAAAGTAGTGCCATCTTTTTTGCAAATATAACCAACCATGTTCACAAAACTTTTGTATCTATCCGTTGATGCTTATGATCAGATTCTGACCGTTGATCAATGACGGTGCTGCTACTTCATTTTCATGTCCCCTTTTCTTCTAAATACTACTTCAACTTTATTTTATTCTTCACAAAAATTTGGGTACAATCGCTTTGACCTGCACTCAAATTTTGACCTGCATTCTTATTCGAATCCGCATCTTGAGCCAAATCGTATAAATAACATGCTATTCGGTTATACACATAACACTATCTATAATTGATACTATTCAATTATATAAATGATATAACCAGGGGGCTTAGCCCACTGGCCCCGGGTCCTCACTTAAGTGAAGTGACCCGGGTTCGATCCCTCTTGGGAGCGAATTGGAGATTGGAGATATAAGGTGGATTTGGTGAATGGAGAGATAAGGTGGTTCTTGGAGTTGATGGGGACTAATTACTAACATCTAACATGACTTTGCCCAATGTCATTTATACGTAGTGTCATTTGTATAACATAACAGTGTCAAATATAGGCAGTCTCATTTGTATAACCGAATAATGTTATTTATATGATTTGGGTCAAGATGCAGGTTCGTATCCGAATATGGGTCAGAGTTTGGGTGCGGGTCAACCCGGTTATACGGTACACCCGGTTGTACCCAAGACTAGGGATGTCAATCGGGCCAGCCCACCGGATTAGTCGGGTGCGGGCTAATCGGGTTGGAGATTTTTTCGGGTTGTAAATCTTCAACCCTAACCCTAAACTTTCGGGTTTCGGGCTAGCCCATCAGGCTAATCAGGTTAAAGGCGTAAAAATAAAATTACCATTTGTATTTTATTATTCCTAATGATCTAATGTATAATGTATAAAATATACATAGATATTAAAGATATAAATTATATAGCAAAGCATGAAATGCAAAAATATAAGATATTCAAGATTACATAAACAAAATTATATTAAAATGAGATAGTAAAATTTAGCATGTATCAATGCACTAGAATCAATCTGGATTATTACTGAATAATTAGTGGATTTGCCATGCATGTCTCATTGACAGAAAAAAAAAATTGGTATCACTTTAAAATGAGATACTAATAATTAATTTCTAACTAATGAGATACTAATAATCAATTTGTACAAAAAATCCGTAATTAATTTCACTTTTTTTAATGAGATTGCACACACACACACATATATATTCTAACTAATTAATTTCACTTTTTTTAATGAGGCTACATATTTATATTTAAGCAAATACCATAGATTCAAACATAGCAGAAGTTGTAACTGGATGCATCAGTCACAATTCTGTCAGCCCACCGGGTTTTCGGGCTAGCCCTATATATCGGGTTCCGGGTTAGTCAGGTGCGGGCTAATCGGGCTGGAGGTTTTTTCGGGTTGCGATTTTTCAACCCTAACCCTCTAATTTTGTCGGGTTATTCGGGTCGGCCCACGGGTTTCGGGCTGCATTGACATCCCTACCCAAGACCACTTCTTTCATTCTTTTATATACATATATTTTTTTAAAAAATCTTTGTATTTTTGCGGAGGCTTTGCATTACAATTTCGTTTGTCCGATTTGAATTAATTGAAATTCTAAATATAGCTCCTAATTTACGACACTCTTTAAGCGAATTGGATGGTGAAATTTAGCAATTGGGAGCTGATTATAATCACAATTGCATGAAAAAATTGAAATTTTTGATCGAGAATTACACATTCGACCTTTCTTTTATTTAATTTTTTTTTGTTATCATTAGGTCGACTCCAAGTATCCAATAGTTTGCACTATTTTAGTGCGTATAATAGCGATAAAATTGTTTGCAATAATATTGTACCAGATGTCACTACAATGAAAGATTGTGATCTAGAAAGACTATTCTTTAAAATATTTTATTGTTTTTTAATCTTTTGAGTTTCAACTATGAAATTTGTGAAGAGTGATTTAGTAAGTAAGATATAGCCGTATTTCTCTAAAAAAAGGTGCTAATATGTTATGATTTTCATTTTCGTGAAGACAAAATCCATAATGTTGAAAATCAATGAAATTAAGCTACTGGCTGTATATATAGGATTAGAATTCAAACAAGCAAAGATTTTTTTTTGGTTAATTAAATAATCAAAGTATCTTAACTATGCATTTTTTAGATGTCTAGCTCATCATAATGTACAGATACATCTATATTTGTATAACAAAAGGAAAAGATTGTGGAACAAGCTAGGAACGAGTATTAATAATCTCACCTAAAAAGGCAAGCAATAATTGGAAGTAAAATAAATAGAAAATTATATCTAGTCATAATCATTAAGTCAATGTATGGAGATTGATTAGATTAATATAATAATTCTATATGTATAACGCCTAAAAAAAATAAAAAATAAAAAATAAAAAATTCTATATGCATATGTATCTTTTCGTTGATCTTTTATATAGGTACTAATATATAGTGTTATGTGTCAAAATTGTGTAACGTTAGCGATTAGGTAAAGTACACTAAGGAATATTTTGAAGGTTCTTTTACTATAAATTAAGCCCGAATCATTGGTAATTATTGGACACAACTTATAATGATACGTAAACAAATACGTACAAAGAAATAAAATCAAATATGAAAATTTGTAGTTGTAGTTGATGCTCAACTAACCAATCAACATTTACCCGAGTAATGTACTTTGATGGGGTGGTTGGGATAAATATTGTTCAAGAAAAAGGGAATTTTGGTTAACAGTTTCCAACAACTTCTTAATTGTCCTAATTATAATATAATTATATATGTATACAAAAATGAATCTAATAATCGAACCAGTAGCTAGTTTGGAGTGACCTAGTTTGTATAAAAGAAATAAAAGAAAAAAAAATCGTTTGGTACCAATAAACCAGTAGCTATATTAGAATGATTATTTTTTACTCGTCTGTGTGCGATTTTTTACATTTAGTTTTATAAACATATGTGTTTATTACTTACTTTATCTTTTTTTTTTTCAATTAAAAATATAATCTTGACAGAGTGCATGCAAATTCAAGTTTTATTCAAGCATAACCCGAAATACATTCATTTAAGCCCGCTAGTTATAACATCAAGCCCAAGTCATAAACGGGCTCAAAAAGGGTTGCTATATTATTGATTTTCAAATTAAATCAATTTCACGACTGACTTGAACAAACGATTCGGCCCGTTGAGATAGAAAGAGAGAGAGATGCAAAAGAGAGAGCAAAACAAGCTGGGCGGAGCTGCGGGCGGCTCCGCCCCTCCCGCCGCCAAGAGAGGCCGTCCTATAGGCAGTGGAAGCAACAGCGCCGCTTTATCTGCCGCAGCCACAGCTGCGGCTGCGGCTTCCGGTGATACTATCGCACCCTCCACCCTCCTCGGCCCCTCGCTCCAGGTCCACTCCGCCTTCGCCGGTAATTCCCTACTAAACCCTAATTTCTCTGGTAGTCCAAAATTATGTTTATTATTGTAGCTAATGGGCATGATTCTACTTAGACATGCTATGAAATCGTGAATTTGTGATTTTGAGCTTTGAGAATTATTCCGCGTGGTGTTTTTTCTTATGAAAGTTGTGATTTTGAAATGGCTTGTTGCATTTTTTAGCAGTTAGATAAGAATATCTCTTCTTGCGTACGTTTATTGTGTGCTTTAGCTATCTTACTAGGCAAAATTTTCAAAGAAACTGAGATATTTCATATGTTACAGACAATGCATTAGCAAGATACAGTTTTTTCTGATTTCTGTCCATGGGAAAGTCGAAATGGAAAGAATTTACTCCCAAAACACACACAGATACACACATAGGGTGTATGCTTTAGATTTTAAGTGTCCAAGCTAAAGAGTAGGATAGAAATTTGATCTTTTAATCTATAGGGTATTATGTGCATTAAAGTGGTTTAAATATATCTGAAAGTGGTTTAAATATATTTACTTTCCATCTAATTTCGCTTATGATTCACGAGTTTTGTTCGTCTTCTGCAAATACTTTACCAGAGCAGAATAACAAAAGGATAGTTATGGCTCTTCAAAGTGGATTGAAGAGTGAGTTGACATGGGCATTGAATGCTCTCACATTGCTTTCGTTCAAAGAGAAAGATGAAGTCAGAAAAGATGCAACTCCTCTTGCCCGGATTCCTGGATTGCTTGATGCTCTACTTCAAGTTGTATGTAGCAATTTCTGCATATCTATGTATCTGTTTGTGTGTATTGAGCTTACATGAATATGTTCAACTAGAGCAGATAGATGACTGGCGTGACATAGCTCTACCAAGAGTTCTCGCAAAGACACCAAGGGCGAGACTGCTGGGTGCTAATTCTGCTGTTACTGGATTTGGGAGTGAATACGAGACTGTCAATACCGGTGATTCTGTTCCACATCCTACGTAAGGAATAATTAACACTGCATGTCCTGATAATTCAAGTTTAGATATTTCAGCTTGTGGTATTGGCTTAAATCCTGATATGTATTTGTGTGTATGGTAGTGCTGGGTCTGGTTCTTCAAATAAGGATCTGTCTGCACAAAAGAGTAGTTCGAAGTCTCGCCCTTCAGGTTGGTGGTTCGAGGAAGATGGCCTCTTTAATCTTGATGATGAAGGGCGGGCAGAAAAACAGCAGTGTGCTGTAGCTGCTTCAAATATAATTAGGAACTTTTCTTTTATGGCTGAGAATGAACTTGCAATGGGTCAGAATCGTCACTGTCTTGAAACAATGTTCCAGTGTTTGGAAGATTATGTTACAGGTTACGGAACTTGTGTCATGTTGCTAATATTGTAGCCCCCAAATTCTGCATTTTTGTGTTTATTTTCACCACTTTTCCTAAACTTTCCAAAATGCTTGAATGTTAACAGAGGATGAAGAACTCGTCACAAATGCCCTTGAGACAATCATGAATTTGGGCCCATTGCTAGACCTTCGGATATTTAGCTCATCAAAGCCTTCGTTCATCAAAATGACGTAATATTTTTTACTCTATAGCTCTTGTAATGTCTGTGCTGTGTGTGACCCGTTACTCTATTTCTCATTATGTGTACAGAGAAAAACGTGCACTCCAGGCCATCATGGGGATGCTCGGATCTGCTGTTAGAGGCTGGCATTGTGCAGCTGCTGAACTGCTTGGCCGCATGATACTCAACCCTGACAACGAATCTTTCCTCATGCCGTTTGCTCCACAGGTTACTTTGTCCATTATATAAACATTTAACATGTAGTTTAGCTACCATTCTTCTCCGACACTCATGTCAAGTAATCGATACAAATTGCAGATATACAAGCGATTGGTTGATATTATTAGCTTCCCAGCTGGCGATGCTCAAGCAGCAGCTGTTGGTGCGCTATACAACCTTGCAGAAGTTAACATGGACTGTCGGCTGAAACTAGCTAGTGAGAGATGGTTGGATGCAATTCATCAATTCTGCTAAAACTCTTCTTGTCTCTTAAGTTAAAAGTTGGTGTCTAAATAATTCCGACATTAAATTTCTTTCAGGGCAGTTGATCGGCTTCTCAAGGTGATTAAGACACCACATCCTGTGCCAGAAGTTTGCAGAAAAGCAGCGTTGATTCTGGAGAATCTCGTGCTGGAGCCACAGAACAAGCCTGTGCTGCTAGCGTACGAGAATGCATTTGCAGAGATGGTCTTCTCCGAAACAAGGTACGCTGACACATTTGCTCGGATATTACATGAATTGACGTCTCGACCCAGCAACAAAATTGCGTCTGCTCGTGGTATTTGGGGCATGTAAGAGAAGGACCTCTTTTTCTTAGATCTCAATAGACTCAAATTGTAAAGGGTGGCATCTTACCTTTACTGGACATGTATCATACTCAATTAGTCAGTTTCGTGATCTGGATAGCCCTCCTGTGTAATTTTATTACATTCAGCTGTTCTTTTTCGTTATATATATATATGGTTTTCCCATGAATATTCAAGTCTTGTTCAATCCCATTTCTCCTATTAAACTGCACGAATTCATGTGGTGTAGTGTATACCTCAAAAGGGTAGATAAATTAAAATTAAACAATGGTTTAAAGCTTTGTTTTTTAACAAGAGTAAACATGGTTGAATTTCAATCAGTTATAGCTGCTACAAGAGATGTAGACGATCTGGAGTAACGCTCGATGAGAAGCAGCACCTTAACTGCCTTCCGCTGCAGATGCCTCTCATCACATAAATTGTGAGAAGCAAGTTGCCCTAGAGGCGCTCTTGCCGTCGCACCGTACAAGTCCACCATCTCCATCGACACGAAAACTTTCTCCAACAGGATCAGCGCCTCTGCTTTCAGCGACTCCGAACCCCATCTCAACACCTCTATTGTTGGCCCGATTGCCCCGTACTCATGCAGCGCCGCCGCCCCTCTCTGAGGTGAATCCTCATGAACAAGGGTTGACAGCGTCTGGATCGCCTCATAGGCCGTGGCGTGGACCTTATCCTGCACAAGCCGGACCAGATCAGGCAACGCATTCCCCTCCAGCAAACAGAACGTCGTGCTGACACTGCAGGAGCCTCCGTGCACCGGGCACACTGCACCTCGTGGCCGATGAAAGCACGACCAGAAGCAGCCATGCTTCTTCCAGTGCACTTGGCTCAGCTCAGGACTGCGCATGGAGAGGTCGCCTAGCAGAGCTGCAGCTCTCGCACTAGCTGTGACTGAACTGGCTCTGAGAAGCCCTGTGAGGAGAGGGAACGCGCCCAACTCAACCACGACGCGCTGTGACTTGAGGTTCGTAGGATCGGTGAACCTAAACAATGCACTCAGAGCATTCTCCTTGGCTTCCCCTGTCCCTAATCTTATGATCTGGATTATTGCCTCCAGCCCTCCTAGCTTGATTAGTTTCTCCGTTAGCGACGTTTCCGACTTGGGGAGGTTGGCGAGCAGACCGGCTGCAGCCATCTGCACGTCACCCTTCTCAGAATTCTCAAGGAATCCGACCAGAGCCTCGAGGCGCCTAGGCTTAAGGAGATACTCCACCACTCCCTCCGGCTCGTGCTGTGAGAAAAGGAACACGAGGTTGATCGCCAGTTCGCGTATCTCCTGGTTGGAGTCGTCGAGCAGAGCAAGAACAACGGAAATACCACTACAGGAAAGTACCGCAGACTTCACCAGCCCGGCCTCGGATTGACAGATCCCAACAAGGGCGCGTAGGGCCGGCCTCCTGATAACGTCTAGCGAGTTGAGATTCTGTTGGAACGCGAGCAAATTGGCAGTGAGCGCCTCTAGCTCGAGCTGGCCTCCATCTTCGTCCACCAGAAACGTGGTTCCATCCCCGTTGGCCGAGAAGTTGGCAAGAATCTCAGCACATCTTGCAGTGACCACGGGGAGCACGTGAGGCGAGGAGAGCAGCTTCACCACGAGACAAACGCCACCACCACTACCGATGAGGTGTTTGTTGGCCCGGAAGGTAGACAACTTCATGAGAGCGTGCAGCGAAACCTCCTTGGACTCTATGCTTCCGGATGCCGCCATCTCCAGCAGGGGCGGAATCAGCCCCTCCTCACCAAGTAACTTCATCTTCTCATCATCAACTTCTAGGCTAACAAGTTGTTTTACCATTGAGATTCTTTCTGATACTGATCCTGTTAGTGGCAATGTCATAAGATTTCCACCACAAAGATTCTTCAAACAGTGTTTAATGGATTGGAGATCTGACTAACCTCGTACCACCTTATCTATTAATGGTCTGAACCAGTTTACTCTAGCAGCCTTGATAATGTTATCATCTTCTTCACAAAGTTTCAACAGTATTTCCTCTGCTATTTTTGATGCATTCTTAACAAGAGAAACAAGAAGTGGGACTATTGCATCACATTTCTGAGAGAGCCTCTTGCAGCACGACGCGTTCCAGCTCGATCGATCGAGCAAAACCTCGTACAGCAGCCTCACTGCAGCCTCTGATATGCTCGGATCCAATCCTAAGCACGGCACAATCTTCTCGATTCCTCCATTCTCTACGAAGATCGCCTGCAGAGTCGGAGTCAGACAACATATGTCGAATCAACATTCAAACCAAAAAAACTAACCTTGTTTCTAGCATGGCCATCTACGATGTCCTTCAAGGTCACCAACACCTTCTTCATCACAGCTTCAGTGGTCCTGCTCTGGAGCAAGGCGATGGTAGCGTCCGTCAGCCCTCCAATTGAGATCCAATCCTTGTTGATCGAGTTCTCTGCAATGAGCTCCTTCATCCGATCAAGAGCCTCCATGACACACTCCTCCTCCCCCGACCTCAGCCTCGCCTTGCAAGACCTAATCTTGAGGCAGTGATTCAGCTCTTTCCATTCCTGTATGGACTGCCTCAGCTGAATATTAGGCCTCCGTGAGAAATCTTCAAGAAGTTCCCCCGTCTCCGGGTCAGCCTTGTTGCCCTGCTGGAACCACGCTTCAAGGGCCGACCTCTCACACGCGGTCCCCGTGCAGAGGCTCACCGGATCAGTCATCACACCGCCGGTTATGCAACAGTGGAAAGCCTTGAACGGCTCTATGTATTCTTTTCTTGGATCGTAGCGTTGGATGACCTTCACCCGCTGCATATACTGGTTGCTCACCTCCTCAAAATCCCTGGCAGCATCTGCACGAGAAAGCAACTCAATGACCTGTTCTAGAAAGAAGACCTCAGCCCTCTCCTTCCTATTCTCAGCTTCCTCCTTCTCCCTCTTGAAGCTAGCAAGCTCCTTGGTGATCTCGGAGGGCTCAACGGGCACGCCCACGGCGCGTGCAATCTCCTTGAGCATATCATTGGCGAACTCCTTATCAAATGCCTGATCAGAAATGCCCTGATTGAGCTTGTCAACAATCAGGAGACGGGCGTGGGAGGCCTCAAACTGGGCGCGTTGCATCTCGTGCTGCAGCTTGTGGACCTGATCGGAGATCCCGGAGAGGACTTCAAGATTGGCGAGGGAGAGAGCAGCCAAGGAATCACCAATCTCTCTGGTGACATCCTGTATCTCCTTCACAATGTGCCTGCATTTTACTAAGAGGTAGAAACGGGCTCGGCCTTTGTACTTGTCGACTAAGGTGTGCGCCTGCTTGACGTTGGTCTCGAGTGACTCGAGCGCCTGCCTTGCAGCGGGGGAGTCGTTCAGCTGCTGCGACTGCAGCTCCCTCAAGACGGGCTCGATGTCGAGGAGATGCTCCACAAGGACACGGAAGCTCTCCTTCTCGAACACGATGTCCTTGGCGGCTTGGCTGATCTTGATGATCTGGTGAGACAGAACGCCCAAGATTGTTCCAATCGGTATAAGCTCAGCCATTCTGCATCCATCTTTTCTATCAGAAACAACTCCTACCTATATATGCTGTTGATTTTTAATCATTTCAGGAGCCTTTCATAAAAAGCAACCAATAATAGAGCTACCTTACACGTTACTTTCTAAAGCACTTCTACATTAAGCATGAAAATTAAAGAAAAAAAACCCAACAACAGCAGCATTAACAGAGATCATAATCTTGTTCATATCGAGGAGAAGAAGAAACCAACAAAAACTCCATTGAAAAGAAGAAATAGCTGGGCGTGAAGCAAATTCCATGACTAGAATCAAGAAAATCACAGAAAAAATCATTTTCAAGGAATCAAATATACACAAAAAGAGCTGAGAAATCTACCTTCACGAAGCTCGAAATACTGGATTTTGGAGGCTTTGATGAAAAATGAAAAATCCCATGTTTTTGTAAATCAGCATGCTTTAGACTGAATTGACTTTTAAGTCAATGAGTCTTTTTACTGCGATTTTGTCATTCATTTTCTTAGAAAGAAAAACATTGCGCGTTTTATTAACCACCTGTCTCCATTGAATTTTCCCATTGCCGGTCAAGTCCAGCATGTGTGAAAGTTCTAGTATGCTTTTTGCTTGTGAATTTTCTACAACTTTTTTTTTTCTTTTTCTTTTTATAGAGTACCTTTTACCACTTTGGTACAGTTGATTCAACCGAATATGGTGTAATTATTTTGGAAAATCCTTTGCAATCACGTCAGGTGGAGCTTCATAAGTCATGACTCATGAATTTCGTTCATGTTTAAAATCACATGTGCATATTTTATACAACTACACAAAACTGAATTAATTTAAGGGCAATATCATAGAAATTTGGGGTTAAGTATATTCGATTATCTTTACTAGTCCATAAAGAAGCATTCACTCAAACCACTGGGATGGAATTTTTAGTGATAATCTTTCTTCTAAGGTGCTCGTTTGGTTCAAGTAGAGGAATGGAAAAGGAATGAAATCAAATAAATGAGTAGAATGGTAACAATAATCATTACTTTTATTAAGTATTTGGTTTAACAATGAAAATGAATCATTAATAAGGGATTCCTTTTTTTTGTTTCCCCTCTATTTTGAGGGGTAACAAATTGGGTGATTGAGTTACCCTCAAGTAAGGATAATAATTGTCTTATTATCCACCCCAAACAACAAGTAATAGATTCAATTATCTCTAAAAACACTCAATCAAGCGTGGGCTGAACATGTGAACAAGTCAAGACTCAAAGATAGATAAATAATAAGCTGAACTGAACACAAGTTCTTGCAATTAAAGAGAGAGAGAAGGGTATGAATTGCATATGGGCTGGCCCAACATACTGCATCTAATTGGGTCAAGAGCAGCCTAATAAATTGCGAGTGCAATAGCATACTTTTTTTTAATTAATATTAAGCGCAACATTTTTCATGACACTGTAATGCTACAGTTCAGGTGTTTCAATTCCTCCCACCGTCCACCGCCGGCTACCGCTGCGAGATAGGGTTCTGGTGAAGAGATCGGGAAGACTTGCCACGTACGGCCTCGTATTCTAGGTGAGCTCCTCCTGCAAGCGACCTAAAACACCACTTTTCTCTCCAGTTATTTTTCTCGTTTTATCCAATGCTTTTTATTTGCTTCCCATTTTCTGCATTTTTAGTTCGATAACGAGCTTAGGGTTTTGCATTAGTTCTTAGTTATTTAACTGAATTCTGAATTTAATTGCACTTATTGCTGTGTGTTAATAAATGTAAAGTTGGGATAGCGTGAAATCAAACTGATGAAAATGCAATTGAACGGAAATTATTCCAATTTCAGATTTAGGCATTGTTGGACTATCTCTTAGTTTGGCTTAAATTTCATCTCTAAGTTGGGAGACAGCTTCAGAATGATGCCTCAGTTTGAAAGTTGTGAATTTTGACATTAAAACATGCATTTTGAGCTGAGCACTTGATAAACATGCATAGAAAGTTACAAAAACAAAGTGAGCTCTATATAGCTCTTTGATTCAAGAAGATAATTGATGAATGAAGAAAGTTATAGCAGTAATGGTGGAGGTATGGTGGACACTGGTGGGTGCAGCTATTCCTGTTTTGGTTGGTGGTCAAGCTTTGAGAGTGAAGGCGAGGCATGCCGAGGAGCAACGGATGAAAAGTGGTCGGGGCAGGGAGAAGAGCGCGGACGACATCTTTGTGTGTGAGAGGGTTTGCACATCGAAGAGAATGCTGAAGAAAGTCGGGGCCTTCTCCAAGGATCCGATCCCAGACACATGTGTCACGGTGTGTGGAGTTTCAGAAGTTGATGCTTGCGCGGATGCCTGTGCTCGAACTGTGTGCGTTAACCAACACCAGGTACCCAATTGGAACGATGTTTGCCTCCGTAGATGTCAGAATGAATGTCTCAAGTTATCTGCTTCATGACATAACATATTACATGTGTATGCATCTCCTTTATCACTTAGTCATCAATGTTGCACAAAACGGTATTTTAGTGTTTTGCCTCTGCGCCACAACATTGAGATCTGTTGGAGTTATGATATGTTGCTCATTTGCACCCTTCATTTCTAGTCAACTTATTTTCATGATCATGTCAGTATATATCTTTTTAGTTGGTTGATGAATGGGCAGGTTAGGTTGCATTGTGGAGAAAATGAAATTTCTTCGGTTTAACCGAAAGCTCAATGTCAGCAGTGACCCCTGAGGTATAGAAACGGTAATGGAACACATTTTATTCAACAGAAATGATGATTATTAGTTATTACCCCCCAAAAGTTATTGAACAGGAAAGCAAACAACAAACAGAGGGGGCACAATCAAATTCAAACATAGGCATCTGGGTTCTGAATGAGGAAAGCTTCAACAGCCTTGTACATCCCCAAAACCCTCTCTTTGCCTGCCTTCACTTCCTCCTCCTTGAGAGTGAAGTCCCCAGCAGTGTAGTACTTGCTCGTAACCTTGGAAATCGAGCCACCATCGCCCGACTCCTCAAACTTAACCTCGTAGGTTATCTTCTCCAGTTTTTCCGCCAAAGCATCGCCTTCCACCAACGTGTAGCAATAAGTAAGCGTCTTCTCGTCCAGTTCGTCCACACGGTACTTCACACACTTGAGAGGGCTACCTGCAGCCATGTTTAAACTTACTGAAGCAATCTACTGATATATATATATAGAAAACAAAAACAAAAACTCAAACTCGGAACTGACCTTCAGCAAAGTTGATCTGCTTGATGCTCCCAGCACCTCCATCACCCTGTGTGAACTCAATGCTTTTGATGGCTTGCGGCAGGAGCTTCGGGATCAAGTTGTGAGAATCGACGATCGACGCCTTGAAGATCCTCGATGGGGCAATTGGGGAAATGTATTCATCACTGAATGTGCTCACACCCATGGTTATTTTCTAACTCAAGGATTCGGAAAAATGGTAGATTACTGTTATGACTTGTTTGGGGATGAGTGAGTGTGTGAGGAAGAAGATGAAGAAGCAACGCATATTTTATATGTGCAATTTTGGGTTCTTCAAATTATTCCAGATCGTGTCTTTAAACTGCAGACGGCCAAACTTATACCATAATTATTCCATTTCAAGGTTACAATAGTTTATTATGCAATTTTAGAGTCCCAAGCTCACAGCCAATCTAAAAATTTACTAATTTAGAATATTATGTAAGACAAAGAAGAGCATATCTTGAGCTTAGATAATTCCAAACACAAACTCAAAGATTAAGAATTACACATGATCTTCATTTCACCACAATATCCAATGTAGAGCAAACAAGAAAATGGATATGTACATGAATATATGCTACTCTATTTCACTCTGGGAAGCACAAACTAAACTTCATCTTCGCTAAAATCATCATCGTCGTTGCGTGCGTGTATTGGCCTAGCGGTAAGAAGTTATTGCCCAAGACTTGAGGTCCTGGGTTCGAATCCTCCATTGCGTGGTCATCAAATTTCTTTATTTACTTATATAATTTATCAAAAAGAATAAAATCATCATCATCGTCATTGCGGTGTCCCTGAGAATGATCTCATCGGGCACAAACGGGATTCGAGCATCTCAAGCATAAAATCCAAGCACAAATAACGTGGGAATTATTTAGACACCACGAAGAATTTTAGCAGATTTGATGAATTGCATCCAACCATCTCTCACTAGCTAGTTTCAGCCGACAGTCCTTGTTGACTTCTGCCAGGTTGAGCATCGCCAGCATGTAAGCTCAATGCACAGAAACAGATACATATATATGCAGAAATTACTACATACAACTTGAAGTAGAGCATCAAGCAATCCATGAATCCGGGTAAGAGGAGTTGCATCTTTTCTGACTTCATCTTTCTCTTTGAACGAAAGCAATGTGAGAGCATTCAATGCCCATCTCAACTCACTCTTTAATCCACTTTGAGGAGCCATAACTATCCTTTTGTTATTCTGCTCTGGTAAAGTAGTTGCAGAAGACAACAAAACTCGTGAATCATAAGCGGATTTAGATGAAAAGTAAATACTTTTATACCACTTTCATGCATATAGTAGCCTATAGATTAAAAGATCAAATTTCTATCCTATTTTTTAGCTTGAACACTTAACTCTAAAGCATACACCCTATGTGTGTGTGTGTGCGCATTTTGGGGAGTAATTCTTTCCTTTTCAACTTTCCCAAGGACAGAAATCAGAAACACTGTATCTTACTAATGCATTGTCTGTAACATATGAAATATCTCAGTTTCTTTGAAAAAATTGCCTAGTAAGATAGCTAAAGCACACAATAAACGTACGCAAGAAAAGATCTTCTTATCTAACTGCTAAAAAATGCAACAAGCCATTTCAAATCACAACTTTCATAAGAAAAAAAACCACGCAGAATAAGTCTCAAAGCTCAAAATCACAAATTCACGATTTCACAGCATTTCTGAGTAGAATTTTTCTCTGGACACATAATGAGAAATAGAGCAGCGGGTCACACGCAGCACAGACATGACAAGAGCTATTGAGTAAAAAAAGTTACGTCATTTTGATGGACGGAGGCTTTGATGAGCTAAATATCTGAAGGTCTAGCAATGAGCCCATATTCATGATTCTCTCAAGGGCATTTGTGACGAGTTCTTCATCCTCTGTAACATTCAAGCATTTTGGAAAGTTTAGGAAAAGTGGTGATAATAAACACAAAAATGCAGAATTTGGGGGCTATAATATTAGCAACGTGACACAAGTTCCGTAACCTGTAACATAATCTTCCAAACACTGGAACATTGTTTCAAGACAGTGACGATTCTGGCCCATTGCAAGTTCATTCTCAGCCATAAAAGAAAAGTTCCTAATTATTTGAAGCAGCTACAGCACACTGCTGCTTTTCTGCCCGCCCTTCATCAAGAAGATTAAAGAGGCCATCTTCCTCGAACCACCAACCTGAAGGGCGAGACTTCGAACTACTCTTTTGTGCACACGGATCCTTATACCATACACACGAATTCATATCAGGATTCCAACTACTCTTTTGTGCACGAACTAAACTTCGTCTTCACTAAAATCATCATCGTTGTCATCCATGTTAACGACGGAGGAAATGGTCGCAGCCCACGTCTGCAGACCAGCCGCGGTGTCCCTCTTCCTCGTCTGCTCGAGCTTGTCCACAGCGCTTTTCGGAACTCCACATTTCAAGAGAATGATCCCAAGCGACTTGAACGTGGAGTCATCTGGCACGATATGGGATTCGAGCATCTCGCGGAAGGTAGCTACCGCCTCCTTATACCTCCCATCAGAAGCATAGAATCCAAGCACAAGATTATAGGTAAGCAGCCTTGTCATCAGCCCTAATTCTCTCATCTTTCTTGCAATCCAAAAAGCTTCCACGAATCTCCCATTCCTTTTATACATGGACAGCATCATAGCATGTGTGAACTCATTCGCCTCCCCATTTTGCTTCAACCTCTCGAATATCTCCTCCGCCTCTGCCACCATCGAACGCTCACTGTAGAGATCGATCATGCAGTTCAAGGAGTAGACATCAAGCCCCGCCTCTAACGACTGGAGCGTCCTGTACACCTCCTCCGCTTCTCTCAAGTACCCCACCTTCGTGTACAGCTTGATCAACGACGTGCATATGACCTGATTCATCGACAATCCTATGTTTCGCATGGCACGGACATAAAATGTCGCCTCTTCCACATTCCCAGTGTCTGCAAACGCATTTATAAGGACTCCATACACGATTATATCAGGCTTCACGTTGTGAGAGATCATGTCCTCGTATAACTCAACAGCCTTGTCTACACGACCTAACTTTGCATAACTAGAGATGACTGCACAATATGGGACACAATCAATCACAAGCCCTGCCTCCTGCATTCTTCTAAGATAAACTATCGCGGTTTCTGGCAAATCCGCGCTAGCAAGCATTTGCACAAGAGAATTATACCCACATCTATCAGCAACCAACCCATGTTTCCCCATGCTATCAAACAAGCAGCAAGCCTGCTCGAATTTCCCCCCGATACCATATGCTTTGATCATCACATTAAACTCGATAACAGTCAATTTTTGAACTTGCACACAACAATCAAACACTTTCTCAGCTAGTGAAACATACCCTCTCTCACCAAAAGCATCAATGTTGGCAGAATAGCACTCGGAAGTCATTCCCCCTCCACGGTGAAACCTCTGAAACCACGACCACGACTCCTCCAGCAAGCCAGCTTCTATATACATTCTTGTCAAGGAAGATTGAGTGAACTCATCAATCTTCAATCCTCTCTCATCCATCTCTGAAACCAGCCCCTCTGCCTCATGAACCATATGCCTAATTGCGTAGGCATACAAAAGAGTCCGATAGCTGACAGCATCGGGCTCAAGAGAAGCTGCCTTCATCTTCTTCCAGTATCTTGCTGCAGATTCTATGTCATTGTGCTTAGCATGAAGTGATATGAGAATATTATAAGTTCGTGTATCGGGACAACATTTAGCACTCTCCATTCTCCCAATTAGGGCAGCAACCTCATCAAGCTGACCATTGTTACCATACATGTGAATCATAGTGTTAAAAGTCACCGTGTTAGGAGATATACCTTTCTGCACCATCTCGTTGAACGTCTTACTTGCTTCATCGAGTTTTCCTGCTTTTCCATATGTATCAATCAGCGTATTGTACGTATAAGAACCAACAGTAGCATCCGTTTTACTCTTCCATACACCACCTCTACGCCCCTCCAACACAGAGTTACCACGCGACCACTTCTTGAAGAACTCCTCAGCAGCCGCGAAATCCCCTGCTTTCTTATACATCTGCACCACAATCCCCATGGTGACCTCATCCGGCTCCATTCTACGCATGATCATCATCTCCAACCACTTCATCGCCACGTCCCTACGCCCTCCTTTGCTGTACACATCAATCAGAGTTCCATAGGTGGAGTTTATGGGCTCAACCCCATTCTTCGCCATCTCATCCCACAGCCTCTCGATCTCACTCCACTGCCGCGCTTTCCCAAGAAGGCGAAGCATTATGTTGTAGTGAATGACATTCACTTCATGACACCCTTTCCTCTTGAACCACTCGAAAATCTCCATTGCCCTCTCCCACCCCAGCTGTTCCTTCAGTAGTATGCTCCTCTCCTTGTTCGTCAGCGTCGTCTCCCACGGCTTCAGCGCCTCATCCAAGTCGCTTATCCTCTCCAAAGCCTCCAACATGGCGGGAATGCTCCCTCCGTACCTCCCCCATTTCGTCGAACACTTGGTCTGCATCCCTTCGTCCCGCCTAATTCCTTGGCCATTTTTACTGTAATTTCCCTTTACTTTCCTATAAACCCTATTTTTCGCATCTTCCGCCAGCGAATTACGAGCTAGCAATTCCTCATTAACCCTATTTTCCGGCACCGAAAGCACATCAAAGCTCCCATTTTTTCCCACCTTACTATCCGAATTCTCCAGAATCTCTTCTTCTTTCTCGGGAACCACATTTCTATCATAAAAGAGGCCACCTTGAGTTCCAGAACAACCCCCGAAATCGAGGTTTCTCTCGATTCTGCCACGAGGACCTTTGACAAATCTATTTTTTCTTAACAAGCCGGGGCACTCGAGAACTTGCCGCTTCAGCTTCTTTTTTACTGTGTCGCTGGATTTCTGGGGTGGTGGAGTGACAGAAATTCCGACGTTTGGCGGCGTGGTTGTGGAACTGAATATGCGTAGACAGCTGGTGTCTGAATGCGAAAACTGTACAAACATTTTGCCGGGATTAAGGTTAAACACCAGAGATTCTTGATAGACAGTATTTTACAAACAAATGAAAACGAGCACGAGAATAAATACTGTTATGTTAATTAATACAGACAATAACAATAATATGATTTTGATTATAGTTAGCGATTTTTCAGTAAGCCGTCTTAGCTCAGCTGGTAGAGCGCATGGCTTTTAACCATGTGGTCGTGGGTTCGATTCCCACAGACGGCGTTTAATATTTTTGTGTTTGATTTCATGAATGAACTCCCCTAGTCCTTGATCCTTATGTAGGATTAGGATACATGGAAAATAATACTACTCCGCTATATTTTTATTAAGATATTAAATATATCATCTCCCATTATTTGACAATGTTTTCTAATATTTTTATTTATTTCTTTTTTATTCTTATTTTTACCTTACTTTTTTTTTTCTTTCTAAAAACATTATATTTTAGTTAATAATAAAACATTCAATACATATCAAATAAAAGATCATGACTAGAGTTTTAATTTAATATTCCCTCCGTCCCATGAAGCATGATCCAGTTCTTTTCGGCATGAGAATTAAGATATTGGTATTTTGTGTATTAAGTGTGGTAGGTGAAAAATTGAAAAGGTGAATAAATGATAAATTTTTTTTGTCATTTTTAGAAACAGGTCGAGCTTCGTGGGACAAACCGAAAAGAAACTGGGTCATGTTTCGTGGGACGAAGAGTGTATATAATATATCTAAAATAAAATTGAAGAAATCTCATCAAAAGGATGGAATTGCCCATTTTTATCAATCATGTTATCAATCATATAAAATAAACACCTTTAAAGTGTGTTTACTTCAATGGAAAATGAAAAAAATTGTATATTTTTTTTTATCAATTTTTCATTATTTACATATATTTATCATGATAAATAAAAAATAAAAAAAATTAAGAGCGGGTGAAACATTTTCTTGGACAGCTTCTTTTCGCATATTTTCTCTCTAATGTTGGATAATATTATCCTAGGTAGGGGTGTGAAAATATTACTATCTAACATTTTCTAATCTTTTCATTTCTTGCTAAACATATGATTAAGAAAAAGAAGAATAAAATAATATTTTCTCATTTTTTCATATTTTTTATTTTTTAATAAATATTTTACAATAAAAATAAATGCACATTTGGCTTATTTGATTATATAATAAATTACTCTTGTAATTCTTAATAAGTCAAGAACCAATAAATAAAGTATTTCATGTGTCCACGAAAAGATGTCATAATTTATTATTTTAATTCGTTCAAAAAAATATTTTAATTTATTTTTAGTAATCCCTCCGTCCATGAAAGAACTTCCTAGGAGAGAGTGACACATGTTTAAAAGAAATGATGTTGTGTGTATTGAGAGTGGATAAAAGGTAGAGGTGAAAATGTGTTATAATTAATATTGAGAATTGTGAAAAGTGAAAAATAAGAATAATTATAAATGGTGGGGTATAGTCCAAAAATATGTTGGAAGTTTTTTTGTGGACGTCTAAGAAGTTCTTTCGTGGACGGAGGATGGAGTATAATTTATGAATCTTTTCTCTACTCGTTAACTTGCGGCTTATTTTTTGACTCATTAATTTTTATTTTTATTTTAATTTTCCTAATGTATGGACCATTTTCTCCATTCACTACTCTCTTGGCACATCTTTACTGGTGAACGGGCGAGTATGATTGTATTCATATAATTGCACTGTCGCCATTTTCATCATAAAGCTCGCACCTTTCAATTCTTCAAACCTCGAAAACCTAATCCCCAAATTTTGAACGCAATCGACACAATCTCCGGCATGGCGACGAACCCGTCTGAGGGCTATGCCGCCGACTTCTTCGAGCAAATCCTGTTGATGTCTCCCTACGCCGGGCTTACCGGAACCGCCGCCGGTAGTTCGTCGGAGACACCGTCGTTGAATTCTAGTGCTTCGCAGCTCTACCAGCCGCCTCCCATGTTTCCGTTGGGCCTCAGCCTGGATAACTCTCGCGCCGCCGTTGGCGACGCCGCAGCTTTTCCCGCGAAGCCTGTAAGCTCGAATTATTTTGTCGCACTGTTTTTTTTTTCAGTTTTGGCGGTTGACTTAGGTAAATTTGCTGCCTATATGTGATTGACTGTGTGTCGGTTATGATATAATCTAGTAAATTAGTCAGGATGGGTGGTCATGAATATGTGAGCATCGAAGAAATTGGGTGACAATTTGGAAAGTTCGTATCTTTTTTGTTTGAATCAGTGAGTGGGGGAAGTTGTTGGTGTTTTTGGTGTATGAATCTTGATTGTATCTGTTTCCTTTTTCAGCAGGATGCAGTAGCTGTGAATAGTATGACCAATTTGTATCCTGGTTTTGATCAATCACAGAATCCTGCTACCCACCACCCTGTTCCTCAGGTTCAAGACATCATTCTCTAACATTCGTTGTAGACTGCAGTTATTCGCGTCTTAGCATACGTATAGTCTCATGTGTATCGCGTATGTGGTTGTATGCATCCCTTTTGGGGAAGAGGGAATATATCTTGGACTAGAAAACCATTTGGTTTGCTAGCATCTGTGGGTTACTTTCACCAGTTCTCTCCTTGTTGCTGCTTCTGAAACGGCACTCTGTACGTGCTAGAAGCTAAACCGAGAGTCTCTGGTACTTGTGCAGGCTTTTCAAGGTCATCCTACGTCTGGCCCAGAAGTTTCTGCGCCACCAAACCCGCCTCCCATTAGGCCAAGGGCGCGGGCACGAAGGGGGCAAGCAACAGATCCGCATAGTATTGCTGAAAGGGTATGTCCGTTATCAAAACAAGCAAGAGAAACTGGTTGTTGTATTGCTAGTGAATCTGATAATTGGTCGTGTTTGGATACAGCTGCGTAGAGAAAGAATATCAGAGAGGATCAAGGCATTGCAAGAAATCGTTCCCAGCTGCACCAAGGTGTGTCTATTCTGCAACAGTAGTTATGCTTGTCGCACATTTTTGAAGCGGTTGTAATTATGGTTTATTAATCCTGTCTCTTTTGGCAGACAGATAGAGCTGCCATGCTTGATGAGATACTGGATTACGTGAAGTTCCTAAGGCTTCAGGTCAAGGTAAAAGAGTCGCTTAACTCTGTAGCAATTTAACTTATGAAGTGTGCACTAATACATTTGGTAATGGGATAATTTTTGCCTTGGTTTTCATATTGTCAAAGGTTCTGAGCATGAGTAGGCTTGGTGTGGCTGGTGCGGCAGCACAGCTCGTTGCTGACCTTCCCCTGCTGCCCGTCGAGGTGAGTAGACAAAACATATGTTAACAATAGTGCATGCAGGCAATGCACATATGGGATTAATTTGAGTTGATAACCCCTAGGGTGAGAGTTGTGAAAATGAAGCAAATCATCCGGTATGGGAGAAGTGGGCGAGCGAGGAAACAGAGTGCGAGGTAGCTAAACTTATGGAAGATGATGTGGGAGCTGCTATGCAATTCCTCCAATCCAAATCACTCTGCATCATGCCTATTTCACTTGCATCACTAATCTACCCCACTACTGCACCCGATGTCAAAGCCGAGCCCTCATGAACCTTCTAGAAAACTTTATGCACGTGCCTTTCACAACTCCCACACTTGGCTTGATGTAGCTGAGGAGCGAAAATTTGGATAGGTGCTCCCAAACTCATGATATTTGTTGTATGTAAATCTAATATTAGATGTTGCTACATATGGTCATAATCTTGCCTCATCTTCTGCCCCTTTTGTTGCTGATTATATCGCTCAAATTCACCTTTTGCAATGTCAACTTTCTATCTGTATTATGTTTATGTATGATGTGATCAACAAGGCATTCAACTCTTCTATGTGTGTTTTCTGGAACTGCAAAATGGTTGAAATTTTACAATTGAGTCAATAAAATAAGAAAATACTACTGTATAAAACATATACAGAGTCTGTATATGTATGACTAAAGCTTCCAATTATATATTTTACGATACTAAAGTAGAATATTTTAGCTAGTTACCTTAATAGTGTTTAGATTCGAAATTACAGCGTTGATGGAGGCAAGAAACAAAAGCAAAAGGTTGTATTACTATTTAAGCAATAAAACAACAAAAGGGATATATGATGAGGATTTTAACAAAAACAATTCTTATAGGGTATGTAGTGATGCAATTTATGAATGAAGCCAATATATGAAAAACCATCATTGTTAACAATCAATTGAGATAACTTTTGACTTTTGAGTTGAAGAAGTTGAAAAAATGTAAAAGAAGATAGACTTGGAAAAAAGGACACGATGTAAATACTTTATTATGAATACAAATGTTTGCATTGCACTAAAGTCCGTATGAAAATAAGTTCTCCAAAAAAAAAAAAAGTATGGAAATTGACACAAAGACTAGTAGAAATAATTTATTTTGAAAATACAAATCTGAATGCAGTAAAACGTTATTAAAAGTGACAAAAATTTGTGTGAGAAGAAGAGGGTGTCCCCGCCAATCCATGAGTCATAACTACCCCCAACGGTTATTATTATTATAAATTTATAATCATTGTTCCAAGCAAGAACCCTAAGTATTTATGTTGAAGGATTTCCTATTTTACCCTTTGAATCTGAATATGGTAAAAAAACAAAAGTTAATTTTTATATCCCAAATTTTCATTTTCTTCTAAAAAACCTCGAATTTTTTATTTTTTCTACAAAATATCCCGCTATACAAAATTTGATGACGAAAAAATGATAAAAAAAAAACTCCGAACTTTTAGCGTTTTCCAACAATGGTGGTTCCTAATATAGTTTTCTAACAATGACAGTCCCCAAAATATTTCTTTCGGCGAGATAATTCATCATTTTGTCACCGAATTACGAATAGAGAGACATTTTATGAAAAAAATTGAAAGTTCGGGATTTTTCAGGAGAATAAAAATTCAGGATATTTTGTGGAAACGTTGAAAGTTCGGGACATAAAACACTATTAACCCTAAAAAAAATCAAAAGTTTGAGAGCTGAGTAGTGTATGCAGTAGAGCTGGCAAAACGGGCGGGTCGGACCGACGAGCTTATGAGATTGACCAGGCCGGCCCGAATTCGATCAGGCTGCCAATTTTCAGATCCAGCCCAACCTCAATTGGGCTATCGGACAATCGGGCCAAACACACCCATTGATTTTTTTTTTCAAAAAAATCTATTTTTATTTTTACAAAAAATTAAATAAATTCAAATAAATTTAAATAATAATTATAAACAAAATAAAAATATAAAATTTGTTATCGGTGATGCTTAATTTAAATGAGGCAAATATGATATTCTTTTTTATTTTATAGAAAATAACTATGACTGCCTAAAAGATCTACTGCTTCCAGTATGTCAAATGTCTGCCTAAGCTATATTAATGTCTTGTTTCAGGCATCAATGTTATGATACTTGTTGATGCATTTACTTAAAATAAGCTTTCTGTTAACCATCAATAACCCATTTTTCATGTACTCTGGGCATCTGTAACCCTTTCTAGTAATACTTTTATATAAATGGAAGTTCCTGCAGAGCTTGTTTAGGGTTTCAACTTTCAAAACAAAATAAAATAGAATACTAAAATAAAATTAGAATAATAAAATTAAAATTTAAAAATGAATCGAGCGGACTTTTTAGCCAGAAAACCACAAGCTTTTTAAGGGTGATTCTATACATAGCCCCTATTTTACTCAGTATAGCCCCTTACAAAAATAATAAGAAAATTACTATTTTAACCTTATAACACCAAACAAATTAATCACGTAATAAATAATTGTTCTTTGCTTTTGAGAAACCAGCCTCAACGAAACCAGTCCCACCTCGTAGTGGAGACACGCAACTAAAATCAAACTAATTAAAAGAGAGAAATGTTTAGGAAAATTCCTAAAGACTGAAATATATACAATTGAATCATCAAAAATATATATACAAACAACTCGCGATTTTGAGTAGCACAGTCGAAAGCCTCTCAAATAATATGGCTACAGAATATGTAGCCTCGCTCCATTGAATTCTAAAAGCAAAATTGAAACGAGAATTTATTATTAGAATAAGCAACCAAATCCAGTGAAACAAAAAAAGAAATATTATCATTGTCAAAGCCTCTGTCCATGATCACCTTCAGTGCAAACTGCACAACCCCTTCAAACATCATATTGTTTCCAGAAGCTCTCACCTCTATTTAGCAGCCATCAAATCCTGATCATCATGATTACGCAGGAATGGATCATCCTTAATTATTCTTATTGTTTTGAGAGAAGAATGGTGGCTATGAATAGAATTACCCGCTTTTTAACCTTGGGCCCGATTAGTCCAACGGGCTGATTGGATGAGCTTTTTAGGCCTGAGTTTTTTTGGGCCTACATTTTATACAGCCCAGTTCAGCCCTAAACACGGCCGGGCCGGGTCGAGCCGTCGGGTTGAGTCGATTTTGCAGCTCTAGTATGCTTGTGCAAAACTAATTTTCACTGACAAAGTTGAAAGCTTGGAAAGTCACCGGAGATAAGTCGCCAAAACGACGTCGTATGGTCTGTGCATAAATACCAAAGATTGTGTGAGGAAAGGTATTAGTTATCGCAGATGGGGCACGGCGGCTACGGGAAGCGCAGTGGCGCCGCCATCGAGAGGAAGAAGCCCGCCGGCCAGCGCCGCCCCAAGGCCTTAGCAATTGACAAGAAGTCCAAGGCCACCAAGCCCAAATCCGTCACTTTCAAGAACCAAATCCGCTCCATTGAACGCATGCTTCGCAAAGTATTTCCTTGCACTTTCCCATTCCAATTTCACGATTTTCCTCGTGTATGTGTGTTTGTGTCCATGTAGGACTTCATGTGCAATTTTGCTGGCAAGGCTATGTGGTGAAAGTTTGCGTTTAATTTGGCTAACCCTTGTTTTGGTAATAGGTATCGGCTTATTGAAATCAATTTCTGTTTAGTATTACTCGAAAAGTTAGTTATTGCAAAGGGAATGGAGATTAGGGTTGTTTTAGGTTAAGCATTACTGTTTTCGGATGCTAGAAACTTGGTGAAATTAGAAGAGAAGCTTTTAGATAAAGAATTTATTTCCATTTTCCCTTTGTTTTAGACATGAAAGAGGCTGGTATACCTGTGAAACTCAAGAAGCTTTTTCCCCCCTTGAATTGGATTTTCCCGTATGCTTTTTTTTTTGGTGGAGGTGTGGGTGCTAAGCTAATAAACTCTTTTGAATTTGCTTTATTTAAATGAAACGTGTAGATGATCAATTATATTGTAATGCACAGGATCTGCCTCTTGAAATAAAGGAAGCTCAAGAGAAGAAGTTGGAGGAACTCAAGAGACAACAGGATATTCAAAATCGTCTGGCTCTGGAGCGTAAAATATTCTTGCGGTATAGAAGGATCAAATTCTTTGGTGAGTATACCCATGAGGAAATTTCAGTATGCTCTTTAGTTCAATGCCTTTGTGTTCTTTGTACAATTTTAAAAATTGTTGGAAGTGCTTACTAATTCCAATCTTTCATGGCCAGAGAGAAGAAAGATCGAAAGAAGGATAAGGCGGTTGGAGAAACAGCAGCGTGCTTCCACTGGTCAGGCTCAGGAAGCAGATATTTCTGAACAACTGTCTAAACTGAAGGAAGATCTTGAATATGTCAAGGTATGTTGAGGCATGTTATGCAGCAGCTCGTGTGATCGTATCTTTCATAGCATGTCTTTCTGTACAATATTCTATGACCTTGTAAGTCAAAATGAGACATATGTACTCTGTGCTCATCTTAATCACAAATGCTTTATGTGGAAAAAAGAGCAGGTATCATTGTTATCAGGTGATTTGGGGTGATGAAATGGAGCACAATAAGTTTAGGCATAAAGTTGAACATTAAAGTGGTTTGTGGGTTTATTCCACCACACAAAAAGTGTTTGTGATCCCTGCTATAAGACTGCCTATATACTTTTCTCATCGAAATTTTATTTCCAAATTCTGCCTGTGTATTATTTTCATAAAGACTCTTATTAATCATTTATTCTTTATTTTGTAACATCAATACAGTTCTTTCCGAAAACCGAGAAATATGTGTCGTTATATGTTGGAGGTGACGAGGCAGAAATCGTGGAAAAAAGAAATACTTTGCGCAAGCAAATTAAGGATAATCTGATTGCTGCTGCTGCAAGTGGGAAGGATTTGGAAGGTACTTTCTTTGCAAACTCTTAGTAGTTCTGCTTAAGCTAAATAGTGGTTGTGTTGTTCTGGCAAATAGATGAATTGGATTTTATTATTTGTCTTCTCCAAGGACAGGTATCATACTTTTCAAGTAATTGTGAAATTTAGAATCACATTGTTATAGAAGTAAAGTAGAGTGGAAGATTATATTCTACAAAAAAGTTGGATGTTTATTGTTTTGTCAATTAGCAAGTGAATGATACGGCTGGAGCTGCATTTCTTGTTATAAATAAACCAATAGCTTCTGTTTTATTAGCCATAGCATACTCCCCAATTGTTGGGTATTCTATTTTCTTCCATGATCATATTCATAGTCTCTTAGGTTCTTGCTAGTGTTGAAGAGAGCTAGTGTGTGATTTGAGAGTGCAATATATCATGTTGTTTATTTTATTTTTACCGGTACATCTGTAGAACTACATTAATTTGAACTTATGTCACAGAGACAGGGAGTGAGGATGATGGCACCTTGGATCCCAGTGATGATGATTTCTTTTTAAATGGGAGCTCTAGTGAAGAGGCTGAAGCAGATGATGAGTGGAGTGCAAGGTACTCAATCTCAGTTTTGCATTTCATTTTCAATATCCCATGATCTTGAGAAATTTTGCTTTTCTCCTTTAATTGTCGAAAGCCCTATTAGAAAGAGAGTTCATATAAATTCAAGTAAAAATGTTGTTCTCATGCTGCCATTGCAATAAATCAGCAGGGACAAGCCATTGCGTTAGATCGGTGATGACAATATTTAATGAATCTTCTTTTCATAGGAAATTTCACTCTGTAGAATGAATAATGTACCAGGGTGTGACTTAAAGCCTTAAGCCCAGTCACTGGGGCAGCCCATCATTTTTCATGCTTAATTTTTTGAAAATATTTCCATCTTATCATCTTATGATTACTTTGCTATCAACTTCTCACTACCTATTTCTTCATGGAATACACTATCAAGAGAATCTTTTCATTTGGCATGCAGGGATCAAGCCTCTAGCGCCTCGGGCAAAGCAGCATCTGGGATGTCCAGTGACGAAAGAAATCAGGTTAGCAAGTGAATTATATATATAGTTTCACTTCCATTAGACTATATCTGAAAGCTGTTATTTCTTTGTCTATACTTGCAGAAACTGATCTCTGCTCGTGCTCTAATGCCGCCTCCTGGTCCCTCCAGGAGGCCAATAGTAAGTTCAACTAAGAATGAGTCGAGATTCGCAGGATCCAACAAGAAGCCATACAACAGAGCTGAGATATCCACATCTAGCAACACTTCTAGTATCGTTAGACCTACCTACAGTAAGAAGCCATACAGCAGAGCTCAAATATCCACATCTAGCAACACCTCTAGCAGCTTCAGTAGACCACCCTCACGAAAGAGAGACCCCATGGAGTCGACCACTGGTACCTTGAGCTCAAACTCAGACGCTAGAAAACCACGAAGAAAGAGGAGGCCTAAGAAGAAAAGGCAACAGACATCATAGTTGGGAACCTAAAGAATACGCTGTTGTCTATCTTTCTGCGTTGCTCGCTCTTCTTACTGCGATCTGAAGTGATTTCGAATTTGATTCTTGATTAAGGCTTGACTCAACTCTGGCTGAAAAATGTTGTCATTTTTAGTCATAGGTTGGCTGTTCTATTATCCATAGTTGTAGTGTGAAGATGTGTACAATTACTTTGTATTGTAATCTTCAAACTTCTCATCATGCATATCTAATGTATTTATTTTTGTGATTCTAGTTATATCAGTTATTGAAGTTCCAACTCATTGCATTTTCGTTATGCATAAAACTCAAATGAAATGAAAGTTCGTTAATGAGATTATAAAATTGAAAAAGATATGAGAAAACTACTAAAATACGTGATACTATTTTTTAGTCAAATTTCTAACTATACATTGACTTTCAATGCAAATTCTTAATAATTTGATATTTTACAAAATAGTTAGAGGTAAAAACAATAACTTTAACCACTTTCTTATTGTTCTATTTTTGACAAGATCAGGCCATGATGCTTTGTGGCACACTAAAACGACCCAAAGAATCTATGGCCATAATAGGTAGGGTTGTAAACAAACTAAGCCGCTCGCGAACTATTTGGAGCTCGACTCGAAAAAAGCTCGTTCAAGTTCGTTTAGAGAAGCTCGATAAATGAACAAACTAAACTTGAGCTTAGTAGCTAGTATTCGGCTCTTTAGCTCGTGAACATGTTCGTCAAGTGATTTAACTTGAAAAATATAAATTATTAGTAGATACAACTTATATTTATCCACTAAAATAAATAATAATTGTATTAAATCTCTAATTAATTTTGTTTGTTATAAGAAAATAATTAATATATTTATTATTTTGAATAAAATAATTTATTTTTAAAATATATTTTTTGTGGAACGAGGAAGTAGCTTTTGGCGAGAGGAATCTAAATAGTGGCAACACTACTTATAGAAACTTCATCTTTTGCTCCACCATATTCTCACGCCATTAAAATACCATACAATTGTTATGGATGGAATCATAAATGTATATGCATATATAGCTTATATTAGTGGAATTGAAACACCAAATTTAGTATAAAAAGTAGTAATACAAAAACTGAACTAGTTAAGATGTCCTATCATGGAGGATGGTAGCAACGATGAATTCACAAAAATAATTTTAAGAGTGTCACATGACTCACATCAGCATCACATCAAAGGATTAAACCCATCAATTTTTATAAATCTATCCCCTCAACAATGAACCTAGGAAACAACTTTTGCATGCATTTAAAAGGCAAAAAGTTGGGTCCTAAATTTTAAACAATTTTATGAATCCTAAACTTTGAAAACATAATTGATTAATAAAAGCAAAAATAATAGTAATACTAAAATAAAACGAAATCAATCCAAAAAAACAAAAAAATAAATAAAAGAAAAATAAAAGAAAAAAGAAACAAAAGAGTATAAAAGATGCTACACTCCCTCTCCTTCAAGCCTTGAAATTTGTGCATAAGTGAGTCTTAAAATTGAAAGTTGGGTTTGTGTTTTTCGCCAGTAGCAAATCCAGATTTGTCATTTTAGGTTGCTAAATTTATTGAAATACTACTATATTTGAAAATATTTGCATGGGGTTCGGGGCAGGAGCCCCCGAGCTATTTTTTTTTTTCAACATTCCGTCCATTTTATTTTTATATTCAATAGAATCTTAATGGCCTTAGAATTAGAATCAATCACTTAATATTATAAATAGTTGTTCGCAGTTCTATTAATTCAATGGCGAGTACATTGAAAGCATATAAAGACCTACTTCTACGCCTTTTTTTTTTTGAAAAATTGTTTCATCTTCTAAAAAAATAAACTGATTCAATATTAATGTTCATAATTTTACTTTGACTCGATCATTGACTCAAATTCAACATTAAAAATTAATTAATAAATGAAAATGGGTAAAAAATAACACAAATTTAACAAACCAATATAATAAATCACTATAAAATATTAAATAATTAACGTGGATATTATAGTTATTAAAATAATATATTATATTATATTATATATATATAGTAAAAAAAAATACTAATTTGGGGGTACAATTGCACCAATGTGCATCCGCCAGTATTTTTCGTCACTTGAATTCATGGTGATGCATTGGTGAAAAAGTTGACTCCTCAACTTTTTTGGCAAAAAAACTTAACGTTGGTAGTTCACACAGCACAACAAGGTCGACCTGCCTACTTTGAGGCTAATCACTCCACTAACAATGAATAACATTCACACACAAAAAATCTTTTATTCGTCCATCATTGCCACCAATATATATTAGGTCTGGAATGGGGAGCCACAAAATCTACAAACTTAATCACCGTATTCTTCTTTTGTTTTGAATTTCACAAGCCAAATGTGTGTTTGATTTTGGTTAAATACTTCAACTGTGAAATTGGTAAAAATTAGATATTGACGTGTGTTTGATCTAGGGGTGTGCATTTGGATTTTTGGTTTAATTTTTTTACTAAAATCAAACCAAATCAAATTTATACTATTTGATTTAGTTAAATCAAATTGAATCGAATAAATTGAACCAAATTAACTGAAATTTTTAGAATTAAAACCAAATCAAATTGAAATAATTCGGAAAAAATTGAAAAAAAGTTGAAAAAAAAAACGTAAATAAATCAAATTGTACTTCATATGTGCCCCAATTTCATGCCCCTTTGAGATTGACACATGTTTTAATAAAGAGTGACGATGAGCAACCACATTGTGACCACTCACAAACTAGTTAAATATGAAAAAAAATATTTGCTCAATTATTTTTTTTAAAGATGTAATTATTTTAGTGTATTGTTCACATTGTAGTTATTTTTTTATATAATTTATGTGTAGTAGTATTTTATTTGTAAATAAATAAAATAAAAGAATGCAAAAAATTAAAAAATTATAGGTACAATATAGACAATACAGTAAAAATAATTACTATCATATTTTTATTTTAAAAAAGTAAATTAATTAGAATTTTTCGTATTAAACTAATTTGTGAGTGGCCACAATGTGACTGCATAGATTTATTGTTTATAAAATGATTTAGTGTATCTTACGAGGGTGTTAAAGTGGAATAAGGGAGGGTCCTTTTATAGGGTTATACAAAGTAATTTTACTGAAAATAAAAATGGGCATGAAACTGGGGAGACATACTAAAATGATAAAAAAACAAAATGAAATTGGGGAAGGAGGGAGTATTTAATATCAAAATTATATATATATATATATATATTAAAAATAATTTGATTTTTGATTTTGTTCGATTTTTACCGAATAAAAAATAAATCACACTGAAAAATCGAATTCTTTTAAAAAATAAAAGTAAATCAAATCAAAAAATCGAATCATATTTTAATATTTCAATTTAATTATTTAGTTTCGACTATTTTACTCCCTCTTAATTATATCTATTTTTTTATTAATTTATATGTGCGGAGCCAACCAAATTAGGGGTCACGGAAAAGGAGTTAAAATCTGGATATTTGCCTGATAAAGAAAGGGATGCACAACTAACAAACCCGATATATCATAAAGTTTAGCAACTTATACTTGGTTTCTTATCCACCAAAAAGAAAGGAAGAAGAAGAAAAAGAAAAGAACTATAAAACATTTAATGAATTTTAATGCGTATATATTTTGTATGTTGGTGTGACAATGACATCAATTACAAAAGGAGCCTAAAGTTGTGTTCGGCGAATTAATTGAAAATTCACTATTTCACCGGACTACTTAATATTTTTAAGGAGCGTTTAGCTCGATGAATGAAATAAATAAGATTAGTAGAATTATTCTTTTGTAAGAGGTCTTGAGTTCATTTTCGTCTCCGTGCAGTGATATCTTTTATGTTTAGGTGGTGTTATATTCTCGTGTAGCTTTCCCACAATTGTGTGGTGTTGAGGTTCCGCCTGCGTGCGAATTGTATAATTGATTATATTCAGATACCTTTTGTAATTCTATTTTTTTTTTTTAAATAAATTATTCAATTTTGAATGATAAATAATTATTCAATTAGATTGGGTTGCGGGCCAAGTTTTAAATCATACAAAATAAATACTTATTTAAATTGAATTTTTTTATCAATCATGCATTATCACTCATCAAAACCCTCCTTAAAATTGTATTTCTCACATAAGACTTTTGGGTACAAATTAATACTCCCTCCGTCCCATTATTGAAGACACACTTTCCTTATTGGGGTGTCCCAATAATAAAGACACACTTCCAAATAAGGAAAGAATTAGGCTTTAATATACACTAATTAATTGCACCTTAATTAAAGTATAAATAAGACCAAAAAAACCCTAAACCAATTTTCTACCCTCTGCCTCTCTCCCAGAATCGACCCCCCTCTCTCTCTCGGCTCTCTCGCCGCCGGCGCCGCCCTGACCGCAACACCTCCCGACGAAGGCCGGCGGTATCCATCCCCATCTCGCCCTCTCTCTCTCTCGCCCGACGAAGACGTCGCCTCAGCGGTGCAGCCGCCGCCTGCTGCTTCTTCTCCGGCTAAACAGCCGTCACCCACCCCATGTTTGGCCGTCACCCACCCCCTCTCTTCTCCTTTCAACTGCACAGCAGCGGTGGCTTCGTTTCCTCCGACGGAATCGTTTGCCTCCTCTCCTTCGTTTTCTCCCTCCTCGCCGGTGGACTAGGGTTTACTTCTCCGCTTCTCTTCTCCTTCTCCGCCGCCGCCTGCTTCTCCTTCTCCAGCCGACGGCGGCTCTGGGGCCGCGCCGCGACCGCCTTCCTTCTTCCCCTCGCATCTCTCTCTGTCCGACTCCTCTCTCTTTCCCTCTCGGTTCTCCCTCATCTCTCTCTCCCTAGACTCTGTGTCTGCCGCGATTCGATTTTTGGGTTAGGGGCTAGGGTTTGCCGCGATTCGATTTTGGGTTCGATTTTGCAGGTTCGATTTTGGGTTTGATTTATGGGTTTGATTTGGGGGTTGAATTTCTGAGGTGGTGGTGGTTGTCGTAGGCGGCGGCGGTAGTGTCGATTTTGGGTATGAATTGGAGGTTGAATTTCTGAGGTGGCGGTGGTGTCGGAGGTGGCGGTGGTGGTTGTCGGAGACGGCGGTGGTGGTTGTCGGAGGTGGGGGTTGAGTTTCCAGACAATATTTTTTATTTAATTCATTTAAATTAATTAAATTTTTTGAAATTAATGAAATTACAAAAATTTAAAATTCAACTAAAACATTAAATAGAAATAAATAAATACACTAAATTAAAACTAATCAACTACACTAATAGTGATGGGCCACAACACTTTAACAACTAATCTACCTCTCCTTAATCTCCGTGCCCAAAAGACCTATGTCTTTATTAATGGGACGGAGGGAGTACTATATACGATTAACTTACCATTACTATAAAGTTTGTACACTATATACATTGACGTAAAATTCAAAACTACATATTTCTTTACCTCATGACCCCACCCAAGAAAAGAAAATGAATACGAGATAAAGGAGCAAAACAAAAGGTTAGCAAACCGCTGGTAAACAAGCAAAAATTAATGTTAGTTTAGAATCAGTTTTGCAGAGACATGCCTCATTCTTAATTCTTTGCCAATGTCTTTTTAATTAGCAAAATAGTGATTAGACGCTAATCAAGCTTAGTGTATACTAAGATACAAATAAACATTAGTATTATATATGTAGATGTATTATAACAAATGAAGTTTGGTAGATGATGATGGCCACCTTGGTTTTCCTGGTAATAAGAGAGTATCCTTAAAGCCTAGACAAGATGGCACATACAACTTGGATTCATATTATTATGTTGTGCAATAATATGTGTATTTCCCTTTTCAATTCACAAACACAAACATTAATCATTTTATGTCTTCTAAATGTTGTGTTCTTTCGCAAGATGTAAAGACAACAAATTAAATGTCGTTAGGGCAGGTTAGTTATGAGTTTGAATTATCATGGATGGAAATTAATTGCAACCTTGCCTAGAATATTTGAAGTCTAGCTAACTACATATGTATACACAAACACCCTTAAATATACCCCTATCGTCCATTAAAAAACTTCTTAAGAGGGAGTGACACATAATTTAAGAAATTGTTGTTGAGTGTATTGAAAGTGAAAAAATGTATTATAATTAATATTGAGAATAGTGAAAAAGTGAAAATAAGCATAATACAAAAATAGGTAGAATTTTTTTTGGGACGTTCTAAAAAGAAAAAAGTATTTAATTCTTTCATGGACGGATGGAGTATTTGTCTATAATAATAATTCTCAAGAAACTTTTAGAGTGTGTTCTTTTTAGTTGATAAATTTATCATGGAAAAATGAGAGATAACAAAAAAATCTCATCTTTCTTTTTTCCTCATTTTCTTCACCATTTTCATTCCTATTTTTCACTTAGGCTGCGTTCTCTTTGTGGGAAAATGATGGAAAACAAATAATTTCCCTCATTTTTCATCTTTTTCATGTGTTCTCTTTGTTAGCAAATTTTATTCGGGCATGAGGAAAAATTTTCCCGGACAGCCCCTTATCCCACATTTTCATCCCAAATCATGATAATATTATCATGACCTGCAGGTGTGATAAAATTTTCCCATGATGTATATTTTTTTGATCTTTTAATTTTGCCCTTAACACTAAGAATGTCAGTGAGTGAGTCTTATTCGGATCGAAACCATTAATTTTTTTTTCTTCAATTTTACTCCCCATCCCACCCCCCGCTCCCACCCAAAAAAAAAATTCTCGACACCTCCACCCACCCTCCCCTACCCCACGCCCCCACCCACCCCCTCCCCACCACCCCCCACCCCCACCCCAAAAAAAATTATTTTTTTTTTCTCGCCACCTCCACCCACCCTCCCCTACCCCACGCCCCCACCCACCCCCTTCCAACCCCCCCTTCCCCCTCCACACCCCCCCAATTTTTTTTTTAATTTTTCTCGCCACCTCCACCCACCCTTCCCTACCCCACGCCCCCCACCCCCAATTTTTTTTTTTTTTTTTTCTCGCCACCTCCACCCACCCTCCCCTACCCCACGCCCCCACCCACCACCCACCCAAACCCAATTTTTTTTTTTAAATTTATCTTGCCACCTCCACCCACCCTCCCCTACCCCACGCCCCCACCCACCCCCTTCCCACCCACCACCCACCCCCCCCCCCCAAACCCCCAAAAAAAAATTAAAATTGATCTCGCCACCTCCACCCACCCTCCCCTACCCCACGCCCCCACCCACCCCCATTTTTTTTTCTAAATTTTTCTTGCCACCTCCACCCACCCTCCCTTACCCCACGCCCCTACCCTCACCCCCCCCCACCCACTGCCAATTTTTTTTTTTAATTTTTCTCGCTACCTCCACCCACTCTCCCGTACCCCACACCCCCACCCACCCCCTCCCCCCACCACCCACCCCCTCCCCCCAAAAAAATTTGGGGGTGGGGTGGAAGTGGCGAGAAAAATTAAAGATTTTTTTTGGGGGGGAGGGGGTGGATGGAGGTGGCGAGAAAAATTAAAAAAAAAAATTGGGGCAGTGGGGTGGTGGTGGGGAGGAGGTGGGTAGGGGGCGTGGGGTAGGGGGGATGGGTGGAGGTGGCGAGAAAATTTAAAAAAAAAAATTGGGGGTCTGGGGTAGGGAGGGGTGGGTGGAGGTGGCAAGAAAAAATTAAAAAAAAAATTGGTTGGTGGGGGGGTGGGGAGGGGCGTGGGGCAGGGGAGGGTGGGTGGAGATGGCGAGAAAAATTAAAAAAAAAAATTGGGGGGTGGGTGGGGGCGTGGGGTAGGGGAGGGTGGGTGGAAGTGACGAGAAAAATTAAAAAAAAAAATTGGGGTTGGGGGCGTTTGTGGGGAGGGGGTGGGTGGGGGCATGGGGTAGTGGGGTGGGGTGGAGGTGGCGGGAAAAATTAAAAAAAAAATTTGGGGTGGGGAGGGGGGTGGGGTGGGGGCGTGGGGTAGGGTAGGGGAGGGTGGGTGGAGGTGGCAAGAAAAAAAATTTAAAAAAAAATTGGGGGGTGGGGGGAGGGGGTGGGTGGAGGTGGCGAGAAAAATTATAAAAAAAAAATGAAGTATGGCATAAAATAAAATTGAAAGTATGACATAAAATAAGTAAGTCAATAATAAGGGTAATATTGTCATATAACAATTTATCCATCATTTTTTCACAAAGAGAACATATGTATAGGATAAATGAGGTCTAAGATAAACAAAAATTTCCATCAAAGTGAACATGAGATAACAATAGTGGAAATGATAAAATTTTCCCATCGTTTTATTTCCATCATTTTCTCATGATAATTTTACAACCAAAGAGAACGCACCCTTAAAGGATGAATAATATTATCACACCAAAAATGGAGGGATAATATCATCCTTTGTCGGAGTGAAAAAGAAGAATAAGAAATGATGAATTTAATTTTATAGAAAATGAGGTAAAATAAAGAAGACATTATAAGGGATTTTTTTTTGTTATTCTTTCATTTTTGGGTTAATTGCATATAATATCATGAACTTTGCCAGAAATTCATTTTCCCCACGATCTTTAAAAATTTATTTTTTTTATCAAATACTTTGACATTTGTTTAATTTTTCCATGATTTTTTTTTTCCGATGATCGGAAAAATGACATAGCAGTGACGTGGATTTAATTTTACACGTAACACTGACGTGGAATATATATGAATTTTGAATTACACAGATAATATTAAATCATAATAAAAAGTCATAATTTCTTTTAATTTCTCGTTTTTATCGGGCAAAAAGGAAATAAAAAATTACTTTTGGCGCTAGAATAAAACGATTGCTTTCCTTTCCACTACCTCTGTCGAAGGGTTTCTCTCCAGACTAGTGTGGAAGTCTTTGCGTCGAGGTCTTCCAAACTAGTGGCACCGATTGCTTGCTGATTGCTGGCGCCGATTGCTTCATGTTTTCAGTCTTCCAAACCAGTGCGCCGATTGTTGGCACCGATTGTTGGCGCCAGTGCTTTGCCCATTGGTGGTATTGATTGCTGAAACGAGGGTTTTAATGTTTAAACCGAAACGCAACGTTTAATTTATCGGAATGGCATGTGCCTGCGAGCCACATCAGCGCCACGTCAATTTCGATTTGAGGGTAAAAAAATCGTGGGTAAATTGAACAAATGTCAAAGTATTTGATAAAAAATGAATTTTTTAAAAATCGTGGGGAAAATGAATTTCGGGCAAAGTTCGTGATATTATATGCAACTAACCCTTCATTTTTCAATAATAAATTTATCAATAAAAGAGAGCATACCCTTAGAGTATCTTGGACATTCAATACACAAAAGAATCAAATCACAATTTGGTTTCGCCCATGGATCAATTGTTCTAGAATTCAACTACTTTTGAGATACTCCATCTGTCCCACGAATTTTGACATGTATTCCTTGTTGGACCATCCCACGAATCTTGACACATTTCCAAATAAGGTAATAATCATTACTTTCTCTCTCATACTTTGTCACTTTTATTACCATCTCTCTCATACTTTATCATTTTTATACTTTATTACATACACACTTAAAACACTAATCTACAACTCCTTAATTCATGTGCCGAAATCAAACGTGTCAAGATTCGTGGGACGGAATGAGTATATTTTTAATAGTGTTAATGGATAATAATGTAAATATTATAATTTCTAATTAAAAATATCATTTATATATATATATATATATATGGGAGGGCTAGAATAAAAACACTCTTAAGTGTATAAAATATAAATGATTTTCAGCCCTTAGATCATCAAGATCTACGGTTGATTCGTAACCCTTTTGGATGAATTCGTGGTCCTGGGTTCGAATCCCAAAGATAGCAAAAATTTATTTTTCACAATTCGTAACCATGTTGGATGAATTCGTAACCTTGTTGGATAAAATTCGTACATTAAAAAACGTTTAATGTACGGTGGATGAAATCATTTTCTGCACGTGGAGATGGTTAAAATAAAATTCATTAAACGTACATGTATTCCTTGTTGGACCAATTTAAAATATAATAGATGCACAATTTTGATTGCATAGATGCACGGTTTCAATTGCATAGATGCACAATTTCGATTTGCTTGAGTATTTTGCATTGTTGGTTTCAATTGCATAAATTGCATATTTTTTAAGTGCACAGTAAAATATAATAGATGCACAGTTTCTTTTGTTGACTAAATCCTAACCATTAGATCTAATATTTAAAAGGTCAAGATTAGGTTCCTAGTTCTTATTTTAACAGAGGTTTTTATTAGAACCTCTTCCTATATATATATATATATATATATATATATATATATATATATATACACACTTGATCCTATCTCCAAATTAAAATAAAGATTCGAAATTGCCTTTGGATATTGATGACTTTGCATCATTTTTTCTGTAAGGTCTTACACTTTTTCAATACAAATATAAATATGTAAGAAAATTGTAAAAAAAAATTATCTACTGTCAGGAAAGTAGGTTGCCGTTCGGACGGCAACTTCAATCTCCGACCGACAAGCTACTTTTTTATTAAAATTTTTAATTTGCTATAAAAAAAAAGTAGGTCGTCATCCAGACGACAACCTACTTTTTCGATAGCAGACTATTTTTATTTTGCAAGCACATTGCTTTTTCGATAGCAGATTATTTTTATTTTACAAGTACATTGATTGAAATATTAAGAGTAGTTTAGACAATTTGAATATAAACACAATAGTTTTATAAAAGTGGGCATTTTTCATTATAATTTAACAAAGGTTTGACATTTTAAATTTTTATTCTTTTTAATATTGCCTGCTAAATATTAGTATGCATTTAATCACACAAGTATATATTTTAAAGGGAGGAAATCTAAAATACCCACCTTTTGCAAACTACATTTCTCATATACCCACTTTTTCAAAATGATTTACCCCATACCCATTATATTATTTTAATATTTCTTATGCTGAAAAAAGTTGTGCCTAATGATTGGGCGTGTGATTTGCAGTGTGGATTTCCGTGTACTGAGTTTGTCCACATGTTATTGTTTGCGCATAGCCTTAATTCTGCGCAATTAATATGCGCAGAGTTAATATTTGTGCGCATAGTTTGCAAATTTGAATTTAGCGCATTGTTTGCAAATTTGGATGCGCAAATTTGAATTTAGCGCATTGTTTGCAAATTTGAGATGCGCATAGTTAAATAATTTGTTATATTTTAATGTTTTATAAATAATTGTGCATTGTTTATATTTTAATATTTTATAAATAATTATAAATAATTTGAATGCGCATTGTTTTATAAATATTTTAAATCAAATTATGCGCATAGTATTGAAATCAAAAAAATTCGACAACTTTGCGCATTTGTATGGTACAATTTATTGCGCATTTTTAGTATTATGCGTATTGAAATCAAATTATGCGCATAGTATTTAAATTTATTGCGCATTTTTAGTATTATGCGTATTTAAATTTATTTTTAATAAATTTATTTATTATGCGCATAGTATTTAAATTTATTGCGCATTTTTAGTATTATGCGCATTTTTAGTATTATGCGTATTTAAATTTATTAATTATGCGCATAGTATTTAAATTTATTGCGCATTTTTAGTATTATGCGCATCTTTAGTATTATGCGCATAGTATTTAGATTCATGCTAATTTAAATTCATGCGCACTTTAAATTCATGCTAATTTAGTATTATACTAAAAATGACGAATTAAATGTAATTAGCATAATACCCAAATCTAAATTATTTAAAACAATGACATGCTAATGAAATTAGTGCGCACTTTAAATTAAATTTATTTAAAACAAATCTAAATTATTTATTATGCGAACTTTAGTTCATGAATCTAAATTACTTTATTTATTATGCGCACTTTAGTACCCAAATCTAAATTATTTAAAACAAATCTAAATTAAATTTATTTATTATGCGCACTTTAGTTAATGAAATTAGAGAACCACAAAGCCTAAAAAAAATAGTTAATAAATTTAGTGCGCAAAGCCTAAAAAAAATTTACAGAACCAAAATTTACTTAATACAGGAACCACAAAATTCAGGAAACACGCCTAAAAAAATAGGCTAAATTTTAAAAAAATTCCAAACAATTAGTTAATAAAAATCGTAAAAACCAAACCTCTCTCGGTGGGTTCATCTTCTCCGGCGCCGAGCTAGATCTCTGGAGAAAATATGTGTACGCAAAGATGGCGAATTAGGAGAATTCACGCAGAGAGGAACTTTGCGGAAGTTTTGTGGAGAGAAAGGTGGGACAAATTCAAATTCAAAATAAAATATAAAGAAGACAAAGCTAAACTATCCACCTCTTTTACAATTAAATTCGGTTAAAAGTAACTTCACTTTGTCAGGCATAGGAAATGGTGAAAGAATATGCAAGTACCAAGAGAAATAATTAAATATTGAAATGGATATGGGGTGAATTGTTTGAAAAAAGTGGGTATAGTGTAAATATAGGTTGAGAGAGTTGTGTAGTATTGTATATTACCACTATTTTAAAAATAATTAAAATGTAAAAAAGTGAGAACAAAATATTCGATTTTGGTGCAATTAATAAATCCGTGGGTGTTATATCACATCTCTGGATCCAGAGCAGAAATATCAGGTGTTAAGGGTCCACAGTTGTTTGCTACAGTTGATGAATCCACAAGTTATAGATATGCTCTAAACTATTTTGTGTGCTCTAAATTCAATCACACATCCTTTTATCAGTCTACTCACCAACCCTAACCCTACCTCTATTAATCATACATTAACATACACCTGCAATTCTCTATAATTATTGCTAGCTAACATTTCAACTCCAAAATCGGTTACCATTCTCATCAAATCCGATGAAAAAGGATGAATGAGTAAGAGTCGAATTCTATTTTGTAGAAAATGAAGGAAGAAAAATGAAGAATTTAAAGGATGAAATTTTATTTATCCATTATTTTTCATAATAAATTTACAATCAAAACGTACTCATAAAGTATTCAAAATATGTTGTGGCGCAAAGGCTCCTACACAGACCCACCTAATGGCACAACGCGCACATGTTTTGTCACTTAAGCGTGTGCAGCATCAACTTCACACGATTGGTTGTACGAAAGATATTGTAGTTTTTACGGGATCAAAAATTAAAAGTGTTAATTATACAACGAATTAATAATATTATTGTATTATTTTAAATAATATATTTAAATCTCAAAATGAGTAAAAGTGTGTTTTAATAAACATATATCTCTTACGTCAAAAAAAGCATATAACTCTTTAATATATTTTTATTTGATGATGGTTGGTTCGAAGCTCCTTATTCGTTCTTCTCATTATTTCCTCTTTTTGTCCCAGTCTCTCATTCTTTTTTTAGATGTCCCAATATATGGGCCATTTTCTAAATTAAATTAGCATTAAATATTTTTTCTTTTACTAAAATAAATTTATTTAAATATAGTCAAACATAGAATAAATAAGGGCAAAATTGAATAATTACAGTATTTTATATTGCTCAAGCACTATTTATTGTATTTTCTTAGTCTGTGTGAAAAAGTAAAGCGAACTATCAAGATGGGATGAAGGGAATACCATGTTTGGAAGTTTAGGAGATGACAATTATAAGGTGATGGCTAGTTTAAAACCCCGAGTTGCTATCTTTTTTTTAGTTTGTTTATTTCTTTTCCGTTGTTTCTGTCTGATTATATTTATGGGCACTCTTTTTTTTCTTAAAATTTTTTCCTTTGAATTTTATTTAAAGAAGTTTTAATAAGGTTCGGTCCTTAACATGCGTTTTGTGTGCTTTTATAGATTTTTTTTATTATTATTTTAATAAAATCACAATTTAATACTATCTTCGTCCCATGAATCTTGACACATTTTCCTTTTTGGGCCGTCCCACGAATTTTGACACATTTTCAAATAAGGTAATCATTATTACTTTATCTCTCCTACTTTATCACTTTTATTACCTTATTTCTCTTATTTTATTACTTTTATTACCTTCTAGTATCTCCTACTTTATCACTTTTATACTTTATAAACTACACACTTAAAACACTAATCTACAAGTACAACTCCTTAATTCTCGTTCCGAAACCAAACGTGTTAAGATGCGTGGGACGGAGGGAGTAATTCTTTACTATTATGATTGTTTGGTGATTGTTTTTGTTTCATCAATTAATTGTTTGTTTGTATGTCGATTGATTGTTCGTTGGTTTGTCGCCGTGTGAAATGAATTTATGCTTATAATTTGAGTAATTATAATTTGATTTATCGTGATATTCAATATGATCATATTATATTTCAACTCTCACATTTCGATTTCAGTTTAGATTTGATTGAGTTGGAAGACAAGATTAATGTGCTCCCTTGCAGGGCTTCTCCCAAACAAGGCAGGACTCAGCCTCACTTTTTTGCAAGTTGATAGTCTTGCCACGTCAACAACCATTTTACCAGTCATTTTCTAGTCTCTTTCTATCTTTTTTATACAAATTTGTAAGTGGATGACTTTACAAATACCTACTTGTGAGTTGTGATACATTTTTATTTATGTTCATGCTATTTGGATAAATTTGATTCAGAACAAATGTAATAAATTTTCATATTTTAACAAAAAAGAAATCATGCACATTCTTATTTTTTATTTTAGAATATTAATATATATATATATATATATATATTGAGAACATTAATTTCAGTAAATATTTTTATTTTTTGAACGAGAATTTTGACTAGTTTAGGGTGTGAATTAAATTGGTGATATGAATAGAACATGCATGAATTTTTTTTTTATTTTTATTTTTTAACATGCATGCATGACCGAAATTCGAAGCAAAAAATCATCATATTTTTTGTTGGTAATATTGCCAAAAGTCATCACTTTTTTTTTTTGGGTTTACATGTAGAACTTTTGTTTAAAAGCAAAAAATCATCACTTTTCTTCTTCACCGAAACTTAAAGGAAAAAATAAACATGTTTCTTGTCGTATATATTGCATCCACCTCGTATAACCGGCCGTCGAGCTTTCTTCTTTTCCTTTAATCTTTGGGTTCGTTTTTGGTTAGCAGATTGGCGACGGCGTCTCACCGGCCTTCTGCCTTCCTCTTTATTTTTTACCTTTGTTATTTCTAGGGTGAGAGCCGGGATTGTTTGGGAACGATGGTTAGGCCGGAGTTTCGGAAACTTTCTCTTCCGCTCTCTCCCTTTTTTCTTTCTTGTTTTTCTTCCTTTTTATCTTCTTTTAGACGAGTACTCTTTTTCCTTTTTACGGTTTTTCCCACTGGGTTTTCCGTAAAAAGGTTTTAATGAGGCTCGGCCCTTAGTCTGCTTTTCTTGTGCTTTCAGGGGTTTTTTTTTTTTAGGTTTTTCTTTTTAATAAAATGCAGTTTAATAATAAAATATATTGCATCCACCTCTAAAAAAATTACATAGAGAATGTTTATATATATATATATGTATATATATATATGTATATATATTTATATTAATTAAATAATAATAATTTATAGTTAAATTTCATTACAAAATCATCATTAAGTGAATATTTACATTTAAAAAGTTTGTAATTTATTTTAATTAAAATTTATGATTTTTCATTTTATTTTTAAAATATGTTTCATATATTAAATAAAATTATAATATATATATATATATATATATATATATATATATATATATATATAAACACCAAATCGAATTGATCTGAGATTCAAAGTGAAAAAAAATAAATATGAAACGTACCAAATATCCGAAACGACTAAAGCCTTCAGACACAAACGGGAAGCCCTTTTCTTAACTCTTGTAAAATTTCTGTCTGCAAAACACCTCCAAATTCTTTTGATTATATTTTATTTTTTCAATTAATTTTGTTAAAAGTCATTTATTTAGAATTTTATAGTGATTTTCTTAGTTTTGTATTTTTTTAATTATGTAGATTGGCGAAAATAAACTATACTTAATTGAATATAATTAATTCATTTTTTTCCATTTTTAACTATAAATAAATGGTCAAAAATTTTGAACTTGCACATGGCCCATGTTATCGTAGACCGTCATTGCGTATATATACATTTTGTTTTTATCAATTGAATTGTGCTTCATTATCATTTATATACGATTTTTTAAAGAACACACACACAAGGTTGGGTTTCGGATGCACCTACAAATGCAACTATATATAACCATACTAGTATTCGTACCATTATTTGTACAACCATGTTACTTCTATAATACCTCATTCTCATTCACCCAAAATTGACCTATGACACAATAAAATACCACACAATTTAATTCTCAAAGAGTTAAATTAAAATTCACCATTAAATTAATTATTTGTAGAAAATTAGTTTTAAGTTGACCAATATTTGACTAATTTTTTAGTACCGGAAACATTAAATTTAGCAGAATTAAATGGCATAGGATCGATCTACATTTTGAGTAGATGATCGCAGTATATTTATTTACTCAAAATCGATTTTCGATGAGTGAGAAATAATTAATTAAAGTTCGGTACTTGAAACGTGGAGTTGTGGAAAAATGATAAACATTAAAGATATATTAATGCTTATTCCACATTGATTTGTGGATAATATTTATTACAGTATAAAAGTTATTGCATCAGAGCATGTAATAGCATTGTGTGCACACGTGACAGGTTGCAAAGCTCACGCGCGCGCGCCGTCATCGCCGCATGCCCGTCCCCGGCTCTCGGCACCCGACCTCGGCCATGGACTTGGCAATTAGTCTTTGGGTGGTCTTTGAGCCTATCCTTAGCTCCCAACAGGCCTTTTCTTTCTGGACCAACGTTTTCTCGGCCCAAAGAACGAGGCCCAATCCGTTTGGGCCTATACGTGTACACATGGGCTCGACCCGACGGGAGGACCCATTGGTCTCCCAACTCCCAACTGGTAACACCCGTCTTAATGGGACGGGAGGGAGTTACATGTCAGGTTTCAAACAACAGGCTATTACTCTTGTAACTCCCCAAACAACATTTGAATTTCATCAATTGGATATAAGGTTGTAGGCTCTCTCATGGGTTGACTGTGCCTATAAATAGGATAACCACTCCATGCATCAATTCAGGGACGGATCCAGAATTTTTTTTATTGTGGGGGCACAAAATATAAACACACTATAAATATAAAATACGTTAAAAAAAATACTACATAAAAATTCAAATCTATTAGAATTAAAATTTACTACTAGTTTGTATTGACTTAATACAATCAAATTATTAATTATTCATTTATCTCTCATCTGACCGTGTAGACGATTCTTTATGATATTCATGACATAAAACACTTTTTCAAATTAAGTATATATTTATTGGAAATTAAAAATTTAAATATTTACTTATTTATTATATATTTTAATTTAATATATATATATATATATATATAATATATATGTATAAATAATTAGTAAAAATAGAAAAATTTGTGGGGGCACGTGCCCCTATGGCGTATAAGGTAGATCCGTCTCTGCATCCATTACACCTAGAATTCATGCATACAAACTCACTCTGGACTATCTGCATTCATATAGTCCAGAGCTTTGTCCTCGCGTCGTTCCAGTTCGTCGGAGATCATAGGTCTGCGGTACTGTTACTCACGAGACGAAGTCGTTTCATCTTTGGAGACGACACGCTTAACCGAGAGCACTACTGGGGTGTATCTCGTCTTGCAGATAGATGATCCTCCTCGACTCGGCTACTGTTTTTGGTTTCATTTTCCTTGTAATTTTTATTCAATTTATTTCCGTGTAATTTCGATCTTCTGCATTTCTATTACATTGTAACGCCCGCAGGCTATATTTCCAACATTATTTACATAGCCAATTCCAGCGTGCTGTATTGATTATCAAATTAGCTCGGTTAAGATTTACGCGCTCGTCGATTCTTTCTTCATGGCTAGACTCTTTACTAATCCCGCAGAACGTGGAGCTTTTTCTCAGGATGGTGGATCGAGATTTATACAAAGTTTCAACATGAGCTCGTTACGAGTTTTTCATGTTTATAAATACTAGTAGTAGTGTATCCGTGCAACACATGGTAGAATTATTTAAAAAAATGAGTTAATCTTATAATTGTGTTTCTAATTTTTAACATTTTTAGAAAAATGTCATCCACTTAGGTATTTATTTCTAAAACCACCAATTTTGGTAAAAAATTAATCTATATTATTTCTTACATAATTCGTCGATAGAATAATGAATCACTTAGACAGAATTTTCTCTATTCAATGTAAAATTATAGAAAATTATCCTAAATCCTCATAATTCAATGAGGTAGCTCACATTTCGTCATTGGATTCTATGAGACGAAACATAAGTTAAACTTTTTTCAAAATTAAGGTTCTATTAATTAAGTGAAAACATAAGGTGATGACATTTTCTGGAATGCTGTAAATTGAAGACACAAATTATGATTAATCCAAAAAATTATTATACACAAGTATGATGTTTAGGACTAATCGTAATTTATGGCTCAAACTTTGAAATGATTTGTAAAAATAGCCTAAACTATAAAAAGTGTAAAAAAATTACTGAACTTTCATGAAAATGCAAAAAATATCTTGACTTTTAATGAAAGTTTAAAAACGGTCCGACCTTCAAAAAATGTATAAATTGTCAAATCTTTACAAAACAACAACAACAACAACATGTCATGAAAGTTTAAAAAATGTCATGAAAGTTTCAAAAATAGCCTGGACTTAAACTACACTTATCCCTAATATTTACACCAGATCAAAAGTTAAGTGTGATTCAATTTGAGAAATTTTGTAGCATTGAATGACATACGGAGTATTTTTTACAAATATGTCAAGTATAGTTTTACGAAATCTTGTACTCGTACAATGCATGAAATCAGAGATGGCTCCACGTATTGTACGAGTACAATACGGGGACACGTTCTCCCACAATCATTTTTTATTAATTATATATGTAGTATCTCATATTGTCAATTCCAAATCCAAACTAACACGGCAACACATGGGTGCCCCCACTTTTTTTATTTTGTTTTTATTTTTTAAATAGAATATTGCTATTTAGACAAAAATTGTACGGACAAAAAAGGTTTAATATCTTTAAAAAATTGATTAATTTAAAATTTTTGGTTCAACTTTAAAAAGGATTTAGTAAATTTTATTGTTTTCTCCACAATGCAAATTTTTATTTTTATTTTAAAAAAAATATTATTTTTTTGTAGTTTTTATACTTTAAAAATAATAAAAATTAAAAAGGTTATTAAAAATTACAAAAAAATTATAATGTGGAGAAAATAATAAATCTAATATTTTTATTTGAACCAAAAAATTTAGATATAATTGTTTTTTAAAATATTTAATCATATTTTATCCGAACATATTTTGATCAAATAGCATATTGAATTAAAGAGGAATGTTATGCTACATACCTTATGTCAAATCTTCATTATTTACAGAAAACAAAGAACTAAAATTGTCAAATCTGCATACAATTTAAAGAGGAACTATTTACATAAGCTAACATTATTTAATTCTTCATTATTTGAGGAAGTCCTGTGCACAAACAAAGAACAAAAATTGTCAAATCTGCCCCATGGTAATATTTCTACAAATGATTTCACTTGATTTATAAAAGGAAAGCCTACATATTCTAAAAATTGATAGAAGTTTGTGTCTCCATTGGATTCAGTGTTCTTCTTTGGTTATTATTGTTTGGTTATTTTATTTCTGTTTGAAGAAATTGATTTTCGAAGAGAACCATGAAGGGACATGGAGATTGCAAAGTACCGAAAGGCACAAGAAGAGAAAAAAAAATGGAATAAAATAAAGTTGCAGAAAGAGAAGCTATATAGCAGAAAAAAGAATTTGGAAGAAAAAATGAAGGAACAAAGCTGTAGAATAAGTTAGCATAAAAAACAAAACACAAAATGGAAATACAAAGATTCGGAAAAAATGGAAGTAAAATAAATTGAATATCCGAAAAAAGAAGAAAGCTTCGAAAATTAAAAGTACTCGGCTTTTATATATAAGAGATCTCTCATTATTTTTCACAAATCAACTATCAAGTTCAACTCTTTGGACCAAAGATTTTCGATCTTGGTCGAGGGATATTATTATTTCCATGAATTATTGATATTTTCTTTCTCAAAAAATGGTTGAAAATAGACATGGTTTTGGGCCTCTATGGCTCACTAATATATGGGCCTAATGGCTCGTGAGGTGGTCCATTCATAGTAATCAATGGTTTAAATGAATGAAAGAGATATGGTAGTTGAAATTAAGTGATTATTAATTTAAGAATTAAATAAAATAAACATGAAAAACAAAGACGTTGACAACAACAAACCAACCACTAGGTTTAACTCTGAGTCAATGTAGACGAAACAAAACGTTTAAACTACTTTGGAGGTAATTAATACGATGGAATGAAATACTCCCTCCGTCCCATGAAGCAAGACCAAGTTTTCTTTTTCGTATGTCCCACGAAGCAAGACCAGTTTCTAAAAATAGCAAAAAATTTACTCTTTATTCACCTTTTTACTTTTTCACATACCACACTTAACACACAAAATGAAATGAAAATAGAAATTGAATGAAATGGAATGATAAACATTAATCGATTCTTAAGTTTAGTATGCACAAGGAATGGAATAGAATCGTTATTCATTTATGTAAATTTTACATTTTATATCATTCTCCTCTCTTTCAAAACAATTTTAGAGAGATAAAATGTTAGAAAATGAAAATTTTAGAAAGGGAGAAATTTTAAAGAGAGAAAAATTTGGAAAGAGAAGATTTTCATTTTTCAAAATTTTTAATTTGTCTCTTTATAATTTTCTCTCTTCAAATTTCTCTTTCTAAAGTTTACACTCTCTACTCTCTAGTATCTTTTTTCGTAAAATTTACACTATAAAAAGTTTTATGTCTATATATAAATTTTCTCACTTAATAATTTTCTCTTGTTGAAATTTATCACTCTAGAAATATATATTTTCTTAAATTTTATCTCTCTAAATTTTCTCTCGCTAGATTATTCTCTTTTTAGAAATTTCTACCTCTCAAAATTTACTCTCTTTAAAAAATTATCTCTCTAAAATTCATCTCTATAAATTTTCTTTCTATATATATTTTTCTATATAAAATTTTCTCTACATAAAATTATTTGATTAAATAATAAAATATAGTACATGAATAATTTATCAAATAATATTAATATATGAGAATAAGAACGGCTAATACCGTAGAGTGTGGATGGAATGACTATTCTCATTGTGAAATGAATACCGAATCCGAGTGGAATGTTGATTCTAAATCATACTCCCTCCGTCCCAATAAAAGTGACCACATTTCCTTTTTGGGTGTCCCATTAAAAGTGGCTACTTTCTAAAAATAGCAAAAGTTTACTTTAATTAAGTCAACAATTACTCACTAATTTGGTCAACAATTGTAGGCCACTTTCTAAAAATGTCAAAATTACTTTAATTAAGTCAACAATTACTCACAAATTTGGTCAACAATTGTAGGCCACACTCTATTAAAACATACTCCCTCCGTCCCCAAAATAAGTTCCTCTTTGGGGACGGCACGGGTTTTAAGGAAAATGATAAAGTGTATTGATAGTGGAAAAAAATATGTTATAATTAGTATTGAGAGTAGTGAAAAGGTGAAAAAGTGTTATAATTAGTATTGGGAGTGGTGAAAAAGTGAAAAGTAAGAATAAATAAAGTATTATTAGTGGTGGGGTAGTTGTCCAAAAATAGAAAGAAAGAAAGAGGAACTTATTTGGGGGACGTCCCAAAATGGAAAAAGAGGAACTTATTTCAGGGACGGAGGGAGTATACACTCAATTTCTTAATCTCCGTGCCCAAAAAAAGTGGCCACTTTTATTGGGACGAAGGGAGTAGTAAGACTTAGTAGTTAGTACTAAGTAAAAATGAACAAAATTAACATAGAAATCATCATTCAATTCCCTTCTCTATTCTATCACCTCCTTAGGGTTCATGGATCGTCGATTATGTAATCAGAAATAAAAATATCGAGGTTCTCGTATAAATTCTTAGAATTTTTAAATCTAAGTAAATATTCTCTCCGTCTCCCATCCTATAACAAGTGTCCTTGTTTGTTTCGACACAGAAATTTAAGTGAGTGTGATTAAAGAGGAAAAAGATAAAAAGTGGTGAAGCACACTTTTATTTTGTAAGAAGTCACTTTTATTTTATGAAACAACTCAAAAAGGAAAATATGATACTATTTGTTATGGGACGGAGGGAGTATAAAATACGGTAACCATGTCTGTGAAGTTATACATAAAGTGAAATTCCTTTTAATTAATGGCACTCAATGCGAATTAAACCTCAAATATTATGTCTTATACAATACCAAAAAAGAATATGAGCAAAAGAGAGTTTAACAGATCGATTCTCACTGTCACAGTCGTTGTTGTTATTAATATCATTAATTTCTGAAAAAGAATATTTATATTTTGATATATCATTGTAATGGAATGATAAAATTCGTAACGGGGTCTGAAAGTGAGGGGAAGGAATGTCACAGCAACAGTTGTTCTCTGTTGGTCCAAATAATAATTGGATTATATTTCTAGACTCAGATTTTATGGCTTCAAAAATTGACTCTTAACTTATTCAGGACCAAAAATTCAATTCTCAGGTTTACCCCATTTATATGACATATTTATACTCTCTTTTTTTTTTTTTTTTTTTTTTTTTTTTTTTTTTTTTGCTGCTAGCTACTCGAGATATGTATTGTTGGCCTTCGATCTAGTAAGTATTGGCTACAAGAATTTTGATAATTTATCGTGTTTAAGGAAAAGGATGTACTGATTAAAAGCAGAAGCTGAAATCATCAACTTATAAACAGATAGGAAAAGAAAAGTAGTTGGTGCTTAATTATTTGGTAATGCTTATATAGGGAGAGGTTCAAATAAGAACCACTAAATAAAATTAGAACAGAGAACCATTTTAAACCATTCGATCATCAAGATCTACGATGGATGCATCATCTTGGTGGATGAATGCAGATCCTGGGTTCGAATCCTGAAGGAAGCAAAAAATTTATTATTTTCGGATGCATTAAATTTAATAGCGAATGCATTAATTTATATAGTAGATGCATTGATTTTAATGGTTCTTATGTTCTCACGATAAGTGTGGTTCTCACTATAACCGCACCCTGTTTATATATATATATATATATCATTCTCTAAATGTAGGACACAATTAGTAAGTTTGGGCATGATTAGCAGCACTAACGAGATCCACACTAATATATAATTAAAAATACTACATATAATAAAATAATAGGCCCAAAACCAAAAGGCTAAACCTGTCATGTGTATAATACAAAATGAAGTGGAGAATTTCGATTACTACAAAATCTTTGGAAGATCAAACTAAACCGTAGGCACACTTGTAAAGGTGATTCTATCTGATTGCAGGGGATTCTCATCATCTTTTTTGAGCCCCCAACTTATATAATATATATGATGCAAATTTGGTGTTTGATTTAATTTGCTTTCATTTTGTCAATGTACAAATATTATACTCCTATATATTTTCTATAGGAGATTGATACGCTACAAACCATTATCATGAGCATGTATCACGAATAAGAATGTCAACCGGATCGGTCCATTTGATTTCACGTCCGTTCATTCGATTTTAAATTATTTTTGGTTCAGATAAATCGGTTTTTTTTTCAGACTTAAATATTTTGATCATAATCCCAACCCATCCGGTTTGGACTAGCCCGAACTCGCAAATTTATGATTGTTTTTATATTTATGATTTTTTTTATTGATAATAATCATATTCTTGTTTTAAAAAAAGACCGTGTTTTATTAATCAAGACACTTCGCCTCATTTTAAATACAAAAATTAGTGTTATTTCTACGTAAATTTACATAATATCTAATATTAACTTCTTTGTTGATAAGAATTGGATATAAATGATTATCTCTCTTTGATTTTTTATGTTATTATTAACTATTGGAGAAAACAAAAATACATTCTACAAGCATGAAATTAGGTCAACTCACTCGGTTTTCGGGCCAGTCCTATTGGGCTCAGGCTATTTTTGGTTCGGGCTTCATTTTTTAGCCCTAATTCTCCCTTTTTATCAGTCTATTTAGATCGACTCCGTTAGTTTCGAGCTTTATTGACATCCCTAATCATGGACATTGATGACCGGTAGTTCGCATTATCAATTTTCTTATATGCATTACATCATAAATTATGGTTAAGATTATTAAATTTTACAAATGACATGAAAATAAAGTCTAAATTATTATTTTTCTCAATTATCTTCAAAGGGGAGAATAAAGTTAATAAATAGGTGCTCAAAAAATACAGCATATCAATTTCTGCATTTATATATATATATATATATATATATATATATATATATATATATATATAGGAATTGGTTCAATTGAGATTTTCATATATTTGTAGATTTGAGATAAAATCACAGCCATTGAAAGTCCTTCATCTAACGTCTGATCATTTTTTGTGCTATTTCCATTATAAATTAGAGAAAGGCTAATATGGTCATTAATTATATTCATTAAACGTAAATACAGCGAATAATTAACAACAAATCTCGTTAATTAAGAAAGCTAATATATTCCTCGAAATATTGTGCATGCCGTTACAAATCTGTTTCCACATCTTCTCGGTCCAGTCTTTTTTTTTTCTAGGGTTTATCTTAACACTTTCTGGAGTTGGCCATGACTGTAATAGGTATTTTCGCAGACCTTCAAATTTTATGAACGAGCTACAATATCAATCCTGAACTTTAATAAATTTTATGGCTTTTTTTATAACGTACATGAAGTTCAATAAAAAAATGTGTAATGTTCGTTAATTTCACTGTTGAAGTTCATAAGCATATAATATGATGAACGTACGTGAGAATATTTTTCAGTGTTAAAAAAAATACATTGATATGTGGATCAGTAATGGATGGTTGTGATGATATCACATAAAAAATATTAAGTGCGTAAGGTTAATAGCATCACATACTTTGTTGGTACCGAATTTTAATAATTTATCTAAATCATCCTCTGTATTGATATTGATGAATTTGTGTATGTTCGTTAAATTATGTTCAAAGGTTCAAAGTTATTGTCACTCATGTTCATCGTGATACATCAAGATTTTATAAATTAACAATTTTATATAAATAGACAGGATGTACCCTTTCGGATTTTCTCAACACCTGCTTGGAAGAAGCACATTTCACCTTTGACACTACCTGCAAGCAAAGAACATGTATATCAAAATATGATATTGCCATGTTCGTTCTCTTGGCAAATGATTGATGACAATTTTAACTACCACGGACAATCAAGTTCATTAAAATGTACAATACGTTTATTGAAAAAATGCTCATGGTGCAAACCAACTATCAATTAATATTTCTTTGGAGATTTCTTTTCCACCACTCAAGACGCTGCCAAAAAATCCTAATGTCGAACAGGTTCGAATAAATCAAAATTTGAGAACAATAGAGTTTTGTTATCAAAAAGTGCAGATCTTTACTAAATATTACTATATCCATTTTAGTTGGAAAGAGCCCAATCGATGGGATTCTGTTGTGGTTCGCAATATTTGAAGGATTGCAATCTGACGTTGTTACCCTCTACGTTCATAAAAATGTATATAAGTAATTAAATAAAAATGAAAAATCTTAAATTGCAGATTCTTGGCATCGGTTAGATCTTTGCCAATGGAAGGACCAGATCTTATCTTAAATCTTACTCTAAGAGAGAATCTCAAAGGATGCGGACCCTATATATATATATATAGGGAGAGGTTCAAGAAAGAACCATAAATAAAAAAAGAACGGAGAACCATTTTCAGCCATTCGATTATCAAGATCTACGGTGGATGTATCATCTTGTTGGATAAATGCAGATCCTGGGTTCGAATCCTGAAGGGAGCAATTTTTTTTATTTTTTTGAGTGCATTAATTTTAACAGCGAATGCATTAATTTTTACAGTGAATGCATTAGATTTGATGGTTCTCACGTTCTCACAAATAATGTAGTTCTCTCTAGAACCACACCATATATATATATAAAAGAGTTACCGTGAAAATACTTCTTAAAATAAAAATAAAAACGTTTTTCAATGTACGAATTGTATGTAGAACACATATGAATTCATCCAACGGGGTTACAAATTGTGAAAAATAAATTTTTGCTACCTTTGAGATTCGAACTCAGGACCACGAATTCATCCAACAGGGTTACGAATCAACAGTAAATCTTGATGATCTAAGGGCTGAAAATTATTTATATTTTATATTTTAAGAATTGTTTTTATTTCAGCTCTCCTCTATATATATATATATATAGATACACACACTAGACACTACACTTGTACTATTATAAAGTGTACTTGTAACAAAAAAAAATAACGACAAAACTGAAATACAATATAAAATCAAAGATCTTAGTTGTGTTCAAATAAATATAAATACTCCCTCCGTCCACCAAAAATATGCCACAATTTTCTTTTTCGTCCGTCCACAAAAAATATGCCACATATATTTTTAGTAGTAGGGTCCACACCATTCCACTCACATTTAAAGTGGGACCCTTACTCCACTACCAACTCCACTCACATTTTATTAAAATCCGTGCCAAAAGTAAAGTGGCATATTTTTGGTGGACGGAGGGAGTAGCAATTACTAGATTCAGCTCCCTTTTCCATTAAATCAAATTTGATAGGAGTATATATCTTGTCGACAGTTAAAACTAACCTAGCTTTTACATTATCACGAAGCTAGCTAGTAGAATTTTTTTTTGCTCAGAAAAGGAAATTCATTAAAAGCACCCCATGAGGTACCAGAGATACCAGAGGCTCAAGGTGTTTATTCGATTTGATTATATTTGCACATCTTTTACATAATCCGTCCAGATCGATATCATGTATGACGTGTCTCCTATTTATGAGATTTATTGCTTTAATTATGGGGAGGAAATCTAAAATACCCACCTTTTGCAAACTACATTTTCCGTATACCCACTTTTTCAAAATGATTTACCCCATACCCATTATATTATTTTAATATTTCTTATGCTGAAAAAAGCTGTGCCTAATGATTGGGCGTGTGATTTGCAGTGTGGATTTCCGTGTACTGAGTTTGTCCACAGGTTATTGTTTGCGCATAGCCTTAACTCTGCGCAATTAATATGCGCAGAGTTAATATTTGTGCGCATAGTTTGCAAATTTGAATTTAGCGCATTGTTTGCAAATTTGGATGCTCAAATTTGAATTTAGCGCATTGTTTGCAACTTGTGCACATAGTTTGCAAATTTGAATTTAGCGCATTGTTTGCAAATTTGGATGCACAAATTTGAATTTAGAGCATTGTTTGCAAATTTGAGATGCGCATAGTTAAATAATTTGTTATATTTTAATGTTTTATAAATAATTGTGCATTTTTTATATTTTAATATTTTATAAATAATTTGAATGCGCATTATTTTATAAATATTTTAAAATTACACCCAAAATAAATTACAATTACTTTACCCAAATTACACCCAGAAAAATCCACAAATTACACCAAAATTAAATTACAATTACTTTACCCAAATTACACCCAAAAAAAATCCACAAATTACGTATAAATTTGGACAAAATACACATTTGGTGTATTAGCAATTTTCAACTAGCAATTTTTTAATCTATGCGCATAGTATTGAATTTCACAATAATTTCAACTAGCAATTCAATGGTCAATAATTTCAAAATGCGCATCCAATAATTTCAAACTAGCAATTCAAATTAAACTATGCGCAATTCAACTAGCAATAATTTCAAACTTGCAATTCAATAATATTCCAATTTAAATTAAACTATGCGCATAGTATAGAATTAGTGTATTGTTTTAAGTCAATAATTTCCCAATAATTTATAGAATTGCGCATAGTATAGAATTATAGAATATGCGCATAGTATAGAATTAGTGTATTGTTTTAAATTAAACTATGCGCAATTCAATAATTTCCTAATAATTTCCCAATTTCCCAATTCAATAATTTCTCAATTTAAGTCAAACAAATTAGTGTATTGTTTTAGAAATAATTTGAATGCACATTGTTTTATAAATATTTTAAAATTGAGATGCGCATTGTTTATATTTTATAAATAATTGATATGCGCATAGTTAAATAATTGGTATGCGCATAAGTCAAAATTAGAGTTTTACTAATTATAATTGTAATAATTATAATTATAGTTTTGTCAAAATTCTTGCGCATATAGTCAAAATTGTTGCGCATATAATTAAAATTATATTTTTAATTCTTGCGCATAGTAAATATTATAGTTTAATAATTGTAATTATAGTTTAATTCACGCAGAGAAGAACTTTGCGGAAGTTTTGTGGAGAGAAAGGTGGGACAAATTCAAAATAAAACATAAACAAGACAAAGCTAAACTACCCACCCCTTTTACAATTAAATTCGGTCAAAAGTAACTTTACTTTGTCAGGCATAGGAAATGATGAAAGAATATGCAAGTACCAAGAGAAATAATTAAATATTGAAATGGATATGGGGTGAATTGTTTGAAAAAAGTGGGTATAGTGTAAATATAGGTTGAGAGAGTTGTGTAGTATTGTATATTACCACTTAATTATGCATGTCCAACTCTAGCTCGATGAGGTTAACAGATAAATTAATTTACCATGAAATAAGTAACAGGATAAAATACTCCCAGATTGGCACGACAAAATATTTTTAATTGATGAAATTCTTAATTGCTACATAAAGTAAGCAACAATGGAAATATTACGAGTCCCTTTAGTCTGACAAGAAAGACTCTTTTTTTTTTTTGATCAGTAAAGTAAAAATTTTATTAAAAGAAAAGGGATCAAGGCATCAGGAATGCCAATCAAAACAACAAAACAAGTTTGAAGTCTTTGGAACACCAAGAAGTAAAAGTAATTCCTAACTCCACGATTTTGTAGGCCTCGTTCCAACTCCAAAGTCTCCCCTTAATCTGTAAAACAAGTCTATCAATATCCCAAGCCTTGTCCCGGAAACGACTATCATTCCTGCTTTCCCAGAGCAACCACACTGTTCCCACCCACAAAGCTTTAAGCAGTCTTCTTTCTCTCTTCTTTTTTCCAGCCGCAATGAAAGAAATGAAGTGTTGAAAAATACCTCTCGGATTTGCCGTTTTGATGTCAAGCCATTGAAAGATCTGGTCCCACACCGCCGCTGCTTTAGGACAATAGAGGAACAGGTGTTCCGTCGTTTCCTCACTAGAAACACAGGCATTGCACCATCTCTCCTCCACGCTGATCTGGACATTTCTTCTACTCAGATTATCACATGTTGCCAATCTGTTTCTAAGACATCTCCATGCCGTCACCTTGGCTTTATTTGGTGTTGGGGCCTTCCAAACCTTTGCCATCTCCAAAGGTAAAACTTGTTGCTCCTCTCTTGTTTTTGCCACAATTTCATATGCCGACTTGATTGTGAAGCATCCATCTGGTGTCGCCTTCCAGTTCCATCCGTCTATTACATCTACACAAGGAACAAAATCAGCTATAACCAACTGGAGATCCTCCGCAAACCCTTTCTCCCTCTCCCTTAACTCCCTCCTCCACTCCACCCTCCACACCCACGACCCTCCTTCCCAAAATCCACTTTCACCAACCAGCCTTTTCTTGTTCAGGCTCAAATTATACAGTCTCGGAAACACAAACTTAAGGGGTTTGTCAACCGCCCACACATCCTCCCAAAAGCTGGTATCAAGCCCATCCCCAATTCTTCGCCTCAAATTATTGATGAACCACCGATCTCTCCTTCCTCCTACCTTATCCACAATTTTCTGCCACCACCCTTTCTGTCCACCTCTTCCCGCCACCGAACATTCACCCCCTTCCCCCCACACTAGCCCCCCATAAATCGATTTGATCACCCTTACCCACAGAGCTTTCCCCTCCCCTAAAAATCTCCAGAGCCACTTACTTAACAGGACCTGATTAAACCAATCGATATTCCGAAACCCCAGACCTCCTGAATCCTTGTTTAGGCACAAGGCATTCCACTTGAACCAAGTGATACCCCCCATCTGTGTGCCTCCTCCCCACAAAAATTTGGTGAACAGTGAATTAAGTTCCTTAATCACCGCTTTAGGTATGAAAGCGAGGGATAATTGATATACCGGGATGGATTGCAACACCGACTTGACTAGAGTAATTCGCCCTGCCAATGAAAGGTGTCTCTTCTTCCAGCTTGCCACTTTGTTTGAAACTTTTTCAATCAAAAACTTCCAATCTCCAACACCATTGCTGCGCCCCCCCCACTTTAGTACCCAAGTAGTTGCACGGAAAGGAACCGATCTTGCACATGAGGAGCGATGCCCATCTCCTCTCAACTGCCTCATCCACTCCCACTGTCAGAAGACAACTTTTGTCGAAATTTACAGCTAAACCCGAGGCGAACTGAAAGAGAATCAGGAGTTTTTTTACGCTCTCCATATTCTTGTCATCTGCCTCCAACAAGAAGATAGTATCGTCCGCGTACTGTAGATGTGAAATGGGCACTTTATCCTTGCCAATCTTCGCCGGGACCAGGAACTGCCTCTCCGTTGCTCTTTCAATGAACTCGTTAAGGCCTTCCGCCACGATAAGGAACAGGAAAGGTGACAATGGGTCACCCTGTCTCAAACCTCTCTCCATTTTGAATTCTCCCGTCGATGACCCGTTCACCAATACACTTGCCATTCCAGATTCCAGACACCCTTTAATCCACTTCCTCCAAACTCCGTCAAAGTTAAGTCGATCTAGAAGCATATCCAAGAAATCCCATTGCACAGAGTCGTATGCTTTTGCGAAGTCAATCTTGAAGAAAATACGGCCCACTCTCTTCTTTTTTGCCTCAAAAATAGCTTCATTCAGGATAACCACCCCATCTAGGATGAAGCTACCCTTGACAAAAGCACTTTGATTATCGGAAATGATCGACCCCATAACCCTCTTCAATCTCTCAGCCAGGATTTTAGCCACAATTTTGAACAAGCTAGTGATAAGAGAAATTGGGCGAAAATCATCGAGCGACCCAGCCCCTTCTTTCTTCGGAATCAAAACAATAAAAGAGGCGTTACCACCTTTCGGTATTTTGCCGCTTTCATGAAATTCCTTCAAAACCTGGAGTAAGTCCTCTTTAACCACGTGCCACGCCGCTCTCCAGAATGTGAAGTTAAATCCATCGGGTCCCGGACTCTTGTCTCCACTACAGCTCCAAACTGCTTCTTTAATCTCGTCCAGATCAAAATCCCTGATCAGCCACTGCCTCTCGTCATTTGAAATTTTCCTCCTCATGAAGTCCAGGGGGAAATCGGGCATCAGTCGTTCATTCCTTTTGAAAAAAGCTTCAAAATGATTTCTCACTCTTGCTTTAACCTCTTCCGGTTTAGATATCCACGAGTTATCAAAGAGCATTCCGCCAATCTCGTTTTTAACACGTCTCCCACGAATTGCCCTATGGAAAAAACCCGAATTAATGTCTCCCTCTTTGAGCCATTTGATTTTGGCTTTCTGTTGCAGCATCATCTGTTTATTCTTCAGTTGAAGGGAGAGCAGGGCTTGAATCTCATTTCTCTTAATCACCTCTGATTCTTGAAGACCTCTCTGTTCGTCCACCTTATCTTTCTCTTGAAGTTCCTTCTGAAGTTCTTTAATTTTGTGATCAATCTCACCGAAAGATGTCCGATTCCACACCTTCAAGGCCTCTTTTAGTTTCTTTAGTTTCTCCTTAACCTCAAAAAATCTCCATCCCCCCACCTTAGTCCCTGTCCAAACCTGCTTGACCATCTCCTCGAACTCCGAATGATTCACCCATGCATTGAGGAACCGAAAAGGTCTTGGTCCCCAATCCTCCGATCTTGTAGTGAGAATAATCGGACAGTGATCCGAAATTGAACGTTGAAGTCCTCGTGCCGACGTCCGTTCCCAAGCAGCCAGCCAATTCTCATTAACGAGGAAGCGATCAATCTTACTCTTGCACTTTCCATTTGGTTTGTGCCAAGTAAACTTCCGGCCTTGAGTTTTAATTTCCTCCAAATCGTTCCCCTGAATAAATTCTTCAAAACTTCTTGCATCAGCCGCGCAAAACGTCTCCCCACTGCCCACACGTTCATCCCTCCTCCTAACTGAGTTAAAGTCGCCCAAGATACATACACTCCTATCCGTATTTTGTTCCACAATTGAGCTTAAGACATCCCACAAGATCCGCTTATCCCCTGTGCCGACTGGTGCGTACACGTTGATGATGCAACATAAAATATCACCCTCCTTGTACCTACCATTCACCACCACCGCCCCCGGTAAATCCCACGTACTAGAAGCTTCGAAAACCTCCCTATTCCACAAGCATACAATTCCTCCTGCCCTTCCCTCCGAATTCCTAATCGCTCTGTCTGTATAATTAGACCCCCACCAAGATTTACAAAACAAATCCCTGAACACCTCCATCTTTGTCTCCTGCAAGCAACAAAAATCGATCTTCTGCCCTTTCACCAAATCAGTAACATCTCTCTGCTTCGCAACACTCCCCAAGCCCCGAATGTTATAAGATAACAAATTCATTAAACATTCCTCAAAATACTCCTAGCATTTACGCAAGAAAGAAAATTACCTTGCGCCTCAATCTGTCGAGCAACATCTTCGTCTGGAATTTGACTTGAAAGCCCGATCTTCTTTCCAAAATCCCAGATCTGCTGACCTGAAATTTGCTCCCCAACTGTCGTCTCATGCCCTTCTTCGTTCTCCCCCTGTCTTTCCTGCTCTGCCACTTCCTCCCCCCTTCCATCAATTGGCTCTAAATCTGAAATGAAGTGTTCCCATTTCTCTTTCTCCCTGGCTCTATTCTTTTTCTTTTCTCTCCCTTTTTTTCCTTTTGAATTTTGTTCACCAAACCTTTTGCTTTGCTTTGAATACCTTTTGCTTTGCTTTGAACGACTTTGTTCCTCAGAGCTTAATATCTGAAGCTCGTTGACTTCGATCCTTTGCCCTTCCTCATTCCACGCCTTGTCCTCCACCACATTTTTGGCACCTTGACAATCACTGTACACAACTGAATCGGCTTCTTCCCTTTCCGGAATAGGGCTTCTATTCTCTCCTTGCGCTTGGGTCGACATTAAAGTAGGACCTCCCTCATAAACGCTTCTTCGTGGCCCATCAAGAGAAACACCAGTAAAGCCACCAGTTGGACTTTTTTCCTGTACATTCTGAAAGTCGGTCCAATTCTGTTCCTCCAAAATCTGATTTGGACTTTGAAAAGCGTGGCAGTCCATCTGCCCATCCTTAACGAATGGCTGAGTCTCACCTTCGACCTCAACCAAATTTAAAAGCATTTTCGATCCTCCCTTCACCGCCCCCTCAAAATTAGTTTCCTCAACAAACGTGTCTTCAACGGTTTGGAACAAAGGAGACGGAACGATGATTTCTTGGAGAACCGAAACATCACCATCCCTTTCACCGCTCTCGTTCCGATCTCCGAAGGTTGCAGATGCCGGATCCATGGAATCATCCCCGCTCGTCCATCCCGAATCCGACCCCGAATCCTCGAGCTCCGACTCTCCGATCATGGAAGTGAAAGGATTCTCGTGAATTTCCTCAATGCGAAACGTGAACCTTGCTCCATTAATACAACACTCCGTCACTTGATCAATGGATCTAAGGCCCGTGGATATTTGAATCAAAGCAACATCCAATTTTTCTTTTTCTTTCGTCTTCTCATGCATCTTCAACACCCGACCGAACTTTGCAGTTGCCAACTCAAAGAAACGAGGATTCCATGCATGTAGTGGAATCCCGGCCCACCTCGTCCACACAACTCGTTGTTGAAACACATCCACAACGTTCCATTTCCTCTTCCATTGAAACCAGAACTCACTCCATTCATCCATCTCCGTTAAAACTTTTTCTGTTGGCGCGTCGCAGACACTACGAATCAACACCAAATTTCCTCCCATCGTCGTCACTTTCAGTTTGCCAGCACTTTCACTATTGATTTCCTCATTAATCTCTTCCCACAAGAACTCATTTTTGATGAAACCCGTGAAAGCTCCATCTAGCCATCGTGTTTCCTCATCCGAAGTTTTAAACTGAAGCAAATCTGAAAGTCCTGACTCTCCTTCTTTGGATCCAGTGAGTACCTCCTTAAAAGAAACCCCCATCATCCTTTTTGCGGCATGCACGAGCTTATGCTTTTCCGGCTTTCTACCTGCGTCAGATTTTATTCCCTTCCCTTTACTTCCTTGGACCTTCACTTCTCTCTCGAATCTCGGTTTGAACACCCTAATTTTATAGCTCCCAATCCACAACTTATTCAACTGCACTAGCAAACCGTCCCTATCTTCCACATCTTCGAAGCGAACAAAACCGAAAGGTTTCCCTTTTTTGTCTCTCTTTCTTGGACAAAAGATGTCTGTCGGTTCTCTCACGGAACCGAACTTTCTCCTCAAAAAATCGAAGCTACATTCTTCTGGAATGTTGTTGAAAAAGAATGTAACTCTTTTTGCTTCATTCTCGTCTCTTTCTTTCCAATGTTTCGAAAACCTTTGAGTCTTTTGGTTTAACTGCTTCTTCACCATCCCATCTTGTCCGGTCCTCACCACCCCTCGTCTCCTCACCTCTCTCCATACCTCATCTCCCATCTCTTAAATTGGAACTATTCTGCCATTATCATTTACCAACAATCTGTCATCACCATTCACTCAACTCCAACAACAACCAATCAGTTGAACACAATCGAGGTAATTTGTTATCTCAAGCACTCAATTCAGTTCACATCCATATTTAGCATAATCACAGTTCAACAACCTCAAATAGCCATGGGATGCTTTACAACAGATCACTCACTCGATTGGGAGGCGGCAGATCTGTTATGGGAAGCGGCAGATCTGGGACGGCGGCTGGCGGTGCGCACGAAGGTCGGCGGCTGAGCTCTGGCGATGCGTGCGGAGGTTGACTGCTGGGCTTTGTCTGTGGTCAACGGCTGGGCTGTGGCTGTCTGGATCGACGAAAGCTTGAGAGTTGAGAGGAGACAACACTCACAGATCTGTTATGAGAAGCGGCAGATCTGGGACGGCGGCTGAGCTCTGAACGGCGTCTGAACGGCGGCTGGCGGTGCGCACGAAGGTCGGCGGCAGATCTGTTATAGTATCATCAGTTTCTCTCTCCCCAATTTCAAATTGTCGTTCCCTCACAGCGAAGCACACGATGTTCTCTCAGCGACAGCGACGTTTTCAGTGCAGCAGTAGCGCAACGTTCTTCCTCCAGCAGCATCGACGCGATCTTTCTCCAGCAGCAGCGGCGCGGCGGCGAATCCTTCGGCGTTCTCTCCCGCACGATCCTCAGTCAGTGACCTTCTCGAAGCGGCAACGGCGTTCCCGATGCGGCAGCGGCGCGACCAGATCTCCGATTCTTCTCTCTCTGATTGTGCTTGAAATTATGCTCTCATACAGGTCATAATCACAGCTCATCGGAGGAGAGCTCCCCGTATACAAGCAAGAAAAAAAAACCTTTTTGTTTAATTATGTTCCCGATGCGGCAGCGGCGCGACCAGATCTCCGATTCTTCTCTCTCTGATTGTGCTTGAAATTATGCTCTCATACAGGTCATAATCACAGCTCATCGGAGGAGAGCTCCCCGTATACAAGCAAGAAAAAAAATCCTTTTCGTGAATAATAATATTAATCAGAATAAATTGGAAAAGATATGACAAGAAAGACTCTTAAGGCAAGTCGAACTAAAGAATATGCTACTATAAATTAATACTAGTATACTAGATCGATGATGATTTTAATTTAGATGCTGAAAATGATTCTTATTTATATCCTTAAATAAACTTTTATTTTAATATAACAATTGCTTATACAGTAATATGCAGATCACACGAAAATACATGATATAATTAAATGAAGTATTTTTAATATGTAGGCTATACATAGTAGACTATATATAATTAAATGAAGTATTTTTAATATTTAGGGTTTAATAATATTTTCCCTTATCAAAAAAAAAACTATATATGTTTGAAAGTACTGAAGCTTCTGTGATTGAGTATCATGAACCAAGCAAGTTCAGTCAAAAAGTTAAAATAAAATAACAAGTACACCAAAAAATATAAATTGATTTCGACCTAAAATTTGAGGATAAAATAGACGACACAATTTATTTATTTTTAAGAAATGGGATAACAATAGTTGACTGCAAGAGAGAATAATTAAATTGAATTTCAGCAATAAATAAAATGGTACCACAAAAGCGTGTGCTAGATGGCAAAATAAAGAAGAGATGGTGCGCTTTTAAGACATTTCAAAGTGGCTCCCACCAATGCCCATTGGGATTCATTGTCCCATTTTCAACCAACATATGGAATATTTATTGTGCCAAGATTCCCAAATACATATATATTTATATACTCCATTTTGCAATATGGAGGGACCCACAACAGTTAATCATAGGTGTATTAAAATAATATTCATAATCGACATTTTAGTTAAGTTATTAAGTATTAATTAATGTTAATTTATTAGTGTTTCCAAAAGATTTATTATTAAGAGCAAAAAGAAAAACATAGATCTGCATGAGATTGGTGATTAGTTGGGTCAGTTAAAGAGTAAGTTTTGTTATTTTATGATTAGTTTAATGGTTGAAAATATGTGAATTTATTTAAAATTATGCATAATATAATGTGCATTGTAGGTTTAGCATTTTACAGGATAGCAAATAAATTACAAAGTCTTGTGATTTTTATATGTGTGTGATATGATATAGCGATTTATTTTAGGGTTGGTCTTGTATGCACCCGGTCGCATAGTATGCGATCGGTTACTTTTAATAGCATAAGATATACATTTGTTCGCACAAATGTATACTTATGTAATAGTACACGCTCTCATGAATAAAAGTAATATTTTATAAATATTATATTTCATGTAATAATAATTACTTTTTGTTACGACAATGATTACTTGACCAAATAGTTAAAAATATAAGTATTAATGGGTGAAAATAACTAAAAGTAAAAGTTTTTATGAATAAAAGTAAAAATTATTGTGAAGAAGTGTAAACTTTCAAATCGGTCGCATGCTATGCGACCGGGTGTACCCAATAATTTGCGTTTATTTTATTAGGGCGATAAAGCATTGATTAAAGATATTATAAAAAAATAAATACTTGGATATATATATATTTCGAGAGTATATGTTTAATAAATAAATATATTACAGGTGCAATAATCCAATCAATATTATAGATTACAGATATTGGAATACTAATTTTAACGATATAGCATTTTCTATTTTCAATTAAATTTATTTTATAGAACAAGTTTTTCATGAAGTTCGTAAGATATAGATCGTTCACGTTCTTTTATAAAATATTACTTAGATATTCTATTATTTCACTTACTAGTACGTCTGCCCGTGCGATGCACGACGAGCATTGAAATTAAACGGTATATTTAAATTAATAAATATAAATATTAGGTAAAATCAAATTATAAGCAAATGTAACTTATTATTTTTTCTTAAAGAAAATAGATAATCCACATCAATTACCCAGTAAAAATTCGAATTTGAAAACATCAATTTTCAACTTTGAATAAAGTGTAATGATAATTATATTTATTAAAATATTGAAAATTATTTAATAATTATAATTAACATTATTTAGTGTAATTTTATTTAAGCATGAATTAAATATTTTTTAGGTAAATATAAATTAAATCTAGCACTATTAAAATATAAAAGAATAATAAATTTAAGATCTTAAAGAATACATATATTATTAAAGAAAATTATAGTATTTAAACTCTTATAGTAATATATACTCCATGTATGATGTACTGTGGTGTACTGGCGTTAGGCATTTAGATCTATTTTACTCGCATCGCATCATATATAATATACATATAAATTGGGTAATTGCTTTTTTTTTTTTTTTGGACCTGTTTACTTATTTCTATGTATATTATATTTGAATTTTATAATTCTTAAAATTTGTAATGCTTTATTTCCTCTCGCTCACCATTACCCTACGGATACGCATAAATTTAATTTTTTACTCTGCATCCCCACCCTCAGCCCTCTTGCGGCGGCCTTACTTCCCTTATTTAATCACTCCAATTCCAGCCACCGGCAACCGCCTAAGCTCCATCCCATAACCACCAGTCTGTTCTGCTGTCCCGCCGCTCGTCACTCGAATTCTCACTTGCTTTTAGTATTCGAGTCAGCCACCAAAGTCCGGTAAGCGCGTGAAGCGAGGATTCCTTGTTGGAATACTTCGTCTCGATTGAATTGAGATGGATGATGGAATTTTAAATCGAGAAAATTTCTAAGATCTTGTTTTGTTTCTCTTTCTGCATTTCCTCTTGGATTTAATCCATTAAAATTTAGCTGTTGTTGGATCCCTTTTTTTCCTTTTAATAAAGTTTTTGACTTTTGTGTAATATATAGGTGATTGTAGTCTGTAGATATAAGTTGAAGTTGTGATGATGAATTCATCTCTCAAAAATTGTTAATAGTAATGTCTTACTTTTGAGATCTGAACAAAAATAGTTGATTCAATATTGAAGGTGTTGAATGAATTTTGTTCACTCGAATGAAGAAACCCACGTTTATTTAAATATGCCTATAATTTTGGAATGAAAAATTGTCAAAATTTTGCCGGGAATTTGTTACCGTTTAACTGGTGTTTTATATATTATATAGATAAGTGTGCTATTAAAGTATATTTGTGAGTGATCTGTGACGTGCAAATAACCGTAAATGAGAATTTGATTAGTATTTTTTTAGTATATCATAACATTCTTAAAGTTGTTTCTCTTCTTCTTCGTTTGACTTGAAATACTAATTTTAACTATAGTATTTCATGATAAAGTTGTTTCTCTTCTTAAGATCTTCCGGAATGGAGATATAGACAGAGGCAAGTAAAAATTAAAGTGCCATAATTTATTAGTTATATTTATATTGTTCCCCGAAATGATTGACCTTCCCTCCGTCTTATTAGTAGTGTCCCACTTTTTTTTTTTGGATCGTCCTCACTTTATCTATTTTCTATACACTTCTTAATTTTCGTGCCCAAAAGAAATGGGACGGAGGGAGTAGTAGCTAGTAATTAATTGGTAGTTTGATGCTTATATTGACAATCATAATACTTCATCCGTCCACCAAAGATATGTCACTTTACTTTCGGCACGAGTTTTAATAAAATATGAGTGAAGTTGGTAGTGGAGTAAATATCCCACTTTAAATGTGAGTGGAATAGTGTAGCGTGTAGGCCCTACTATTAAAAATAGATGTGACATATTTTTTGTGGACGGATGAAAAAAAAAATTATGGCATATTTTTGGTGGATTTGGATTATTTAGAAATTACCGACAAATTAATTCGATTGTGTTTGTCTGAAAAAGATTTTGTGGACGTTGACATGTCTCATGAATTTCCCAACTCATTCTCTGTCACCCAATAAACTTCAAATTCAGTAGTCCTATCACTCATTTAACTTCTGTCCCCATCATTTGAGGATTGATTATATAATGGATTATTACTTCGGGTGATGCTAAACTCCCACGCAACCATAAACTAGTTAAATGGAGTAGAAAAAAAATTAGTAATATATATTTTTTTATATAATGTATTTCATGGTAAAGTTGTCTCATGAATTTCCCAACTCATTCTCGGGATGATGTGGTGGATTTTTATTATTATTATTTTTTTTAAAGTTTTTTTTCCATATGAAATAAATGTGGTTAGGTGTCAATTTTCGGCTGCTACCTCATTAATTCCGGCTGTCACCTTGTCATTTTCGGCGCCGGCGAAAGAAAAATCAGTCACCAGACAAATTCGAGACAAAAACGAAAGGTTGTGTTTAAAAGCGGAATTTTCAAATTAGGTGCAAAAATCAATTCCATGTATACGTCATGGATTTACAGACAATTAACCCTTATTTTATTATATTGTCCAAATTATAGTTATTTTTTATAAAAACAAAATAAAAGTAAAAATGCTAAAAAAAAAATAAAAAAAAGTATGTACAATATAGACAATTCAAGAAAATAATTAAATCTTATTTTTATTAAAAAAATAATTTTAAACTAGTTTGTGGATGGCCACAATTTTTTTTAAGGAAATGTGTGGCCACAGATTTTTAATTCTGCATCATACCATAAAATTTTATCTTCAACTGAGATTTATTATTTCTTTCCTTCATTAAAAAAACTCTAATTCCTTCATTTATCACTTTTCCTTTCAAAATAAGTTTAAATAAAACCAAAGGACAAGGAATTTTTCATTTACTCCAATGTTACCATAATTTTATTATTCAAATTTTGCATAAGTGTTAGCATTTAGTGAGAAATCCTTTTCATAAGTGTACGGAAGTTTTAAATTTTAGTTACATTAAATTTTTAAAATCTGACTCAATCCATTTGAATCATATTCTTTTGTATAAAAAATTAGCATATGTCTCAATTTATTTTTTAAAATTTGGCTCATTTTGAAATCATATATATTTGATTGATTATATATATTTTTGTGTGTGGCAATTTTGGCTCCACAAGTTTATAGGAATATGGAGTTGATGAAGAAGAGGTGGTCTTGGGTACACTCGGGTGTACCGTATACTCAGGCTGACCCGTACCCAAATTCTGACCTACATTCTGATCCAAACTCGCATCTTGACTCAAATTGTGTAAATGATATTATTCGGTTATACAAATGAAATTATCTGTAATTGACACTATTGTGTTATACAAATAATATACTACGTATAAATGACTGTTAGAGCATTTTCATACTCTAATTAATTGTCATTGTGTAGACAATAAGTGTATCTACTAATCTGGACAGAACTGTTGCTTCATCAGTTGCTTCCGTTGTTGAGACACTCTGCTGTCTTTTTCCTGCTGGTTTTGAAGATAAGTTTGGAGATATACTTGGGCGATTCGTTTCTCTTGGATCTCCTTTTGGCATGAGAATTCTTCTACCCAGGGTTCCAGAGAACCCTATTTTGTGCAGCCGCAAGAAGACCTTCTTATGGGCCGCAGTCTAGAGCCCGTCAAGAGTCCTATCTCAACCTTTCTCTTCCTAGGGTTTACATATATATTGGAATAGAAGAGGATTCGTTTTTTGGCTGCTGTTCTATCTGATATTCTACTTCATATTGAGAGTATTTTCGTGCTAGGGTAGAGAGCATACAATACATGTGAGTGTGTTCTAGTTTGAGGCTTATTTCTTTTGTAAGTGCCGATCGTGGGTTTGTTCTATTGTGTTTACGATTGCTCCAGCCTGTTGGAGTAAGTTTATTTGTTGGGTTTAAGCGTTGAATGTGTAGCATTCAAGCTTAGGGAGTGAGTTGTTAATTTGCTCTCAATTATTCATCTTGGTGGAGGTTTGGGAAGATATAGAGGCTAGGGAGAACGAGTCTTCGCGTGCAAGTCCTTTGTATATCTTATCATCACTAGTGGATAATTTACCCTGGGCGTGGCCCCCCAGACGTAGGTGTGTTATCACCGAACTGGGTAACCATTGTTGGTGTTCTTGTGTTCTTCATATTTTCTACACGAGTTTCAGTTAGAGTCTCTCTGTGAGTTATAACTTCTTCACGAGTTGCTGCTTCAGTCTCTCTGTCAGTTTTAACTTCTGTGTGTGCGAGTTTATATGTGTTTGGATAGGCGAAACTTTCAATGACATTATAACATTGTAAATGACACTGTGTATAATTGACATTATTCAGAAATATAAATGACACTTCATGTAATTGACACTATAAGATTGTAAATGACACTATAATATTTAAATAACACTATAAGTTTGAAAATGACACTATAACATTTTAAAATATTATTGTGTCATTTATATAATTGAATAATGTCAATTATAAGCAGTATCATTTGTATAACTGAATAGTGTCATTTACATTATTTGAGTTAAGATGCGGGTATGGATTAATATGCGGGTCAGAATCTGAGTATGGATCAACTCGAATGTACGATACATCCGAATGTACATGAAATTTTGTGGATGAAGAAATGCATTTAATTTAAGGACAAGTTCATGGGAATATGAAATAGATGAGGAATATGGAGTACTTCTTAATCCTAGTCCAAAAACTTAAAACTCTTATCTTTTAATACGGAGTAGGATACAAAATTTTTACTAGAGTCTTGATTTAATTTGAAATTAATTATAGTTTTGTATCGAGTAAACATTATATATCAAGAAAAGGTTTGATTGCACGATGATAAACTAGAATTTAAATTTTTTAATATCAAATATTAATCACGTTACCACTAAATCAAGAAACTGGCATGTACATAAATATCTAGACTCAATCTGTTAGGAACATGACACACCATGACACCAATATATAGATGAATTTTACCGTTAAATTTTTCCTCTCTTTTTAATTATGTCCTCCAAATTTTTTTTCTCTTTATTTGTTTTTTTATTTTAATTCTTTTCAAAAATATTATTAATTTTGATTCATAAAAAAAATATTCAATATGAATGTTAAATAAAATATTATGAAAAGTTCTTTAATTCGATGTAAAAATGATAAAAAAAATGAAATGAATAAGTTATGAATGTTTAAAGTATCAAATTTAATTTTTATTTTCTTTTATTTATCTCTAATGTTGAACATCATACTCTTTCTTCATTTTGTTTTTGTTTGTTGGTGAAAAAATAAGTAGATGTCATTTTGTTTCCTTTCAAAAAAGTTTACATGATTATTTAATTATAAATATTTTAAATTTAGATATTTTTACACTATAGTAGTTATTAATGCAATTAAGGAGAAAGAAATTTGTATTAATTTTAATATCAACTTGTAAATTAAAAATAATTACATATCTTAAAATTAGAATTTAAAATATTATATAGACTTATTTAATCATGTGTGCGAATTATTTATATATATATATATATATATTTGTTGTTGATTTTTTTTTTTATATTATTCATATTTTTTCTGATTTTTAATTAGTTTTGGCTATTTGTCTTGAACTATTAATAATAGTACACTTTGAAATTTTAAGAGCTCAATATTTTTATATTAAATGACGGCAATTAATTTTGTTATATTGATGTTTTAGTGTTATTTGCTCAAAATGAGATTGACTTAAATTATTTTCTTTACAATCTATAAATTTAATTATTACAATACTCATTAAATTTAATATTATACTCATTAATGTTATGAAATTCACTATTTTAAATCAACTGCTAATATTTAAATTAATAGAATTTTTTATTGCCAATTAATTTAACTCATAAATATGGTATTTTTTACATAATTTAAAATTTTAGAAATAAATAAATATATCGTGACATATACATCGAGGACGCGAAGTTAGTAGTTAGTACTAGTCTGAATTCAAATTTTTCTCATCGACTAATTACCCATTTACCCCCTTACTAACGGGATGCAAACTGCCGTTTGGGAAAATCCAATTTTTGATTTTTTTTTTTCTTCTTTTTCTATTCTTCATATTTCCTTTTTTCCAAAATAGGAGGCGAAGCGTTTGAGAGAAGCCAACCCCTACTGATCGCCGACAACACAGGTATTTGCACCTTTTTACCATAAATTACAAATAGTCAATCATCAAGGAAGATCAAACTTTGTTTCTCATGATAAAATAAAATATATTACAATGAATTAACTAAGTTGGTACAAATTAAACCATAATCAAACCAACAACTAAGCAAGTATAAACTAAGCCATATATGCAGTTTCATATCTAAAAATAAAAGATTAAATAAAATAAACGTGTATGGTTTTTATTACCTAACACATTAACTACATGACCAATGTGGTCCAATATGTGAAACTGATTATTCTTTTCTATATGCATGTATCTTTGTTAGGGGTTGTTTGGACCACTCGAAACATATCCACATATTACATATACATACATATCGCCTAGGGTTATTATAAAAAAATAAAACTCCAAAAGTAAACTCAAATGGGTGTCACTTTCTTTATATTTTTTTCTTGTTTTCCTAAAAGAGTATAAAAATATAGTTTGCAGATTTCTTTTTTCCGAAATCCGAAAAACACTCTCTTGTTTTCTTGTATGATTTCGACTGATGCACCAAGTTCCAAAAGATGAAAATAGATATATCATCTTTCTAGATATTGTAAATTATTAAAGGAAATGTGGATAGGAATGGGTTTGATTATGGAGCAATTATTAACCACCCAATTAGTGTATATATCTGGAATATATTTAAAAATGGGACCATGAAATTTGGTCCAACACATGCATTTTCATAAAAAGATGAGGATTGATTAATTAGTTGGTAATTGGATAGTCCTAAATAGTGAAATTTATATTGTGCATGGCAGGAGAGAAAAGAGTAGTAGAAGAATGAAATGAAACGATCGTGCAGCGAGATTGTGGTCGTATAAACCTTGTGCATGTAATGTAAATATTGAATTTTATGAAATTTTGGAGATAGTGATGGGGCAAGGGCACAGCTAGGGTTTGGAGATGTTCTCTCTTTGTAATCAGGATGTGACCTGTCCCAAATTTATGGCCATATATAGATCATATATTTGGAAAATAGCTTTAGATTGAGTAATGTCCGTGTCTCATTTAGCTTCAATTTTGACATTATAACATGCTCTTCACTCAAGCATAACGCTTAAATCCAAACCGATAACTATGATTTTCAATCAAACTATACTACTTGTAATCACTTATAATGTGTTGGTCGTGTAATTTTCTGCGTATTTTTCATGGCGAGGAGCTACAATCATTACTCTAGTTCCTTTTTTAATATAAGTGCCTTATTTTTTGTTATAAATTTATCATAAATGAGATATAAAAAACATATATAGAAAAAATTTATTAAATAATTCTTTTCGGATTAATATTAAGAAAAACTCAATTTCATAAAAATAAATTATACCCATCATCTTCCCTGCTTAATTCCCCCTTTTTTTTAAAAAGAAAAAAAGAAAACTCCCCATCTTCTACACTCCGCTCTGTACACTTTGCCATTCTCCAACCCCTATAAAAACTCCACTCCCCATTTTTCCCCAACTCACTTCCCTCATCTAATTAATTCATCTTCTAAAGGGTGAAATGTGTTGTCTTCCATCTTGCCACTATCGGCTGGTCTTTTACCTCTAACAGTGCCTCTTACTCCTTGCATTATCGTCGCTCATGATATAAGTGTACGTTGATTGTGTTTATCTTTACACTCTTACATGCTTAGTTGTGCGAGTGTGTAAGCGTGCATTAGCTTACACAAAATACGAGATCGTGTGAGCGTGTAATCGTGTATTAGCTAATATTAATCTAATGCATGCTTATACATTAGGCCGTGCGTCGTGTGAGAGTGTAAGTGTGCATTAGCTAAAATTGACCTAATGCACACCTACACGTTAAAAAAGTAAAAAAGTAAAATAGTAAGAGTAGTTACATTTTATATGTTTTTATAAATGTGGGTATTATTTGTTTTTGCCATCTCAAAATGAATATATTTTTTATTTTGGCTTTTTTTTTATCTCATAGATATTCTCTATGGAGAAAATAATGAAAAAATGATAATACACCATTATGCCATGATAATATAATTAATTATGAATTAGAATTGAAAAAAAAACAAAGCAATTTGAATTTTTTTTCCATACTATCCATCATTCAAAACATGTGAGAGAAGGTTGAAAATACCTTTTTCTAAAAGATAACGCACACAAATTAAAATTTTATAGTTTGATATATTTGTGTGTATGTAGAACCATCAATGCACAAGCACAATGGAAAGATATTACTATAAAGATAGGAGTAGGTCTTGAGTGAAATCGATCTCATTCAAAAAATGGGTCTGACCTGATCGGACCCTCCACATGATAGGAGAGGAGTAGTCGAGGGCGCGGGCATGAAGCTGAGGGTGCATTGGCGGGTGACTGGCAGAGCAATGACACGAGCGTGGTGCAAGGGTACGCCGGCTGGAAGAAGAGGCGGCACGGACGAGGGATAGAGGTGTGCCAGCTGGAAGGAGAGGCGACATAGGCGCAAGGCTTGGTGTGACACCCGAGGCAAAAGTAAGGAGTGATCGTCGATGTACAAGGCACAGACAAATAGCAACTCCTATAAATGCTTCGAAGCGGAGGGGTACATAAATTAACCGAAACATACCAGAAAGAGAGAGATTAAGAGAATATACAGGTATGGGACTCATATCAATGAGATGCATCTTCTTTTCTAGTGCCCATGTGGAAGAAACTCCAAGGTTAAGCGTGCTTGGCTTGGAGCAATTTCAAGATGGGTGACCTCCTGAAAAGTTTCTCGGGGAACGTGTGAGTGAGGACAAAACTCGTTAGAAAAAACTCGCCACTACAAGAAAAACGCTAATAGACAACGGACGAAAACCATTGTCTATTATAAAAACGTCTGTTGTAAATGAAGGTATTGTCTATTGGTGGGCGGTCATAGACAACGGTTTTGTGTCCGTTGTCTATTCTCAAATAGACAATGATATTGGACCGTTGTCTATTCTCTGACAGACAACGGTTTTCGAACCGTTGTCTATTCTCTAACAGACAACGCCTATAGACTCGTTGTCTATATGCATATAGACAACGGACACGCGTCCGTTGTCTATTCTCTAATAGACAACGGTCTGAAGACGTGTTGTCTATTTCTTATGGATGTCACAGATTTTGTTTTGCAATTATATTTAAAATTTCCTATTTTTTCGATCTATATTTCATTAAATCTAAATACAGAATATAAAAAGTCAATACAGAAATTAATAATAAAAATTCATACATTAAAATGAAACATCATCCTACATCCATTAGTATCAAACATCATCATCCTACATTACATTAGAATCAAACATCATCGTCCTACATTAACATTAGAATCAAACGTCTACGTCCTCAGCCCCTTTATCCCGCAAGCATCCTTGCAGTTTCTCTTGAATATACAACAAGCACTGAACAGAGCTCCTTCAAATCTTGGGGCTGAATGATGTTAGCTAACAGAGAGCTTTAATAAATGCACTAAAGTTAGCTCTCTGAAGAAACTAAAAAAAAAATGAGAGGAATGGGTGTAACCTGTAAGTAAACTTGGACGGATTTAGGACAAACGAATTACTGGGCCAGTACCAAGAACTGAAGGCAATAAGGAGGAAGGCACAGAAGCTTTAATTTGATTCACCTGTCATTGGCAATTCAAAAACACAGAATGAAGTGTTTTAAGTAAACAAGATATTATTGAATCAGGAAGCAAATAAGTCTCACCACTCCACCTATATTTAGATGTTCAAATAAATAATTTCAACTAGTGGATGTTCATACTTTTGGCAAACAATATACCTAATAGGAACCGGTAAGAAACTCGTTGAGTTATTATGCTCAAATCCAGAAATTATTTGTTTACAGCACACTTTATTTATTTGAAGTGATATTTGAAGCACGCAAAAGGATGGATTAAAGCAAATAAGTCTAATAACTTATGAATTAAGATCAATTAAAGCAAGACTCTAAAAGAGTGTCAAACCAATTTATGAAGCACCAAGCAACAGATTTGAACAAGGAGAAAATTTGAACAAGAGACGGCAAGGTTTAGAACGCTTGTGGAAACACTCTTGTTAATCGAAATTGAATCAAATACTCAAAGACTGATAAACCTAAAACTACTTTAATTTACTGGAGCGTTTATTCTGAAAAAAGTTGCATGTTACTTCACATAGAACAACAAAATCAAGTAGTATGCAATGTTACCTTCTACTTATAATCACAGACAGCATCATTAATTAAGGTTTGAGAATATTGAATATGCAAAATGATTATCTTTATTGAGTTCTAATCCATAAAAGTATGTAAGAGCCACAACCCTAAACTATGATCTGGCCTTGCAACTCATCAAGCGAAAGGCTATTTGTCTTTGGCATATATATGGAACAACCATCTAGAATTAGTAATGTCAACAAATTATTCAGCTTAGACGGGAAAACCAAGAATAATTTGACAAAATATTGCACTTCTATTTGAACCAAGCAAAAATTACTAAAGCACACAATCCTAATATCCACACAGCTTCAATTCTAAAGTAAGTTCCTATATTCATGAGTAGAATACAGGAAAACAAATCGATCATCACAGAACTTGAGAATTACAGTCTTATATCAACAAAACACATAAAGCGTAGCTCTGCTAGTTACCTTGAGAATACGTAGAAAACGTGAAACACTCTGCTTGATTAACCGTTGCTTGAATTAAAGATCACATTTTACTAAAATCCAACGCAATTAATTAACCTACAAATATTTATCAAGCAACTAAAACATCAAAGATGCAATCAAATTCAACCCGTTGTCAACTGCACTAGCTAATGATCAATGGAGGAAAAGAAAATCTAACCTTGAATTCAGCTTCAGCGGCATCGAGGCGGCGCTGCCGCTGAATCGCTTATGTTGCTTCCCGTTGTCGAGCAGCTTCCTGGTTGACCTTTCTCTCTCTATCTAGCTTGAGCTTCGCCCTCTGTTTCCTCTCCCTCTGCTCCTTCTCCAGCTTCTCTCTTGCTCACCTCAATTCAAAATCCATTACACAAATTAGGAAAATGAACAAAAAACCCATATATTTTCAAACAAAAAATCGATCAATCTCGACTACAATCAAAACCGAAAAACAAAGAAAAGAAATTCAATACCTAGATTTGATTTCGCTTGGTGAGAGGCGTGAGTTCTAACTCATCCACCACCGAACTTAGACAAAAAGCTCCGGTCTGGTCTGGTCTTGAAAGAATCAAGTTCTGACCGGCAACTCCGGGTTGGACATAGGCGGCCGAGGGTAGGAATCGGCGATAAGGCAAGGACATAGGTAGCCGAGGGCCGGAATCCCCCGACGAAAGAAGCGGCGGGAATAGATCCGGTGAGTGGCGGGGGTTTCCGCCACTCACTGGACAGCGGGGGTAGCGTGGGCGATGGAGGATGGGGATTGACGGTGGTGGATGGCGTGGGATGACAGTCGCTGGAGCTTGGACGCCGGTGGTTGTGCTTGTGCGTGCGAAAAAGAGAGAGAACGAGAATTAGGGCACGCACAAGTTAAGGAATAAATTCCTAAATGCTGCTATGTACAACTTTTGATATAGAATGTACAAGTTAGGTCTCGGTTTGTTGAGCTTCTTTTTTTTTGCTGAATTTTTTGGTATAGAATTCCCTTCTTGATCTTTTTCTCTCTTAAAATAACCGGTTGTCTAAATGATTATAGACAACGGTTTGGTGAAATCTATTGTCTATTAGGGCGGTCATAGACAACGGTCCAGAACGCCATTGTCTATTAGGCGGCCATAGACAACGGTCCAGAAAACCGTTGTCTCGCCACAAATAGACAACGGACTTCGTTAAACCGTTGTCTAATGGTAATAGACAACGGTTTTCTGGAACGTTGTCTATGACCGCCATAAATAGACAACGGATTTTTCAAAACCGTTGTCTAAAATCATATTAGACAATGGGTTTTAAAGCATGTTGTCTATATTTTGTTGTCTATCAGCTGAATTCTTGTAGTGCGCGTTGATCTGTGGGGATAGCTGGATGCTACAAGTGGTATCAGAGTCGAACTTCTCGCAGTACGATGTGGTTTGGGGACGAACCAAATGGAAGTTGGTGGGCACGTGACGCCCGGGGCAGAAATAAGGAGTGATCGTCGTTGCACAAGGCACGGACAAAGGGCAGCTCCTATAAATGCTTCGAAGCGGAGGGGTACATGAACGTACCGAAACATACAAGAAAGAGAGGGATTCCGAGAATATGCACGAATGAGACTACATGTTTGAGGAGAGCTTAAATGATTTGATTGGTGCTACTCATATCAACAAGATGCATCTTATTTTCTAGTGCCCATGTGGAAGAAACTTCGTGATTAAGTGTGCTTGGCTTGAAGCAATTTCAGGATGGGTGACTCCCTGAGAAGTTTCTCGAGGAACGTGTGAGTGAGGACAAAACACGCTAGAAAATATCAATGTTGGTCTGTGAGGATAGCCGTTAAATCTGGAGTCGGGTTGTTACACTTGGAACGCGCTGGTGAGAAGGTAAGGCGTCACAGCCTCGACGAATGACGCAGCGGCGATTTGAATGGCGGAGGTAGAGAACTTATACTTATTTTGACAAGTAATTATTGTCGTAAGAAAAATTAATTATTGAAATCAAGAAAGGTAATGGTCCAAAATATGAATAATTCGAAATAATTATTATTGTGATGAATGACATGAAAAATATGGAGTAATATTTATAAAAAATTAAAATATTACTTTTTTTACAATAATTTTTATTTATATTTACAATATATATATATATTTTTACTTACTCAAATCCGACTCGCTCTCCTCTTGTCCGATCACCATGCCCGTACTCAGACCTATCTAATATATGAGATCGGGTGTACAAAAGATTTTGCTTAAAGAGATATATATGCACAATGAATAATGAGAAGCTTCGCCGAAATAAAGATCTTTCTGGAGCAAAGGATAGTAGTAATTAAAACACAAAATTTAAGCAAAATTCATTATACTGCTAGGGTTGTTGCAATATGTTCCCTCTAACATGTAACAGACCCCATTTATTATGGGACTCAATTCGACTATTGATCGTTTCTATATCTTTTATTGCTTTCATATAATTACCTGGTTTTGTGGATCTATGTTTATTAAGATAGCTCACATATATGTACATATACATACATATACATATACATATACAATTATAACACATACAGACATACATAGATGATAGTTCGATGGTAACATTTAACATGCTATCTTGGCATATTATGTGCTCAGACGATAAGACTTTAATTATTAGATAGTCTCTTTATTAATTTATGTATTTCTTAAATAATTTTTTATTAATTAGCAGGTGGAGTGGTAGACCTTGTGATCTAAAGGCTACAGTATGACGTCTCTCAATTTTTTTACAATTCGAGATATTTTGTGGACATCAATAAATAGCAATGTTTGTAAATGTTTCTAAAAGTTGATTTAGTCCTATCCTTTCCATACGTACTAAAACAAATATTTAATGTACTTGAACAGGAAAATATATCATTATATTATGGAATTTTGGCAAATAAAATCATGAACTATTTCAAATTTGTAATTTTAACGTGACTTTTAAAGTGTGGCAAATTAAATCACCACCTTTTCAATTTTTGCAATTTCGTCCCCCGAATTTTTTTTATCGTCGAATTGTTGAGTTGGAGTTTACGTGGATTAGTTTGCCATGTAATATTCATGTTACGACGTTATTTTCTATAAAATTGCTAGATATTGAAAATTATGGTGTAAAATATAGAATACAATGCCTTTATAATTTGGAGAAATTTTTAATTGAAATCGTACGAAACGATATCGTTTATGCCTAACAAAAACGACGTCGTCTTTACTAATTCACGTAAGTTCCAATTCAATATTCTGGCGATCGAAAAAAAATTAGGTGGACGGAATTGCAAAAAATGAAAAAGATGGTGATTTAATTCGCCACACTTTAAAAGACACGTTAAAAGTGCAAATTCAAAATAATTCATGATTTTATTTGCCAAAACCCCTTATATTATTTAATCATCTAAATTAAAATATATAGTGTCAATACCATTAAGCCGGGGTATATTAAAAGAAATACACATTCAATAATAATAGGGGACGTTTATTTTGGATGATTGATCTTGATTGACAAAAAAAAAACTCATTTATTTTGATGGATTGAAATTTTGGTAATATTCCAAAGCTCTTGATTATTTCTATTATTTAAGCTAGTTTTGTTTTATTCATATCCCATTGAAAATAGTGGGATTGGAGAAATCCTACTCTTGAGGATAAAAATACGTACTTAATCATTTATCTTATCAATTATGCAAAATAAACGTATTTTGAGTGGACTATGACTTTGTAACGGATAGACTTACTCTAGCATGATCAAAATTTAAATTCAAATTTCGTAGAGGGGAAAAGTTAAGATAATACTAAAACAGATTAGTTTAAGCTGATAATAATAAAACAAATTAAATTGTCCAGCTTAGTAACACAATTTTAATGATATTGAGGGATGTGTCACAAAAAATATGTATTACATATTTTGTGTAACAAAATTTAGTGACATCCGTACATGCATGACTAGGGATATTATAAAGCCTAAAATCAACGGATCGATCCAAATAGATCTATAAAAAATGAGGGTCCCATTGGCTCAAATAACCCGAATCGAAAATAGCCTGAGCCCGAGCCTGAACTCGCCCGAAAATCAAGTGGGTTGGCCCTATTAACCGAACTTTTTCTTAATAATTGATTTTCATACTCTATTACTTTACTTTTTAATTCGATAATAGGATTTTGATACTTATGGAATGTGTTTTAGTTTTCTCCAACAGTAATAAACATTTATAACATAAAAATCCAAGAAAGATAATCATTTATGTTAAATGTATATTCAATTCATATCGGTAATGAAGTTACATATTAGCTATTATGTAAATTACACTAATTTTTGTATCTAAAACAAGGCGAAGTGACTTGATTAAAAAATAACAACCTATTTTTTCTTACAATAATTTGTTTATTAATAAAAAAATCATACATATAAAAGAAATCGTAAACTTGCGGGCCCGATGAGCTAGCCTGAAACTGGGTGGGTTAGGGTTAGGGCGAAATATTTTAGCCCGAAAAATAAAAAAATCGACTAGCCCGGAACCAAGAAAATAGCCCGAATCTAAATGGGCCAATTCGAAACCAAGTAGACCGGCCTAATTGACATCCCTAAATGTATCTATATATTTTTACTACATATAAAAATGTAAATAAATATTTTTACTTACAAAAATTGATACACCCTCAAATGTCACTATATTTTGTCATGCATATTTATTTTTGTGACACACATAATATTCATTATAAGATGACACAATTTTATTTAATGACACTTCTTAAGGTAATAATTCTTCAAAAATTATGTCACTATTATTACATTTTATTGTAGTATAAATTGATTAATATCTAACTACTGAACCTATAAAATAAATATATTGGCCAAAAGCACTTAAAAACTTAATCCTTAAAAAACCATATATATTGTCATTGTGTTGTATTTCACATAATTAAAGTAAAATAAAATAAAACAGTCGGTTTTATGCTATAAAAATGTTTAGTATCACGGAGACAGTGGCGTAATTTAGTCAAAGCAAAGCATTAATTGAAACGATTATGACTGATCGATGCTAGTCTGAAAAATAAGACTAATTCCTAAATTTTATACAGAAAGTAATCACCATCAAACTAGAGAAGTTCATTTTGGATGAGTCACGAATATTTCACAAGCAACACTATGATTAGTCAATTCACATATTTAGGATTCATTGAACTATATATATTCATTCAAATTTCATGAAATTGAGGCCAAGAAAGAATATTTGTTCTCGTTGTTCGTTTTAATTATTTATCTATGGACCATAATCGTGTTAACTTAATCACTCTTCTAATGTGCAAATTGCAATGCTCAAATTATATGCTACATATACATGGAATTTTTGCTATTTTAATGGTTAGAAATTAACGAAAATTGTGCCTAATCTTGCGACATTTTATTCAATTTAAATCAAAATTCTTATAAATTTACTTCAGAATAATCAAAATAAACAATTCTAGACAAAAAACTTTAATTTGCACCTTCCTCTTCTGCAAGAAGCAAATTAATATGCTTGAGCTAGTTCATGAGCCCCTAGATATATAAGCACAATATTAAACAAAACTCATTTTAATTGCATCTGTAAAAATTTCAATAAAACTTTATTTTCACCTTTGGTTCAACGTAAGGATTGTTCACACACGTATATATTTGGAAAAATGATTGTTTTATGATGGACATTTAAAAAAAATGCTATAAAGGAAAGCGATGTAGATAGGATAGTGAGACAATGTCAGTTGATGATGGTGGTGAGAGGAAGCAAGAAGTTCAAAAAATATTTTTGAACTAATTGTTTCATGTTTATGTGATGTAAGGTGATGTTTTGTATTGAAAAGTGGTAAATAAAAATTCTATTTCCCAAAAAAAATATTATATCTTTAATTCCTCTAAAAATATTATCTCTCTAATTCTATCATACCAAAAAATATTCATAACTACACTCGCCATCGCGGGATATGTTAAATTTTACAATTAAGTATAAATAAAACATGCATGTACATATCAATATAATAAAGCGACCTAAAAATTTACACTAAAATGATAGATATACCTATCATTTTAGCCATATATAATTTGTCACACATAATAATGTGTGGAGGCTTATCCACACATTATCAAATATGTGTGAATAAATTCGTTGGATATTTTTAAGTATTTACTGATATTTAATGTGTGGCTAAAACCATGCAGTCACCTAAAAATTTATATAAATTAAGTTAATCTATTGAGTATCAACTAGAAAATATGTGATGATCATTAAATCGATAGACTTGTTACTAAACTACCTCGTATTCAAATATCCACCAATAATGTGCGTATCCATAAAGTAACTCGTCATACAACCAATTAAAATTTAGGCCTTCTATGCTGAATGTGATGATAAATCAAATTTTATTTAGTTACTACTATATTCTGAGCAAAGTTGTCAGAGCAATAAAACTGTGACCCCCATTGGTAAAACAAAAACACCATTCCTATCGTCTCCAATGAAAATAAATAATTGAAGCACCAAATTTGTCATTTCAGCTTCAGCACAAGAGAAAAAGCTGAGATTTTGGGAAATTCTTTATGAGTTATTTTTTGGTTAATTAAAGCAAGTAACAATCATTATCTCAACAAAATGCTCTTGATCCAAGATGATGAAAACACCACGTGTCAGCACGCGATTCCTCGCAACATGATGAGCCATTCGCATACAGCTATATATATTCACACCAAACTCACACACATTTGCTCTTGCTCCCTTGTCAAAAATTTTATTACTACAAACACGCACATTTCTCTACAGCCACTCCAAGAGAAAAAAGGAAAGGATCTATAGCTAGCACCAGAAATCCGGCGGCGGCGACGCTTGCGAGAATGGAAGTCGGCCTGAATCTGAAGGCGACCGAGCTCTGCCTCGGCTTGCCCGGCGGCGAAGTGAATATCAACGGGAAAAGAGGTTTTTCTGAGACGATCGATCTCAAACTCAACCTAAAGTCAAACGAGTCTGCTGGTTTGGATCTGAAGGAAAACATGCAGAATTCTTCCAAAGAGAAAGCTATGCTACCTCCCAAGGATCACATCAAGCCTCCTTCAAAGTGAGTTTATTTCATCAATACATATACTAATTAAATTACTGATTTACTAGCTAGAAGCCTAGAATAAAAGTAATTGAATGATTTTATTATTGTTAGGGCACAAGTGGTGGGATGGCCACCGGTGAGGGCGTTCCGGAAGAACATCATGAGCCAGCAGAAGAGCGAAGAGGAGTCGGAGAAGGCCGCATGCAGCGGTGGCGCCGCCTTCGTGAAGGTGTCCATGGACGGTGCCCCCTACCTGCGTAAGGTGGACCTCAAGATGTATAAGAGCTACCAAGAGCTGTCTGATGCCTTAGCCAAAATGTTCAGTTCCTTCACCATGGGTAACACCTTTAAACTACTCCATATTATTTATCAATATTCTTTCATTTATTTATTTGAGTTTTGTATATATATAGGGAATTATGGGACGGAAGGAATGATAGACTTCATGAATGAGAGGAAATTGATGGATCTATTGAACACTTCAGAATATGTGCCTAGTTATGAAGATAAGGATGGTGATTGGATGCTTGTTGGTGATGTTCCATGGGAGTAAGTATTATATTTCCACCTTCTTCTTCTTCTTCTTCTTCTTCTTCTTCTTCTTCTTCTTCTTCTTCTTCTTCTTCTTCTTCTTCTTCTTCTTTCTCAATAATGGTTTCTAAATACTTGAGTATAAAAATATATATAGATCTATATTTTTTGGATCATTTTAACAATATTGATGAGAATATAAATATTTTTTTAGGATGTTTGTTGAATCATGCAAGCGTCTCCGAATTATGAAAGGATCTGAGGCGATTGGATTAGGTATGTAACACTTACATCGATGAATATTAGTCAGATTTCTGTTTTAAATTAGTATTTCATGTGTCAATATATCTCATATCGTAAATTTGATAAATTATTGATTATTTCTTTTCTTTTCTTTTTATCAATATTTAGCACCAAGAGCCATGGAGAAATGCAAGAGCAGATGCTAATGAAATATTGTGTAATAAACTACTGCTTGCAACTTGGTTTGATGGATCAAGAAGTTCCAATTATGTATCATTATTTTTCGTTTTATTGTGATTTTTTTTGTTATTTTTTAGTTTTTCGATGAAGTATTGTCTGTATCTTATATTGTAGCATATAGATATGAAAGTTTTATGGACAATTTGTATTAGACAAGAAGCAAACGCATCATCTGTTGTCTGGTTTGTTATAATTAAAGTTTATGACTCATTTTGGCTTGTTTAAATTAATAAATTGGTCTTGGCTGTCACAGTTGTGTTTGTGTATTTTTTTTTTCAAATTAAAAAATGTTTTTTATAAAAAAAATTCTTTATAAGATTCTTCGTAACTTGTTACTCGATATTTTATTAAGTTTTTTCACATTATTATTTCATGATTATTGTAGTCTCTAAGCTAGCTACGCTGCTGAAGGGAACATGGCCATGTGTGCATGTTCATGGGACTTTTCCTGGCATTCTATATTTTATTGGGTATACGCATTAATTAATCTTCCTACTTTTTTTAATATATTTACAATGATTGATAGTTTATCTATTTATGAATGGTCATGCATGCTGGGAAATGTTAGTCAATTAGGATCGCTTTAATGAGCTGGAATTTAATCATGAATGATGGGTGGTCGATAGCTTATGCATGTGCTATGCTGCACACACACATACATACATACATACATACATACATACATACATAGTTGTTTTATTTATTTGATAATAGAAAATTAGTAGATATTCTCTCAACATTTAACTTTAAACATATTCTCAAAAATGTCATAATGCTTTAAAACTTACTCCATCCGTCTTTAAATAATTGTCATATGACATAAAATTACACATACAAAGGAGGAGTATAATTTTACATGCATACCTTTAATTATATTTTTTTAACTTCAAAATTCCATTTAATTAAAATAGGGGTAATTGTCTGTAAATACATAACGTTTACACGGAATTGGTTTTTGCTCCTATTTTGAAAAATCTGGCTCTAAAATATATAACCTTTCATTTTGTCTCGTTTTTGTCCGGTCACCAATTTTATTCTTACACCGGCGTCGAAAATTACACGGTGGCAGCCGGAATCGACAAGGTGGCAGCCGAAAATTGACACCTAAGCATTTTATTGACATGTGAAAAAAAATAATTAAAAAAAAACAAAAAAAATCCACATCATCATCTTACCCATTTCGAAAACCCTAATGCCCCCTCCCCCCACCCGGCGCCTCCCTCCCCCTCCCCACCTCGTCGTCCCCTGTTCAGTCGAGCCCAAGAGAATCGGCGAACTTGTGCTACCTCTGGCCTCTCCCGTCTGAAATTCCTGACTCTCTCTCTCTGGTCTCTCCCGCCGCCAACCACCGCCTGAAATTCCCGCCGCCAAGTCGTGCCCTAGATCCCTTTATGTCCATCGCTGTCTCCTTCCCCAGCTTGCTCAGTTTTCCTTGCCGCCGCAACCACCGACGCCACACACACATACGACCGCAAAATCAGAGGCGGAAATCGAAGGGAGAGGCAAAAATGGAAGGGAGGCGGTGCAAAGATTTGGGGTGGATGGCTGACGAGGTCTGGGGAGGGGGAGGGGGGTGGCGGGTGCCGACCTGGTGGCAGGCATCAGCGGCGGCAGGTGGGGGAGGGTAAGTTAGGGTTTGGGAGTGGGGAAGCTTGGGGAAGATGATGTGGGTTTTTTTTATTTTTTTTATTTATTTTTCACATGTCAATAAAATGCTTAGGTGTCAATTTCCGATTGCCACCTTGTCGATTTTGGTTGCCACCGTGTAATTTTCGGTGCCGGCATAAGAAAAAAATCGGTGATCGGACAAAAACGAGACAAAATGAAAGGTTATGTATTTTAGAGCTAGATTTTTCAAAATATGAGCAAAAACCAATTCTGTGTAAACGTTATGGATTTACAGGCAATTACCCCATTAAAATATTAAGACGTGGGTAAAATTGGAAGTTTAGTTTAATTTTATTCTAAAATTTCATAATATGACACTTAAAAGAGGACAAAAAAACTCTACATTATGTGGAGTGAAAATTTAAAATGCCCTATTCCTTAAGTTATATGTGAAAAATGTCCTCTTTTATAAACATAAGCATTTTATGTCATATTTTTTAAATACCCTTTGATTTAATGGGTTTGCTTGATTTTTTGTGAAAGCCTTACATATTTGACTGATTTGTTGACCGATTTGACAACTATCAGCCATAAAAGTCAACGATTTGACAGCTATCAGTCAAGAGTATATATGACCGGTGGATGGCTAGATCATGTGTCCGCCCGGGCAGACACATAATTTCACTGGACGGACACATGATTTTACCGGCCGGACACATGATCTGGGTGATAAGATCATGTGTACGGCCGGTAAAATCATGTGTCCGCCCGGGCAGACAAATGATTTTATCGGTCGGATACATGATTTGGGTGGCTAGATCATGTGTCCGACCGGTAAAATTATGTGTTCGCCCGGTGAAATCATGTGTCCGCTCGAGCGGACACATGATCTAGCCACTCACCGGTCATATGTATTCTTGACTTATAGCTGTCAAATCGTTGACTTTTATGACTGATAGCTATCAAATCGGTCAAATGTGTAAGACTTTCACAAAAAATCAAGCAAATCATCAACATCAAAGGGCAAAATAGGTCTTCACATAATTAGGGCATAAAATGCTAAAGTTTATAAAATAGGACATTTTTCATATACAACATAAGGAATAGGGCATTTTTGCCTATTAACACCTTATTTAAATACAGAGGAAGTAACATTTTTTATACTTAATAACATTCACACATGTTGTCACAGAAATATCCAATTTCAAAAAAGTAACGGGTCACGCTGATAACAGTCAATAGTAAAAGCGGACGGATCTAATGTATAATAGAAAAAATAATAAATAATATACGTTCATCGATTTTATGATATCAAACAAAAAATACTACTATAAAATATTTTGTGACAATGCAAGTGTTATGTACCAAAATGTTAGTACGGTTTAAACATTGAGAAATTTTTTACAATGGTAGTAAAGGTTGAAGCAGTGTCTAATATTTGCCTTTTATTTATTATTATATAGAATATATTGTATAACATTTTTTTTTTGACTTAGGGGAGTTGGGGAGGGGAAGCAGTGAGGTTTAAACCTGGGACCTCACTGTTCACACAAAGGATGTCGCAACGCTTGGTGTCCCCATGGGTACATATACAAGTTTTGGCACCCAACTTAAGGGATTTGTTACTTTCTGTTTAGATCTATATAAATAGGGGTGAGCATTCGGTTATATGGTTCGGTTTTTGCTAAAACCAAACCAAACCATATTTTAGTTCGGTTCTAAAAAAAAAACCAAACCGAACCGAATTAACCAAACAAACCGAACCGAATTAACCGAATTTTTTATAATTAAAACCGAACCGAACCGAAAAACCGAATTAATCCGAAGAAAACCGAAATTTTCGAAAAAAAAAACTGAAAAAACCCGAAATTTTTGAAAAAAACCGAAAATTACAAAAAAAAACTATAAAATTTTAAAAATATTATAAGTTAGATATTATAAAATTATAATTAAAATATTATATATATATATATATATGTATTATAAATATAATTCGGTTTTTCGGTTTTGTTCGGTTTTAAAAAATTCGAACCGAACCGAACCGAAAAATCGAAATTTTATGAAAAAAAAAACCGAACCGAGCCGAAAAACCGAACCATATTTTAAAATTTTGGTTTGGATCGGTTCGATTATTCGGTTTCGGATTTTTTGCTCACCCCTATATATAAACCTTTAAAGCGAAGAAAGGCTGAAATACTACTCAACATGAATATACAATTTAATTTTGATCTAACTTGTTTTAAAAAATAATTGATTTATACTTGTTTTCAAAATACATAGTAAAAAATACTAGTACATTGAATAACAGAAAGACGGTGCTGGTTCATCAAGTGGCGCGACATGTCTTATATAAATAATCAGATCAACAGTTAAATCACACCACTTGCTTCCCCAATCAAAAGAAGAAGAAAAAAATGCAAGTATAAGAAATTCAAGAGTTAGAGAATTTTTTTAGGACAATAAATAACATAGATTGATTCTAAAATTAGAATAAATTTTTTTGAACTTATAAAAATAAGACGCTAATTAATAAGTAATGCACTCACAAGACAATTCTGCACCCATTTTAATTAGTGTTATATTTTTGCATATCCGAAAATTTAGTTTTGATCCATTTTAATTCGACTATGCTGAAACTCTTAACTCAAGAAATGCGATATACAACTTCTGTTAATGGCTTAATAGTTGTATTATTCAACATTATGTTTTGTAAGAATATATATTATGAGTGATTTTAAACATAGCCCTCATTTTACTCGTCATAGCCCCCTATTTAAAAATAATAATAAAAATAATTATAAATTTACTATTTTATCCGAAATTTCATAGTCTTCTAAATTAAGAAAAATTATTTTCATAATCAAATTAAAATTTTCAAACTTTGCCATAGCCCCCAAACCCCACCCACGCAACTTAAATCCAATTAATCATCTATCTTTTTTCGCTGCATGATCTCTTTCAAAAAAGATGATATTTTTGTGTATTAATTTACTTATTTCCAAGTGATTTCTGTGTATAAGAAATTGAGTGCAAAATAATTCCTTCTCTTCAATTTTTCTTCCCAAGCTTCGCCTGCAACAAGATTTCATCTTTTCAAAAAAAAAATCCTTCTCAAGTAATGCAAATCTTTTCAAAACTGAATAGAAAACTTTGAAATGGGCAGCGGCCGGTGGGTTATTATGCCGAGACATTGTCGAGGTGTTCAGAAATTTGGAGACCGTTGAATTTTCGTTGACGGAAGAAATAGGTTTCGGTTTGGGCGAAAGGGCTATTTAAACCTTTGCAATGTTTCTTTTAATTTCATCTCTATATATGTACTTTTTTTCAATCTCTAACTGATTTTGTCAACATTTTTTGAGGGATAGACAGAATAAATAGAAACAACTAACTGAAGTGGAAAATAATCATTGCATCTTCCATTCACAATCAGTGCAAAATTGAATAATTTGTACAGGACAAACTAGTAAAATCATTCATTGTACATTACTTGAGGGATTTTTTTTTTCGAAAAGATGGAACCTTGTTGCAGACGAAGAGGGTGGAAAGCTTGGGAAGAACAATTGAAAAGAAGGAATCATTTTGCACTCAATTTATTACTATAAACAAAAACTCTGGCACCTGATCTGGAGACGAGTGAATGAGAAATGAGATGAAGATGATTAATTGGATTTGAGTTGTGTGGATGGTGTTTGGGGGCTATGGCAAAATTTGAAAATTTTAATTTAATTATGAAAATATTTTTTCTTAATTTAGAGGGCTATGAAATTTAGGATAAAACAGCAAATTCATAATTATTTTTATTATTATTTTTAAATAAAGGACTATGGCGAGTAAAATAGGGGCTACGAATAAAATTACCCATATATTATATATCACTACGTCGATTTACAATTACATCAGGACTTTTAAACTCATAAATTGCAATATCTTTATATTTTTGGTAAATAAAAGTTACCCGACATGTTCCATCATTATATCTCTTTAAAAAATGGTGATGTTTTAATCAGCGGCGGATCTTCTAAAATTTTGTCATACCCCAGTCTAATTTTCAGAAAAAGATAAAAAAAATCTTTTAAAATAATAATAGGTATTAATTTATTTTTATAGAAGATAGATTAATTTTTTTAAACCCACAAAGAGATAATTTTTTATACGCTTTCAATATATTTATTATTGAATCAATAAAAAAAGAACAATTATTTATTATAATTAGCGATCAAATTATAATTCTAAATCCATTAAAATTCTACTTAATATAAAATTAAATTATACGAACTATCGGAAAATTTTGGTTCGAGGGCTACCGCCCCCAAACCCACCCCCGTGCACACCTTCAAGTTCAGCCTCCCCTATCGACAAATCCTGGATTCGCCCTTAATTTTAATTCCATCCAGCATATTCTAAGATTTATGTTGTAATTATATATTATAGTAAATAATAGTATAATATTTTTAAAAGGCAATTAATCCTATATACATTTACGTTATGCCTAGGTCCAATTGGGCTAAATTTTGTTATACAATCTGATTCAGGCCAACTTTCAACGCGAATAAGCCCACCATAGTTCGTAAGATGAACGTGCGCCAGGTAATTTGGGCCGGTTTATCTTTTTCTTTTATACACATTACTCTTCCCTCACCACTAATTTTTTTTCTCTATTTTGTGAAATACACTATTATTTCCTTCCTTGGAGTTTTTTTTGTTATATATATAGGTTAGCGCTCCAATAAGATCCCATATATGTGATAAGATCTTATATTGATTTGTGAATGTTGATTTCATGTATTATATGACTGATATTTACCTAGATGACAAAAACTTTTACCAGGATTCAAATCCTAGAGGGAACAAAAATTTTACCAATTTTTTAATATCGTTATTTGTCAGTATGTACTGTTTTATTCAATACTATATACTGCCTTTATACATTCAACTCATAATCTCACGAAAAATAGCAATCTCACTGGAGTGCACCCCTATATATATATATATATATATATATATATATATATATATATATATATATATATATCATTCCGTGAGAATAGTCACATGTGGTGATAAATGAAAACAAAATTGGAACATCAAATATTTAAATTCCATTTTTAAAATTTATCGCGTATAAAAAAATAACAAATAAGCCATTATAAATATATGAATGAGTCATTAAATATCTACGAATAAGTTGCTTGTAATGCATGAATAATCGTTCAATCAATAAAGTGTATTCTCACTATGTTCACCATATATATAAAGGATTCAGTGAGAATAGTCAAATGTGATGAGAAATTAGAATAAATCTGGAATGTAGAATATTCAAATTCTATGGTTGATATTTACGTGGAGGGGTGAATTTCACTCAAGTTCAAATATATATATATATATATATATATATATATATATATATATGGAAGGGCTACCGTGAAAACACTTCTTAGAATAAAAATAAAAATAAAAACATTTTTCAATTTACGAATTTTATCTAGAACACGTATGAATTCATCCAACAGGATTACGAATCAACTGTAGATCTTGATAATCTAAGGACTGAAAATTGTTTATATTTTTTATTTTAAGAAGTGTTTTTATTTTAGTCCTCCCTTATATATATATACATAAAGAGATTTATTATGTGTATTTCAGTATTTGTATCAATCTACATAAATTTTTAAGTTATAAAATTTTTCTAATTAACACAGAATTTATAAAATTTTCCTAGTTAAAATTTGATTTAAATATGTTTAAAACATAAAAAGATTAAATTGAGAATTTAGATAAATAAAAATGAAAAAATATAGGGATGTTATGTAGGATAGATGATTGAATTATATTTTCATATTAGTATAATATTTTTACATATGTTCTTTACTCGGTGATGACCAATAAAAAATTGACACACGATTTAATATTTTTAAAAATATATGAATTAAAAATGCACAAATTATTTTGAATAAATGAAAAAATTTACATCAGTGTAATAATTTATTCAAAAAATTATTAAAAATATAATATGGAATTTGTAGTGGGTTAAATTCACATAAGCCCAATAAACAATAACTATACGAACCAACGAGCTTGCCCAATGACGCGATCCATGCCCCACTCATAGAATTTAACCTCAGAGCCAAACCCACATGCGGGAGATACGTGAATTCCCCATGAAAAACTCTAAAAACGACTGTTACTTGATGACGAAGGCAGTCACGAGGGATCATTTCCTAAGAAATCGGAACCGTTAGGGTTGCAATGAGCGTTCCAGAAAACCCTAATCCTTGATTCCTCCATGTAGGCTTGTATCATATATATTCAAATTCATTAGTCAAGCCGGAGGGGTACACACTCGTATTGACTCTTGCACTCACACACGATATCTAACTCTAGCGTTCTCTGTTCTCCCGTACCGCTTCCATGGTCTCAATATTCTAGGATTTTAATCGCCCGACTAGCTCTTGCTAGCTTAGACGTCCGTCACACCTTCTTTCACAACACTCGGTAACTCTAATTCCTATCACTGGGTCATCCTGATCTTCCGGAGAAACCATTTATTATTATTTCTTTACTATTACTCATCACTTGCTTACGTTATTTACTTCTGCTGGTTTATTAATTTACTAACTTGAGTGTCAGATGTACTTCTATTGACACTCTCATCGGTGCTCTTTGAAACTCCGTCTGTGGGCCTCTCCAACAGCTGCCTCATCACGGTCCTATACCGCGGTCACGGTGGTGACCGCGGGAAGAAGGCGGAAATTGCCATACTCATATATGGGATTTTCGCCCCCAACACTCCTTAAACCTTCGATTTGGAGGAATTCTTCATCATTCTCCACCATCTAACACCTCCCAAAAGTCTAGCTTCCATTCTTCTCCTCCAATCAATCATCTTGTTCAACCATTTTTCGCTCTTTCACACACAAAAACAACACTACAACCAAGGGAAGAATAGGAAGACTTGGAAAGGAGCTCATCAAGACTACATGGTTAAAGATCACTGTTTTAGTCGTCCAGGAGGGGACTAAAACTAATGGGGAGATCACCCTAAATAAGTAGGCATATCAAGATTAATATTGATTTAGATTAAAGTTCATTACGATCCATCGAAATCTATTTCATATGATAACTTTCATTCGAGTCATTCCCCAATTTATAACTAAGTTTATTTTGTTTGCTTGCTTTATTTAACTTTGTTCTAGCTAATCTACAACTCTTGAAATTTGGTTGTTTAAATAGATTGAAAGCAACTTATTTATACTAATATTTAGAAGTTGTAATTCACAAATCTTTGTGGGATACGACCTTACTTCCACTTATTGCAACTACATCGAGCACTTGCGGCGTAACAAAAATAAATTACGAACACTATTTCTAATGGTTGTGAATGTTAGGAACCTATTTGCCATAATTTGTGAATGCTAAAAACTTATTTGTCCCAATTTATAAATATTAAAAATTTAATTGCACAAAATTTAATGTTAGAGGCCTATTTAATTACTTTTTCTTATAAACATTAAGAATAGATTGGGTTACTTAGCCTTAAATTAAAAAACTTGAAAATTCAAACAATAGATTATAATTAACCATTTTGATCGCCTAATTAACCAACTCCTGTCATATTACACCTAATCCCAACACATGGTGTTTGTATTTATTCTTCACGATCTTTTTTTTTATTAACCTTTTTCTTTTCTTAGCATATTTTCCAGCCTACTTCTTCTCCACCGCAAAACTTAACTTGCATTTTATGTAAGTTAATCTGATCCTTCATTTAAACAAGGCATCAGGAATGTCAATCAAAACAACATAAAAAGTTTGAACACAACCAGAATCTGGCCGAACACCGACGGAATATTCCGTCGGTAAGAATCAAAATTCCGTCGGTAAATGGAGATACCGACGGATTACCGACGGATTTCACCCGTCGTGAAAACGCTCGTCGGTAAATGATTTACCGACGGATTTTTTCTGTCCGTCGGTGGATACCGACGGATTACCGACGGACGTCGCCGTCGGTAAGTCTCCGGCGCCGGCGTTGGCCGTGGTAGGTGGCGCGTTTACCGACGGATTACCGACGGAAAATTCCGTCGGTAAATTATTTTTAATTTTTAAATTTTAATTTTAAATTTTTTTTATCAACCTATCTTCGTATTCTACAAGTATTTCGTATTTTTAATGTATTTTGAACTTAATTGCATATGATTTGGCCAACTTCCCAGTGGGTCACCCATCTTATTAGTGCTCTGAGTCAAGCACGCTTAACCTTGAAGTTTCTTTCGAGTGGTCGCCAGTAGAGAATACGCGTATTATTGATATAACTAACACCTATTAATTCATTTAAACTCTATTTCAATATACAATATCATTTATTCATAACCTTAGAATATGTCGAGATGATATCTAAGACTTGTGGTGCCGGCGAAAAAATGACGGTAAATATATGATCGAATTTAAGATAATAAAAAAATTAATATTATCGTTTATTAAAAAGAGACAATATTATTGCTAAAAATAACTATCAATTTTAAAATATTTTCAATAATTTAAAAATAATAATAATATAGAAAATTAATTTAAAATAATTTTAAAAAAAATTAAATAATAAATAATAAAAAAATAAAAAATAAAAAAAAATCAAATAATAAAAAAATAATTTACCGACGGACTTTATCCGTCGGTACTAATTTTAAAAATAATTTAAAATAAAAAAAATAAATAAAAAAATAAATAAAACAATAAAAATACAAATAATAATATTTATTGAAATTACCGACGGAATATTCCGTCGGTAATCCGTCGGTAAAAATAAAAATAATTAATAAATTCGAAATTATCCAAATTTCCGACGGAGTTTAATCCGTCAGTAGGGATTCCGTCGGTATTCCGTCGGTAAAAAATAAAAATAATTATTAAAATCGAAAATACCGAATTTACCGACGGATATTGTCCGTCGGTAGTGATTCTGTCGGTAGTCCGTCGGTATTTTCATCGGAAATAGATGCCGGCTTCGACGATGTTGCCGGATGACGGTCCGTCGGGGATCCGTCGGTATCTACCGACGGAAAATAGTCCGTCGGTGATTTCCGTCGGTGTTCGACCAGTTTTCTTGTAGTGGAAATCCTTGGAACACCATGAAGTAAAAGGTATTCCTAACTCCACAATTTTGTAAGCCTCATTCCAACTCCAAAGTCTCCCCTTAATCTGTAAGACAAGTCTATCAATATCCCAAGCCTTGTCCTGAAAACGACTACCATTTCTGCTTTCTCAGAGCAACCACACTGTTCCCACCCACAAAGCTTTGAGCAATCTCCTTTCTCTCTTCTTTTTTCCAGCAGCAATGAAAGAAATGAAGTGTTGAAAGATACCTCTCGGGTTTGCCGTTCCATTATTTGTTATTAGCTATTATTCAGGTGTTCCATCGAATAGTTTATCTATAGTTAATTATTGCAAAATAAATTATGATGAGATCATATCATATTTTTCTTTTTTTTAGAAGGAGATCGTATCATATATTGAGTACAAATTTGTATCCAATTACGTTGGGTGTGACTTGTATTTCTTAAAACAGAAAAATTGAAGAACTCTTAGGAAAGAAAAAATCCCAAACAAAAAACTTGTTCAATTAAAATACAGAATAAGCTGAAATTAAAATACATGATAACGAAAATTAAACTTTATTACCCAAAATAAGTCTAGCAGCAAATGAAGAATGACAACTCAATAAACGATTATCCGAGTGTTTGATGTGTTTACCATAATCAAAATCAAATAAAAAATGTACACAGACCGATCCAAATGGCCAAAGAAAAGGTGGTCACAAATTCTCGCTTTTTCTTTCTTTTTTCAAATTGTGCTTACTTTCACTCTATGCAATGTTATGAAACCAACTTTATATATACATAAAAACTAATTTATTGAAATCTATCGTTTAGATTTTTGCAGCTTTAGAAGTGTGATTAATAATGTTTCATTAAAATTTAAAATTGAAGGCTGCATGAATAAAATAGTAAATTGATAAATATTTTTAATACGTTAATAAATAAAAGGAGTATAATAAATAAAGTGGGTATATGTATAGAATTACGTTAATTAAATTCAAATTATATTGTTAAAGTCCAAACTTAATTAAGTAGCCCAAAATTTCAAAAATTACATAAGCTTTAACAGTTAAGATATTTTAAAACAAAAATTAATAGAAAATAATAAATAACTACAATCATTATAGTGCAACCCTAATTTATTATCTTCAACAGCGCCGTTTGTAATCTTTTTCTTTATGTGTGCTTCCTCTTCTTTTATTTTCTCAATCGCCATTTCTTTTCTTCTCCATCATCGCGCATATTCATCCTCCCCATCGTCGAATAAATTGTACAGCTTGGAAGCAAGTTCATGGCTAGGGCGTCGTCCGCCTCCACTCCTAATTTATCGTGGCTCAAATTGCCACTATCAATTTCTTCACTGAAAATTCCAATGGGACGCCAATCTTTTCAGCCAATATGTTCAGTCACTCGTTGATAAATTTTAGTTTCTATGGCCGTCGGAGATGTTATTCGCGAAAGCGGTGATAAATTTTAGTTTCTATGGCCGTCGGAGATGTTATTCGCGAAAGCGGTGATTTTTGAAATGGTGGTGCGTTTGCTGCCGGACTTCGTCACCGCTAGCGCGTGAAGGAAATTCTTTTACTGTCCGCCCTCGTCAGTTTCAAGATCTACGACGTATTCTCTACAACCACTACTTAGAGGTCGCGTCAAGGATGGCAAGATTGGCGGCCATGAAACAGAGCTTGATGTCTCTACATATTCCAAGTTTCCATATTCCCTCTAAATGAAGAAATAGAGAAAGGAAAATCAGATTCAAGAATTTAGGTAAAATATCAATACTTAGTTCTTTTTCTTTTTCTTTTTTTGACAAAATAAATCAAATTATAATTTTTACTCTTTTTCTTCAATTGGATCTCGATCTGTATTTTTTCCTTTATAAGACACGTTCGTTTAAGGAAGAAAGATGTTTGAATATTATTTTTATTTCAAATTCCGTGTCGGGTTTGGGATTGTTGTTGCCGGCTTCTTGGGAAGTGGGGCCGTGGGGGTAAGAGGCTGCGGCGTAGTCGATAAGAGTGCTGGAATATAGAAGAAGAAAAATGATGGATCAAAAGGAGTTGAAGCGACAGAGAATATGATGCCGGGAGATAGCCGAAAAAAATGGATTTTCTGAAACTGCTAAAATTGGCGGTAAAAAAGAGCCGTTAGAACTGGTCTTTTATATATTATATAGATATAGACTAGTATATCTTATCCTTTACTTTTTAACTAAGAACTTACATAATGATAGTCAAATATTTTTTTTTTTCTTACCAGGGTGCGTTATCTTTGGTTGTAAATTTATCATAAAAAAATAGGGATAAATAAAATTTCATCCTATAAATCCTTCATTTCTTTTCCCTCAAATCCTATAAAATAGAATTGACCCTTTTTTTCCACTACAAAAGATGGATAATATTATCACACCAAAAATGGAGGGATAATATTATCCCAAATGAAAAAGGAGGGTCAAATGTTATTTTGTAGGAAATGATGGGGAAAAAAATGAATGATTTAAAAAGTGAAATTTTGTTTATCCCTCCTTTTGTCTCATGATAAATTTACAACCAAAGAGAACACGCCCTTACTATTTTTTTAAGATAGAATGTAAAGGTATCTTGTTAGAGCACTATTCTCACTTACGTCTAGGGCTGTCTAAACGGTTCGGTTATCCGAACCGAAATTTTCGGTTACCCAAACCCAAACTATGCCTTATTTCACTAACCGTTCCCGAACCGTTTGAGTGATCGGTTACCCAATACCCAATTCAATTACCCAAATCGATTATTTGGGTATCCGAACACCGAACTCTGGTTTTTAACAATACGAAGAGCAACTTATCCACTAAACCAAATGTTGGGTCCTGGAGGGTCACTGAACTGGTGTATGGGGGGGGAGAATACACCAGTAGACTATTTTCGAAAATTCTTTTGATAAAACTGAAGTAAGTATCGACTGATACTGAAAGGGTGTAAACTGAAGTCAACAGTCAAAGATATTTTAGTTTAGAAAGGGAATTAGACTGATACTGAAATAGTTTCAATATTTTGATTTCAGTTAGGTTCAGGGCTTTAACTGATAATCCACGTAAGGTTTCAGTCTAGAATTTGAAATCAGATGAGTGTTATAAATCTTACTGACTATCCAAAGATTTGTCAATTAGACTGATAACACCAGCAGTGGAAATTAAACTTTAGAAAAGCCTTTGTGATTAACACTTTGTCAGTTTTAGGTTTCTCTTTTCAGTTTATCAGTTTCAGTTAAATGAAAACTTTGTGCACAAGTAAGGAAAAATAAAAACTGAAAGCAATAAACAACACGAGATTTTTACATGGTTCGATAACAAGTTCCTACGTCCACGACCAGTTGATCACACTGACAAATACTTTGGGCTTGTGCTTGCAGGTGCACAACAAACCTTAAAATAAAACTAAGTTTCAGTGCCAATACACTGGATTGGACTTCTCGTCTCCTTCTTAACTCGCAGTTGCAAAGACAACAGGCGTCTTGCTTGCGAGGGCTAAGAACTCTTGAGTTCAGACCACTGTCTAGAACTCTATCTCTTTCAAAGTCACTTTTCGCTCTTTTAAAAAAGGGTTCGAGTACCAACTGGATCACTAAGAACGGACTCTTAGTAATTGACACTTAGGCTAGGGATTTACAATGAAAATGCCTAAGGATGATAAGAGAATTTAGGTAATCAATAAATTGATTTGGGCTTTGGATAGCAGTGAATAGACTGAGTCGCAAATTTGGCAGAGCTTCAGCTTGAGTGTTCGAATCGGTGAAGATTGAAGATGATCCTCGAGCTATGTTTATAGGCGAAGTCTTGAATAGATCCGTTGGTGAGATGATCTTCAAGAATTCGGCCGTTGTGAGATAGATTTGAGTCTTCGGCTGAGGCTTCAATCTTCGAGGCTCCTGATAGGTTGAGGAATAGGCGTCTCTAGCAGTAGGAGCATGGTGCTTCTGAAAAGTTAGCACGAAATAGGAAAGCTCTGCGCATGCGAGGACAATCTTCATATCTTCGCATTTAATGCGGTTGTACTTGGCGTGAATACGTGGCTTCTTTTAAACTTAAGTCTTCAGTCCGAATATGAATGTCAACTGATACTTGACTCATGTATCAGTCCGCTATTTCCACGTGGCTAGCATTAGTTATTCAGTCATAACTGAATCTTTAGTGAAGTTTTCGTCCTTTAAATACTTCAGTATTTGTCTTCAGCCTTTTCAGTTCCAATCTTCAGTCAAGCGGTCTTCAGTCCTTCGATCTTCCGTCCACCGGTCTTCAGTCTTCATTCTTCAGTCTTCAGTCTAGCTAGTAAACTGAACTTTAACACTTGAGTTCAAAAATATCTAGTCTACTGAAAGAAAAGCTAAGGGTTTTGATATCATCAAAACTAGGACAATGATATTTCATTAATTTTCCAACACCAAACACATTCTTGTACTTCTAATATAACATAATTTTATTTTACCAAAAATTCAATTTTTTTAAAATTTTTTAAAAAATATTATAATTAAAATAATTATATAATTTTAATTTAAAAAATATATATAATAAAATTTTAATTAAATATTTAACCGAATAACCAATTGGGTTTACCGATATCCGAAATTTCTGAAAAACTGATAACCAAACTCAAACCAATATCCGAAATTTTCGGTTATTCGATAACCGAATCCGAACGATTCGGTCCAATTATTGGATTATCCAAAATCCGATATCCATTTAGACAGCCTTACTTACGTCACATGATTTGAACCATTTTATCTTTTTATACGACCTTTGCAAAAAAGTTTCTCTTGTGACATACTCCCTTAGTCCATAATAAGTACTTACTCCATATTTTTTTTCTCATAACAAGTGTTTCATTTGAGAAAAAAAAAAGAAACGAGTTCGGCCATTTTTTAACTTTTTATAATTTAATCATCTATACCTAAATTATATTTCTCTCATAAAATAAAAGTGAGCTCCATTATTTTTTAGCAATACTTTTTTATCATTTCCATCTAAATTCATATATCGAGAAAAAAATAAACACTTATTATAAGACTGATAGAATACAAATATTGCTTCAAGTTTATTTTCTTTTTCCCTTTTTGGTGAGAATAATATTCCTTTCGTCCCACTTATTTGGGCACACTTTTTTTTTTTTTAGTTTGTCTCTTTTATAATGATACTTTCTAAAAATAATAATATGCGGTCTCTATATTCTATACACAATAAGTTATCTCTATCCACTTTACATTTTTAACACCTTATTCTTAATCTCTGTACTCAAAGTAAATGTGCCAAGATAAATAGGGCGAAAAGAGTATAAGAATTAAATTAAGGGAGCAACCATGATATGTCGTCGCCCGCGACAGAGCCAAGAATTGCTAACGGGAGATGAACACTTTTTGAAGTATATATATCAACAAAGTTACAAACATATATATATATATATATATTGAAATATAGGATTTGAATCCAGATCTTGATATTAACAAAAATCCGTAAAACTAGTTAGGAAAATGTAGATTTGATATTACTCGAAATCTTGCCCTCATCTTTGCATGCAAAGTTGTTATGATCACACTTCGTTTAGGTCAATCACCTCGTAACTACTCACTGGGTTAATTTTACTTATTTAATGAAATTTAGTTGTGAAATTTATTCAAAGGGTGATTCTATTCATAGCCCCTATTTTACTCTTTATGGCTTTTTTTAAAAAATATTAATAATAATTAATTAAAAATTTACTAATTTACCCTATGTTGTATAGCCCCCAAATTTTATTAAATTTTATATTAATTCATCACTTCAAGTATATTTTCTATCTTTATATTGATAGCCCCACATTTGCGTTCATACTTCGTAGCCCCCATTTGCCATTTGCTTTCATAGCCCCTCCGCCGACCAGCGATGTGGCCGCCGACCAGCTGACCCTTTCCTTTCAGGGAGTTCCTTTCAGAGCGACAGCTAGAGGCGATCTAATGGATGGTTCAAGCCTACCAGACCCCGTCAATGGTTGATATGGTCGCTGGGCAGTCCCTCGGCTCAGAGGCTCCTCCGGCCAATGTGGTCGTTTGCTTCACAACCGAAGCTAAGATAGTGGGTGGTCGAAGAAGCAGTTAGCAGAAGGCGAGTTTTGTTTCTTCTTTGCATTTCGAGTTTTGTTTAGGGATTGGGGTGACCGATGATGTTCATGTCTAATTTTGTGAAGGAAATAAACTCTGTAAAGGGGTTCAATATATTGGGGAGGAAACGGGAAGAGATGTAACTAGGATAACAACTGTGTTTCTTAGTTTGTGTGATTGTTGGGGGTGGTGTAGATAAGGGTATATGGTTTTTGAGATAATTGGGCATTATTAGCTTTGTATTGTGGAGATATCAACTATCCACTTTAAATATAAGAATCTGCAATGCTATTTTGTTCATATATGTTCTAACTTGCGTGTTGCAATCTACACTACTCTTGGCTTAGCTTCATGTCTGACCATCATGAATTAAATTTGATGATGATCAGAATGTGATATGATGAATTTGTTCAAATCTCCTATCTGTGGAGTCTCATCCATTCCATCTCCATGGTTACAATTTCTTCGTTGTTGGAAGCGGGATTGGGAACTTCGACCCCAAGAAAGACCATGAAAGGAAAGGGTCAGCTGGTCGGCAGCGCCATTGCTGTCGGAGAAGGGGCTATGAAAGCAAATGGCAAATGGGAGTTATGAATGCATATGGCAAATGAGGGCTATCAAGTATGAATGCAAATGGGGCTCAATATTAAGATAGAAATAAGTAGTAAAAAGAAATTGAAGTGATGAATTAATTTAAAATTTAATCAAATTTGGGGCTATACAATATAGGGTAAAATAGTAAATTTCTAGTTAATTATTATTAATATTTTAAAAGGGGGCTATATGGAATAAAAATGATGCTACGAATAGAAACACCCTTATTCAAATATGCAAAACTTTACCTAAAAGAGTTGGACTATTAAACTTGTACAGAACCGATCACCTTTTCATTGTGGACAGGCATAATGTGTCCACCATTGATGTGACAATTTTAATTAAAATAAAATAATTTTAATTAGAGTAAGATATGTTAATTCTCTTTTCAAATTAAGGGAGGTGTATTCGTTGTGGAGTTTAATAGATTTCTATGGATTTTAAAAGTTTGGGTGTATTCGTTCCAGACTTTTAAAAGTCTGCAGAAATCTGGGTGTATTCGTTCAAGACTTTTAAAAGTCCATATAAATCTGGGTGTATTCGTTTCAGACTTTTTAAAATCCATACAAATCTAGGTGTATTCGTTATTCCATTGACTTCAAATTCGGAATGACTTTCATGGTTTTCATCCAAAAAATACACACGACGAAATCCGGCCAAGAACCACGAGAATTGAAATCCATGGAGTTTTGAACGAGCGCTGAGTTCCAGCGACCGCGGCCAAGAAGCCAGCGACCGCTGGAACTCAGCCACCGTTGAGAGCAGATAACTGGCACCGTGGAGAGCAGAGAAATGAAGGAGCAGTTTCTCGATAATATGGACTTGGAGAGAGAAAGAGGCATCACTATCAAATTGCAGGTTTTGTCTCTGTCTATTACTGCTCTAATTGCTATATGACTACTTTAGATGAGTATAGACATAATGATTTGTTGGTTGAATTGTCTTACATGAAGAAAACACATAATTGCTGTCAATGTTTTCTCTTTTCTACATAGGCTGCACGGATGCCTTATATTCATAACAATGAACCCAGCGCCCGCTGGAACCCAGCGCTCGCTGGATTCCCAGCGGTGCTGGGACTCAGCGGGCGTTGGCATCATGGATTTCAATTCCAGAATTATTTCCTAAATTCTTCGAAAATCAGTGAAAATCGGGGTGAAATCCAACCACGAATTCTTTGAAAGTCGTCTGGAATCTATGTGAATTCCATGGACTTTTTAAAGTCTGTGAAAATTCACAACGAATACACCCCTCTAAACTTGTCATATCTGGGCGCATTATGCTTGTATACAAATAGCAGAAGTCAAATTTCCCTATAATACAACTCTAAAACAAATCCCAATAAATACATGATTAAGAGAGTGATTGACCTAATTAGAAGAATAAGAATAAGTTAGTGAAAGGATTTATATATAGATTTATTTGTTTTATCTTTGTTTGATAAAGCAGGAGAAATCTCGCCCCCTTTCTCCTTCTCCAAACACACGCACTATTCTAAAAAACACACACACACGCAGACTATACTACACAGTAGTACATAATCCACACGCTCAAATTCATGCACGCCAATTAAATCACGCAATTGCGTCAAATTCCCGCAGAAATTCTTCTTGGTATTGTGATGTAATTTTGCGATGACGGGTCGAGAAGGAGGGTACGTTGTACCGGCGGATCCTCTGAATGCCGTCGGCGGGTTGAAGAAGAAGGGCGGCGGGTCGCGCAGCTGGATCCTCTTGGATTCCTCGGGTCAGGAAATCGTTCTGGATGTCGACAAATACGCGATCATGCATCGCGTGCAGATACACGCTCGTGACCTTCGCATTCTCGACCCACTCTTGTCGTACCCATCCACCATCCTCGGCCGCGAGAGAGCCATTGTTCTCAATTTGGAAGTAAACTTTTCCGCTTTTCTTTAGGGTTTGTGTTTTTTTTTTTGGGTTTTTTTTTTTGTGTAAATTGTTTGTTGGAGTTTTTGTCTCTATTCTTTATTTTGGAGTAGTTCCGCTGTCTCTGTTTCGAGTGATAATTGAATTCTCTGTTTTCTGTCAAATTTTCTCAACTCTGACCAATTAGTCGTTTGGATAGTGAAGCTTTGAAATTTTGAAGATCGTGCGGGAGTTTTTAAACGAAATCTTCTGGTGTATTTGATGTGTATATATATATATATATATGTATAATTGTTTTCTTGTGCTGCATTTGAATCTCTATTCATTCTGAAGTTTAGTTTTCAAGTTTGTTTATTTGGTTATCTTTTTATCTATTTATGGAATATATTGTTGTGATATGTGCCCTGAGCCGTTGAATTGGTTCTATTTTCTTTTTTATTTATATCATATCATCATATCAAAGCGTGGGCTGTGAACATCATGTTAGAATGTGATTTTAATCTTTCTTATAGTTCACTATATATCCTTTATTTATGTGAAATATTGTTGAATTTCAGTACTTCTCTTTATGTTTTGTTTATTTTAAGTGAGCTTATATCTTTTGTTTCTATTGGTGCAGCATATCAAGGCTATAATCACATCTGAAGAGGTGAGCTTTTTTATGTCTTCGTTTTAAGTATTACTCTTGGTTCACATCCTTTTTGTTTATTCTGTATTTTAGTTTATCTCGAATTAGTGATATAATCTGTTTCGTTACTCTGAGCGGCCTAAATATGAGATCATTGCTTCATAGTTTGAACCAAATCTATTAACTATAACCAGTAGAGTGGATGAGAAGTAGGAGCAGAGTTTTGGGAGTTCATAAGCTTTTCATCTATTAAGTCTTCTTGAAACTGATAAATGTGTTACGATTTGCCTGTATTCGATATAGTGTGTTGCTTGAGTAGGATTATAGTTTAATTAGTCTGAACTTAATCTAATATCTTTGGTTTAAGCACTAGAAATTACTTTATGATAGGTTTGGAAGCTACAAGATTAATTAAATCAAATTCAAAGTGTTGGTCAAAGAATATGTTTGATTATATTCGAGTGACAGAAACTGCTCTTTTTTGATGCACCAAAAAGGAGCACTTTCAAATTCTGTAAATCTTTGTTAGTGTTATCTGGAATGATTCATCAAAACCAGGTGTTTTTGTTGTAGTATCATGAAATTATAACCAATCGAAATGCCTCTTGGAAACTATGATGTTTTCTGTTCGATGTGACGAAATTTCAAAATAATTATTTGTAGGTTTTACTTCGTGATCCATTGGATGATAATGTAGTTCCTATAGTGGAGGACCTCCGAAGGCGATTGAAACCACTAAATGATAATCGAGAAGTTAATGGTGATGGCAAGGAGTTGCCTGCGCAGCATGATGTTGAGACTGGTGAAGAAGACGGTATATCCATATATACTAAATTCTTTTCTTTTTTAATTTTTTGTTTTTGGTTTAAGTGGGAAGTATAGTTTTTGTTGCTTGATAAAGAAGTGGATCTGCTTGCAGTCCTTTCATTCCCTCTATACATTATTTTTTTTGCTTTTTTGTGTACAATGCAATCTTATGCAGATCCTGATAGGTTCACTAAAAACTGCAGATTCTCCATTTGAATTTCGGGCCCTTGAGGTGGCATTGGAAGCTATTTGTAGTTTTCTTTCTGCTCGCACAATCGAATTGGAGAGTGCAGTTTACCCAGCTTTGGATATGCTTACGTCAAAGGTAATTTATTTTAGTGTTTCAGAAATATATATTGAAAACAGGTGAAATCTAATTGCAGCACATTCTAGTAGGGCTCTATAATATGTGATGTGGAAAATTTCGTTTTCTTTCTTTTTCCGCCCTTTGGTGTTTGTGTTCTGATTCTGTGGTAGATTTTAACTTGTAGATGACTGAGCTTCCACATGCTTTGGTAGTTTTTAGTTTATTGACATGCATCCTTTGTAGGCGATGACTTCTCCTTTTCTTTACAGATTACTTTGATAATTTAGTTATTTAGTTTCTTACTGCATTTTCTGTATGCAACTTCTTTACAGATTAGTAGCCGTAATTTAGACCGTGTACGGAAGTTAAAGAGTCAAATGACAAGGTTGACTGCTCGTGTGCAAAAGGTAGAACTTCATTTTTTCCTTATTATCTTCGGTCGCTTGCAGTGATTTTTACAATGACAATATGCTCTTGTGCTTTAACGTATTTTTGGTCTCAGAAAGTGATATTTGCAAAGCTAAAGCAAGAGAAGATCATTGCAAATATCACTTTGTATTGAGGACACGTATATTTATTTTTACTGTTTTTTTTTTTTGTTTTGAACTCTTCTTTGCATACTGATATTTTATTTATTATTCATAGACTTATTCTTTATCATCCTGAAGGTGCGAGACGAGCTGGAACAGCTTTTGGATGACGACGATGATATGGCGGACCTTTACTTATCCAGGAAGTTGGCTGGTGCATCACCTGTGAGTGGCTCGGGTGTGGCTAGTTGGTTCTTAGCATCTCCTACCATAGGCTCCAAGATATCCAAGGCCAGTAGGGCAAGTATAGCAACCATGCGTGGGGATGAAAATGACGTTGAGGAACTTGAAATGCTTCTCGAGGTAGTTTCTCAAACCATATTCCCATCAGGTCTCTGAAGAAAATGATAGACGACTTACTATTTTTTTTTTACAGGCCTACTTCATGCAAATTGATGGCACATTAAACAAATTGACTACGGTATGTAACCATTATATATGCCCTTTGAACATATCATCTTCTAAAATGTGCTTCTAATTGGTGGGAATATAAATCGGTTTAAAATGTTGCATTATAATGGTCTTCTGTAATTAAATATTACTATATTGATTAGTATCTGATAATTTTCTCTGCTGTGTTATTCAGCTGCGTGAATACATTGACAACACCGAAGATTATATCAATATCCAGGTAAATAAACGACCAATGTTGTATTTAATATGCCAATTTTCTACGAATATACAGTCTAAAACTCGATTGTTCACCTCATCACAGCTTGATAATCATCGAAACCAGCTCATTCAGGTCTGTCTTAGCAGATTTAATCAAATCATTCATCCTTCACTGCCTTGCCAAAATGCTCATATTTTTCGTGTCTAATGCCAGTTGGAGCTGTTTCTGAGTGCTGGAACCGTATGTTTATCTATTTACTCGTTGGTAGCTGGAATTTTCGGTATGAACATTCCATACACTTGGAATGACCATCACGGATACATGTTTAAATGGGTCGGTAGTGAGGATCGAATTGCTTATGACTAGCTGGATGGTATTCTTGCTCTCACTACACTCAGACTATCTGCTTAATGTTTCCAGGTGGTCATCTGCACGGGGATCTTTTGCGCGGTTCTTTTTGTGCTTATAATGTCTTATGCGCGCTACAAAGGGCTCGTCGGATCTTGAGGCAGACGAGTGCAACCGGGGTCGAGTAATCCAAATTTGGAGCGGCCAAGGTTTTTATTTCTGGATATAGTTAGATGACATTTTCCGTCAAATCTTTTGATGAGATAAGAGGTAAAAAGGAAATCTCATCAAATACCCTAGATTGTGTTGCGTCGTAACGCAATTTATTTAAGTTGGGAATTTGTTGGGCTTACTACTTTTACCTGCTTGGGAATTTTAGATTGTTACTACATTACTTATTGACTACATATTAGTTTTTTTCTTTTTTTTACGACAGTGCAATATAACAAACCCTTGCTTCTGTTCAACATTGAAAGTTTTTCTCGCATGTATATTAACGGTTATGGGCGTGAATATATATAGTAACTACGTTTTTTCCTCCTTCATTTCATTTTCATTAAATGTAAATGAATATAATTAAATATTATCTGCATTTGAATAAGTAGTTTAGGGTACTAAAAAAGTAGTATTTGTTTTTGGAAGTCGAAAAATTGGATTGCAACTTAAGTTAGCATGGTATTAGTATTGCATATATATATATATATATATATATATATATATATATATATATATATATATATATATATATATAGGGAGAGGTTCAGGAAAGAACCATAAATAAAAAAAGAACGGAGAATCATTTTTAGCCATTCGATCATCAAGATCTACGGTGGATGCATCATCTTGTTGGATGAATGCAGATCCTGGGTTCGAATCCTGAAGGTAGCAATTTTTTTTATTTTTTTGAGTGCATTAATTTTAATAGCGAATGCATTATTTTTTACAGTGAATGCATTAGATTTGATGGTTCTCACGTTCTCACAAATAATGTAGTTCTCCCTAGAACCACACCCTATATATATATATATATATATATATATATATATATATATAGGGGAGGCTAAAATAAAAACCAAAGTTAGTCTATAAAATAAGAACCATTATAGGCCCTCAGATTTTAATTATTCAAACGGATAGCTTTTCAATCTGATTTCATTAACTAATTTTCGCCATATGTGATATTAGGATAAAAAAGTAATTTTATGATTTTAATAAATATCCTTTCCTTAAATGAAGGGATTACATTTAATCAAATATCATTTATTCCTTCTTTACATTCAATCACATATCTTTTATTCCTTCACAAAACTAAACTAACCACGCGTACAAGAAAGAAAGGAAAAACACAAGAACCATCTTTTGAATTCTTATGGAGAATGATTAATATATTATTTTGATGAACTGTTATGAATTATCTATTTCAATGATTGAATAGTCCGAACCAGTACGAATTAAACAATATTTAATAATGAATTATATGGGTCATTTGAATTTATAATTCCGACAAATTCATCCTAACATAAAAACGAAATTTTTAGAATGTGTACGAATTATCAGACATATATATATGACTCTTCAGTATGAATTAATGTCTTTATTAAATGGTGAGTATGAATTATTAGTACATATCAAATGTATATAACCATGCATACCTTCGATTCATTCTACAATAATTTATTAGTTGCTGAACTAGCATGAATTATTAGCCAGCAGTGTTTGAACTAGTGTGAACTTATACGAATTATTCTTCAGACATATGGATTATATAGGCCAGTTTATTAATTTACGGATTTAAGGCCAAGTAACTTACACAATAAATAATTCATACAATCAATGTTGAGGCTAAAATAATTCCTACGATAACCAAAATAATTCATACGTAAATAAAAAATAATTCGTAAGTAACTAAAAAATAATTCGTACAAAAACACAAATAATTCATGCAACACATTAGGGTGAGGCTAAAATTAATAATTCATACATAAATAAAAAATAATTCGTATGTAAATAAAAAATAATTCGTACAAAATCCAAAAATAATTAGGTTGGGATTGTGTTTTGACAGATTTTTATTTCCTAATTTAATTGGCGTAAAGATCGGAATAGTATTGCTAAAGAGATGAAATATACGTGATTGTTCAAAATAATTCATACATAAACAACAAATAATTCATGCAATCAGGCATTCATCACTGTGTGCCGCCTCCTCAACCCAGTTGAACACCGCGCAGAGCGCGGCCTGCTCTCCAAGCCGTTTCCAGCAACGCCGCCATGCTCCGCCCACCACTCCAGTTCAGTCGGATGCCGTCAGCGCCGTCCTGTGCATATCTGTCACACCTCCTCAGATTCGGACGCCGAGCAGCAGCGCCGCAACCACCACAGCTCACGCCAAACCACCGCTGCCATCCCCACCTGCGATTGCCGCGTCGTCCAGACGCCACCCCACACGTCGTCAGCGCCCTTATGCGATTTAGAACCACCGCGCCACCCTCCACCAGGACGTGCGACAACAGCCGTCCTCCACCTACGCCACCGCCAAAACCATCGTGTCGCCTCTCCGTCTGCCATCTTTAATTTGTGGGAGTTTTGGAAAAGGTTTTATTAAGATTTGATTGGAGATAGAAGATTTAATACTGAACACGTTAACTACCCATTATACCCTTTCTCCAATTTTAGTTGCGAACTATCAGGTTGTGCCTTATGAATGAAACGGTCCTACAAGATTTAATCAAAGCCATTCAATGATTGATGTGTGTGGTCAAGATTAGTTCTTATATTATAGTCTAAGAGGAGTTTTCTAAATAGCCCTCCCCTATATATATATATATATATATATATATATATATATATATATATATAGGGGGCGGTTATTCAATAAACCACCCTTATTTTAAGAATTACGAACCAGCAAAAATACATGAATTTTATGTATAACACGCATGAATAAACTGTATAAAGGTATGAATATCGAAAAAATAATTTTTTGCTACCTTTGGGATTCGAACTCATGACCATGAATATATCCAACAAGGTGATGAATCAACCGTAGATCTTGATGATCTAAGGGCTGAAAATGGTTCTTAATTTATATTTTAATAAGCGTTCTTATTTTAGCCTTCCCCTATATATATATATATATATATATATATATATATATATATATATATATATATAGGGGAGGGTTACAGTGAAAACACTTCTTAAAATGTAAATATAAACGTTTTTTAATGTACGAATTTTATCCAACAAGGTTACGAATTCATCCAACATGGTTACGAATTATGAAAAATAAATTTTTGCTACCTTTGAAATTCGAACCCAGGACCACGAATTCATCCAACAAGGTTAATATATATTAATTTAAGAATTAGATCAAATAAAAACTCATTTGAAAATATAAGCTTAAAACAATTTTCAGCAATAGTGAATTCATCATGTTTTCATAGTAGGTATTTAAGATGACTGATATATATGTATGTAACAAAAAAAAAATTCATCATTATGAATACTTCATATAATTATACTATAGAATAATGCATCAATAATTGAGGTATTCTCCAAAATGCAGTCATTTTGATCCATCAGAAGTTGAACAATATAAAAATTGGAGAGGAAAATAGATATGAAGTTGTAGGAGTATTAAATATACAGAAAACGTAAAGAAAAGTATCTACATCTTTCTGGTGTCTGAATTTTCTCATTGGCGCAAAGAAAGTAGATAGATTTGGGCAATACATTTCTAAAAGGTGAAAAGATATATAGATATCTATACAACAAGTGCAAAAAAGGGTGTGCCTAGACAAAAGGTAAAAACCAAAACATGTACAAGAAAAAGACTTAGGCATAAACTACACTATGTCAATTTTATTCAGATTCAGAAATCTCCCCATATTGGCAATCGGGTTCAGGATTCTCCAATCGCTCTCTCCATAATCATCTGCCCGAGTTTTGTGTACAAGGCTCGTTGCTCCTCGTAGGTAAGGTTCATCATTATCTACACCAACGCGACAAAGATAGATCATTCATGCATGATGGGAAAACCCCCCCTAAATGGCTACATTGGGAGTCTATCGGTTTACCTGATCAATAATCATCTCGAGAGATAAGTTCTGTGGCACGACAAATGACTGGTGATAGATGTACGCGAAAACAGCCATCACCATCTGCATAAACCAAATATTTCGACCAAAAGAAACAATTTCAGACAAAGCGTTATTACGACCCAACATCTCCTCAAGAAATCGTTCTGAAATGTGAGTGTTGAGGAGTCATTCATCTAAATGTGACGTGCATTCAAGGGTTGGAAAAAGGAAAATATTTTGGAGGGAGCTAAAATAAAAAAATTTAGCCAAAATAAAAGATATAAGGTTAATTTTTATTTTTAAAAAAGTATATGGTTGGGGGGATGCTGAAGCTCCGCCCAGCACCCCCTTGTGCCCGGCCTTGCGTGTATTTCATGATAAAATATTCACCTGGCAGTCCATTCTATCAGTAATCCCACCGTGACCAGGTATGCTATCACCAAAATCCTGAAAAAGGAAAACCGAAACCATAAGATATGAAAGAACTTTGGAGTTTTTTTATTTATCTTGATGACACGGGCATTATACGTATGTTAGTTCAGAGCTTAGAAACATAATGATATTAAACCTTGATATTGAAAGCCCTTTTGAAGCCGCTAGCGAAAAAGCCTCCGAAAGGTGCTATAATCGAAGCAAAGAGACCAAGACACAGAGCATGCCATTGTACTGGCAAAATGGAAATCTCTCTCCATGGGAACTGTGAAAATTTTAAAGTGTGGCGATAGCACGTAATTAGCCATAATATGAAAATGAATATGTTCCAACACAAAATTGTCTAAAAATATCAGAAAGATAAAACAGTATGATAGTAGCAAACAAGATTGTTACAAATTTCCTGTTGTCCATTTGATTGCAGAAAGGCTATTCCAATAATCTGATGTATTGCTGAGGAAGAAATACCAACCCGTTGAGGAAACCACTCTGGCAGAGCAAAACCCTCGGGTTTAAACAGCAAACCAGGATCGCAATGAAGCCAGCCAGATGATAAATCCTACATATATATAAAAGATAAGACAAATAGGGCTTCATTTCAACTATGAGGTGGATGAGGATAACTCCATTGAGTGAAAATGCTTTCAGACACTTTGTCGGGGTAAAAAATCTGATGTGGATTATATTTATGAGACCATTCGGAATGTTGTTTGCAAGCTAATAGGATATCTCATTGGTTAACAAGAATACCGTTATGGATATTGCACGAGGCAACACATTTTGTCCCCATAGAAGAAAAATACAACAGAGAAAATGAATTTAAACATAGAGTAAATATAAGCTAACAATTACCTTTCTTGGGCATGTCAACCATTGAAAGCGACCCAATACATTCGCAAGCTGGAAAGCAAGTGAAACAAATTTGTCATCAACTTGTGAATTATAATGATGATAATAGACCTTAAGCCCAATTGTAAATCAAGTAACAGATTTTTCACCATCTCAGTCTGGATAAATGCTTACTAAGAAAGCTGAAATGACGGTAGCAACAGATGCTCCTATGAAACCCTCCCATGTTTTCTTCGGCGATAGCTTAATCAAAGGAGTTTTCCCAAAGAAAAACCCAAAAATATAAGCAGCAATATCATTGACAATGATAAGTGATGCTGGAAGAAGGAACCTGCACAATTGTCAATCGGCATTTGAAGTTCTTTATCCAAGTTAAATTTTAAATGATGTAAGCATCAGATTTCGACCATTCCTATTAATCATATCTTCCAGTCGGGACCAACTATTAAAGCAAGAATGAGTAAGTTTCTGAGAAGAGAAAAATCAAGCATGCTAAAAGGAATCCAGAAAGAAGCTTCAATGAAAAAGCTACCAAAGAGGACAAATATAAGATGATGTATATTGTTTCATCGAATAAGATCAGCATATATGTAATCACTGTAATTTAGCATAAAATATCGTGTGAACAAAATGCTAAACGGGAAATATGAAGTGTTATTACCAGAAAATTCCTTCAAAGATATTTGCCACAGTAAATGACGACTGAGTGAACACCACAATCAGAATCATATGTGTCCATGCAAATTGGCCAAATTGATATTTGTACATCTTCTTCTTCAGTGTAAGAATGAACCACATGAAGCCTGAACTCACCAACAGAAGAAAATATATAATTGAAAAAATGTAAAATGCTATACGATTTCATAAGTGGATGACAATATTGAAAATTATATTTTGAACCCCCAAAAAGCATAAGCATTAGTGAAACTACAAAACAAGTACAAACTATAGTATATAAAAGAACAGTATTTATAATCATCAGAAGGATAGTACTTCAGGAGAAGCCTAAAGAGTGAGCTTCTTCAGAAAATGTGGAAAAAACAAAAGAAACACGTCGAACCAAGCCTTTGTAGATACCTGCAATATACAAGAAATAACAGGTAACCATGTGATACTTGATAAATCTGCTCACAAGTTTATACAAAACTTTGTCTGATGCGACAGTGTTCACTAGCCTCAGATTGAGAATGCGACCGTACACAAATAACATTGCTGTGAAGAAAAAGTGCCTGAAACATTGAAGTAATTTATAAAAACAGGAACCAAAGGAAGCCAATCAATAGAAGAATGGAACACAAACATAAGAGTCTGTCAAGAAACAAAGTCTCACACCAATTTAAGAGCCTGAATCCCGGGAGGCGTCTGTCTTCGGATGCTCTCCTAAGTAAATTGAACAGCTCCTTGGCCATGAAAATCTGGATAACTACTACCATTGCCCAGATATATAGGTGTCCCATGTATATTACGAAGCTGAACCCTCCAATCATCCAAACAGTTGAGTATGCACGGATCAAAAACGACTTGTACTTGTTACGATCATTAACAAGCAAATTGTTGCCATTAGATTTATCAACTTCAGGAGGGGCCTAGAGTTCAAGGAAAAAGCAAAGAAGATTTTCAAAAACATAATTTCCAGTATACAGTCAAAAGATAAAGTACTCCAAGTTGAGAATTTGACAAAGCATCAGAGAAGAAACATTTTCGACCAGTTTTGCTAAGGCAGCATTGCTAATTGTAACTATAAACAAGCTTTCGTTGCAAGTAATATGATTCCATGTAATGTGATGGTAGAAGGAGAAGTTGAAAGTCTTGTCCACAAAAAATTAACTCACACAGGATAACTGACCTCATTGGAACCTTTGCGCCGACGTAAGCGCGCAGTAGGTGTTGATGGGCACCCAGAACCAGGATCCTTTCGCATATTTCTCCAGGCTTAAAATCCCACCAGAAATGTTAACTGCAGAAAACCAAAAGCAAAACAGAATATATTGATCCTGATTCTCCTCTATTAATTCTTCCTGTATATACTACTTCTCCTATTTAAGTAACCCCTAAGAAAAGAACAACCTAATACAAATATAACATCGAGAGAGTAAAACAAAAAACTTAAGCAATATACAAACCCTTTATGTAATCTGACCCCAGCCAACAAAGAACAAAATCTCAAACTAAGCCCTATTTCCGGAACTCACGATGAAACAGAGGCAAAGAAACACACAAAATGAAGAAGAAGAAAAATCCCCTGGCAATCTATTACTATACACAAGAACATTACATGCCACGTCAACAGCACATACCAGCTATTCTCATCAATTCGAGGAGCGTCTAAAAATGTGCGAACCAATTCTTACGAGTACAGTAGCAGTTAAAGCATCCAACATCAAAAGTACGCATCTTTATAAGAAAAGGTAGAAGCCCTAGTAGATTGTACGAAATTCAAGAAAAACCCAGCTCGAATGCATGCATATATATAAATACATATATAAACATGTTTGTACGCCTGTGAGCTCAAGGATTTACCTCCCACAAATAGTATGCGTGCCGCCTTACGATTGAAAACAACAAAATTATACAAGATTTACAAGAGAATAGATGAAAGGAGGAAGAAACGGGAGATTAAGAGGCAGAGCGGGATCTTACCACTTTGTGTGTGTGTGTGTGTGTGTTTGAGAGGTTGTTTGTAACAAAAAGAGTGCAAACCATGAACTTAAAAGTGCTCGAATGATACCGTCTATTCAATTTTTGGGGGAAATTAGTGATTATGTTAAAGATTATTGGAGTTGAGATTCTCAATTTCTTTAATTTATAGAGTTGTGAAAAAAAAAAAAAAAAAAAAAACGTTTCCTCTTTCTTATTTTGACATTGTCTAGGATGACTAGATTTAAATGCGAAATTAATAGTAATGTCTACTAAGGATTAGTGTGATTAATACAAAGCATACTCTATCTATTTGTGGGTGCAATTCTAGATTTGATTAAATCAAAAATTATTTTGAATATAGATATCGACTAAATTATTTTTTTAAGTAAAAATATCGAAAAATTACACCCTAAATATTACAATATGAAAGATGGTTGCCACTTGCCATGTTTGCAAGTTTTCATGAGTTTGAACTATCGGAGATAGCTATACCAAAAAAGTGATGCTTAGTTGGCCACTATGACTAATTTCCTCCACACTTGTTTAAAGATTTTATAGAAGAAATGGTTCTTGAAGTTCAGACGCCGTTTTGATGGTTAGTTCGCCCAATACTAACATCCAAAACATATAAAAATAGATGAATTTTAATAAAAATAATTGAATGTATTATAAATAAAAAAAGATATATATATATATAAGTAGAGAGAACCATTTTAAGCTATTCGATCATCAAGATCTACGGTGGATGCATCATCTTTGTGGATGGATGCAGATGTACGGTGGATGCATCATCTTGGTGGATGGATGCAGATGCTGGGTTCGAATACTGAAGGGAGCAAAAAAATTATTTTTTTTGGATGCATTAAATTTAATAGCGGATGCATTAATTTGTATAGCAGATGCAGTAATTTTATTTGTTCTTATGTTCTCACTATAACCGCACCCTATATTATATATATATATATATATAAAATACTGATAATAACAATAATTAATTATATTATAGATAAAAAAAATGAACCAATCGTATGATTAAAAGAAAAAATAAAAAAATCTATTAAAAATAATAAATTGGAAAGTAATTTTAATGGACATCACAAAATGACAAAACAAAGACTATTTTTCAGAGATGAAGAAGACTCTAAAAGCGTTTTGATAATTGATAAGAACACCTTCAACAACAAAATTTGTTTCTAAATATCATTGAAATTCATCAGATAGCAACAAAAAAGTAATCAAAATTCATGTAAAATCACGAACATATTTAGACGAGAACCTCAAGAAAAAAATTAATCTCACAACCATATCATTCCAAGAATTACTTTGGCACAGTCAAGATCACAAGCTATGCAGTTGGGTAAATATGTGAGAACAAACGCAAAAATAGTCTAAAGATCTCAATCAAAACTCAAGTATGACTGGCAAAATTCCAAGAAAAACATAGAAAGATCAAAGCCTAGGAATTAAAAGTAAACACCCTTTCCTTCCTTCCACTGATAAAATCCTCACTTCAGAGGAATGAACCTCGACGAGTGTGTGGCACCGATACCGGGCCTTCCGTGCTTGACGGGCTTGTATGATATCGAGAACTCTGCAAGATAGTGGCCAATCATCTCAGGCTTGATTTCAACTGGATTGAAGGTCTTGCCATTGTACACTCCGAGGACGCTACCGATCATCTCAGGGACAATGATCATGTTCCGGAGATGGGTTCTGACAAGAGCAGGCTTTTCACCAGCTGGGGCTTCAAGTTTCTGCATAATTTGTAATATGAAACATTATTTGTGAAACATGTAAGAGTGAACTAAATGCAGTTCAGCTTGGACCATAAAACTACTATTAGAACTCTTACTGAAAAACTACTATTAGAACACAACAGAACTCTACTAAAGTAATTCAACATCATGGAAACAATCTCAAAAATAAAAATTACTTACCGCCTTGCGCAACTTCTTGATCAAAGCCATTGGCTTCCTGTTCAAACCTCTCTGAAACCTGCCCATTTACAAATAAAATTTAGAACAGAGTTCATACCATAAATAGCATAAAAATTACACATACAATGATACAATCAAACACGCAGAGCACACATAAATGCAGCAACTCAGGCATTCAAACTGAATAATTAGCCGGTTCACAATGGCATAAAGCACTATAGTTATGCATAACAAAAGGTGACATAAACCGCTAAGATAATACAAATGACCATGCTTCCACAAATAAATCAATCTATAACAATATCATTGTTAAACATGTTCATCACATGAGATTCTCTATCCAAACAGCATCTAATCTCCAATCCAGTATCGCCCACAAAGCTACTATACTCAATAACATTATAAATATACACGTCTAATAATGTTGGAAAAGAAAGAATACACTATTTACGGTAGAATAATATGACACGGCAATAAAACAATGGCAGCGAAAAAACGTCTCATAAGCCAGCTTTACTGATGCATCCAGTAATCTAATCCTATTTTCCAAACTTCAATTCATATCATACAACATCACATCAGCGAGAAAAACTATTTTCTTAAACCGTTAAAGCAAAAAAAATATAAGAAAAAAACATAGGATTGGTCCTTCTTCTAGCAAGAGCATGGAGGAAAGATTTCCCAAAAACAAAATTCGAACACAAAAACTAGAAAAAAAAATAAGAAACATAAATACGATTGCACCTTCTTCTAGCGCGAGCGTTCAAAAGCTTGACGAGCTCATCAATGGGCATATCGAGGAGCGCATCGAGATCGACGCCTTTGAAGCTGAACTTCTTGAATGTCCTCTTCTTTGGCTGCGCCGCCGCCACATCTGGATTAACGTCCGCCTACGAGAACATACATAGAGTCAGTAAGGACGGACGCTACATACGCCACCGGAAATCGCGCGGCTGACTACGGAGAGAAAGAGATCTTACCATTTGTTGCCGGTGACGGTGAGTCGCAGTAATTTGCGTTACGGCTAGGGTTTTGCTGTGCTGAGAGGAGAATTGTGGTTCTAAAAATTAAGGGGTTTTATCAATGAGGGCGATAACGATAACAGTTGGGCTGTGTGTATGGGCCTTTCTTACTGGGCTCAAGGCCCGTATATCATGAATAATAATAATAAGGCCCTGAGTCCAGTAAATTTACTACGACAAATAAAAGCCCTTAGCCGAGTAAATTTACTACTACAAGTCTCCAAATAAATGCCTTGGGCGGCTGGGCCCAGTAAATTTACTACTAACGACTGTTTTTTTTTTTTTTTGAGCAATACTACTAACGATTTTGTTATGAATGAATTCAAGAACATTAACGTTCATCTCGTAATAATTTTTCAAAATTCCCTCAATTTCTACCAATCATAATTCTCTCATCTTCTCAAATACTACAAAATCAACCATCATCCTTTCATCTCAATTACATGCAAATTGGAGGCTTATCCATGCTCACTGCATCTTTAGTCTATGGCTAATTCTATTCATAACCCTCATTTTACTCTTTATAACCTCTTATTTAATAAAATAGCAAAAAATAATTAAAAAGTTACTATTTCACCCTAATCTTTATAGCCTCTAAATTAAATTATAAATATATCTGTATAATCTTAAAATTTTAAACATCAAGGAGGCTATACGTATTCATCATCTTCTTCATCTCCAAGAAATTCACAACCATATACCCTTTGTTGTTTGGGATTATATTAGGGCTTGCAATTTGAGATCGGCATACCTCGAGGCCAGCCCAAAATAGTCCAATTAATTTAACGTCAGACTCTAATTGCGGTCGATTACAATAGACGATAAGCAATACAAAGCCAATTTGAGCCTTCTCCTTCAGTTGAGGGGGTGAAAAGTAAACAAATTCTGATTGTTTTTGTGAAGCTGATCAATGAATTTCTTCATCTCATCAACAGGGAAATTAACCGGATCCAGTGTGAAATCTTTGTAAGCATTCATGTAATCAATGTCGGTCCACATCACTTCTAAAGGAATGTTAGCGTTAGCATAGCTAGCCACCACATTCTCAACCCCGTACACAGATTTGTAACCATATTTGCACTGGTGGAATCTTATAATTAGAAACAAATTAATAAATTTCTAAGAAAAAAGTTAAAGAAACATGAAACTAAACCATGCAAGCATGTACTAACTGAAAGACCAGTTGCTCCATCATTGAGATTTGGTCATTGAGAGTTTTGTCCGTAGATCCCCTGGAAACAATGGATTCTCTCTTTTGTTGATAAATTATATAAGTAAATAAAAAAAATTAAAGATCGTACGACGGAGGATTCGAACCCAGGATCTCAGGTCTTGGACATTAACCTCTTACCACTAGGCCAACACGCGTACACTCAATCTTTTTCTCTTAATTTATACTCCTTCCATCCCAAAATAATGTTCCAAAAAAATAGGACACGAAAATTAAGAAAATCTATATATATATAAAAGGAAAAGTAAATGTAAATAAATTCACTTAAAAGGATATAATTGGAATTGAGGAAAAAATTTATATACCAACCGTTGATTCCATTTTCCAACAAATGTGCATCATTGTTTTATTTTCTTTCTTTCTTAATTATTTTTGTTTAATTATAAGTTTTTATAATCAAATTGTGATTTTAGGGCATTCATTTCTTTTATTTCTTAATAACAAAATTGATTACTATATCTCTAAACAAACTCAATAAATTTAATATTAAGGACCGTCATTTTTTTTTCTTTCTTAATAACAAATTTAAATATGATAACTTTTTATTTTCTATTAATGTATGTATTTTTTTTGTATTCGTACAATTATCTTTTATAAGTATTAAATTAAGTTTGGATATTTTTATGTGTCTATTAATATTTCAAAAATAATGTGTTGAGATAGTCTGTCAGGGACCAATATGCTTAATAATAATTATTTTTATCCTTTAAATTATGAAAATCTTTGATGAAATTATAGCTTCACTGAATAATTTTTTGGTCCAGAGTTTAAATCTCATAGATAGAATTTAATTAAGCATTTTCACAGCAAATTCATAATTCACTGAATAAATTTTTGGTCTAGAGTTTGAATCTCATTTAATTTGTATAATTATATAAACTCCCTATATAAGTGATATTATACCTATATATAGACACATGTTATATTTTTATATGAATTACTTAGGTTATATTAAAATATTAGATCACTTTGCAAATAATAAATTTGGTATAAAATTTTAATTCTATTAGTTTATATTAATATTACAAAACATATATATGCACAACTTACGTGATGAGGATGAAATTGGACACTTAAATATATTCAGATCTAACTTCAGCGAAAATACGAAACATGAGATAAAGGCGCATGTCTGAGGCTAAAGGGCAATCAGAATAAAAGTGGGAAGCGAAAGATTTATATTCCAACTACATAAATGCATATTTTAAACACGTGGCAACCAACGATTTGCACTTATCAAATATTATTATTTGGGCCTCGAAACCGGACTAAATGGGCCTTAGTATTGTATCTCAATAATAGACTATAAATAGACCCCCTAAGATTAAATGTAAACAAGTCCTTCCATAAGAGTAAATCAAATAAACAAATGCTATCTTCTTTTCCACATTTTTTGCACACTCAATTTCTTTGTTCTTAGCTCGATTTTCTTCAATTTTTTCATAAATTTGCCGTTGAATCCAACTCAACATTACGCGAGTCTAAAATTATATTCACTGCGCATAGCGTGGGAGGTACACTAGTGTAGATAAAGTAAGAGAAAGAGATAAATAGAGCAGTGAAAAAGTAAGAAAGCGAGAGAGAAAGTAGATAAAGGAAATTATTTCATTTTTGAATTGTGATTATAAATGGATCGTTCAAAAAGAAATTAGGGTATTATTATTGGGATGGAGGGAGTACTTGCAGGCTTGCAGCTCTTTCTTCTTTGCCCCTAACTTTCCCGCTCTACCTGCGGTTGGATGTTGCTTTGAATCTCATTAGATCTGTGTGGACAAGCTGATCGAGACCAATTCATGGACATCTCCCTCTGATTCTCCACCACAAAAGCAGTAGCTTCTCGTGTGGTGAAAAGCGGACGGTCGGAGCCGCCGCCCACGACGTGCATTGCGGCGAGGAGATTGCTGATTTCAGTACGGGAAGCAACGTCGAAGAAGGTCAGTTGCTGGAAAGAGAGAAGAGAGGGAAAGAGAAGAGTGATACATGATTGTTTGAGAGAGATACAGAGGCAAAGGCAAATTTGACTTTTTGTGGTTAATTTTTAAGTCTTCTTATTTTAGTTGAGTTTTTTTTTTTTTTTTTTAAATTACTCCCTCCCTCCGTCCCACTCCAAATGTTCACTTACTTTTGGGCACGGAGACTAAGAAATGTGTATAAAGTAGATAAAGTGGGTATAAAGTAGATAAAGTGAGTTGGTGGAAATTATTTAAATATTAAGTATAGAGAGAGAGTGTATTGCCAAAAAGGGTATGAGACATTTGTAGTAGGACACCCCATTATAGAAAGTGGGACATTTGGAGTGGGACAGAGGGAGTATTATATGAGAATGGATATTTTGATACATTAAACTGAAGTATTTACATAGATGGAGGGCTGTCGATCAGTTCGGGTTCAGTTACTCGTACCCGAATTTTCGGTTACCCGAACCTGAAATTGTCATATTTCACTAACCGTTCCTGAACCGTTTTAGGTGTTCGGTTACCCGATTCGGTTATTTGGGTATCCAAAATATCCATTTAAAAAATTAAAATTCAGATAATTTGCTAGATAGATTATTGGGGTTATTGCCAGAAAATACATATACTTTATCAATTTTCTGATTTATATCATGACCTTATAATTTGGCCAGAAAATACATCAATTTTCAATTTAATTGCAATTATAACATGACTTTATAGTCTGGCCAGAAAATACACCAAGTTTCAATATATTCTCAATTATAACATGACCTTATTTAGATTTATTTTCATCATAGATGTATTAATATTTATATTAAATTGTTATGTATAAAATATTTTTAATTGATTGATTAATTTTTATAAAAATTAAGTTAGATGATTATTATTTCATAATAATTATTTCATAATATATATATATATATGTATGTATTTTTAAGCCATCAATATAATATCTTGTTATATATATATATATATATATATATATATATATATATATATATATTTGATTTTAATATTCTATATTTATTTAAATTATGAAATTATAAAAAAATTACGTACGTATATTATAGAAACTATGTTAAAAAGTAAATATTATTATATACTCCCTCCGTCCCCAAAATAAGTTCCTCTTTGGGGACGGCACGAGTTTTAAGGAAAAATGGTAAAATGTATTGATAGTGAAGAAAAATATGTTATAATTAGTATTGAGAGTGATGAAAAGGTGAAAAAGTGTTATAATTAGTATTGGGAGTGGTGAAAAAGTGAAAAGTAAGAATAAATAAAGTATTATTAGTGGTGGGGTAGTTGTCCAAAAATGGAAAAAAAGAAAGAGGAACTTATTTGGGGGATGTCCCAAAAAGGAAAAAGAGGAACTTATTTCAGGGACGGAGGGAGTATTATTTACATATAGATGTATATTTATCAAATATATATGTATTTATGTATAGTATATTGTGAGATGAAAAGAAAATTAAAAATATTTAATGTATTAAACTTGGTATTATTATACTAAATTAATTACAAGGTCATGTTATAATTGAGAATAAATTGAAACTTGGTGTATTTCCTGGCCAGACTATAAAGTTATGTTATAATTGCAATTAAATTGAAAATTGATGTATTTTCTTGCCAAATTATAAGGTCATGATATAAACCAGAAAATTGACAAAGTATATGTATTTTCTGGCAATAACCCCTAGATTATTTGAACCCTAGTTTCCAAAAAATACATAAAGCAACTTATCCACTAAACTGAAGCTCATTCTTATACTCTAAATATATCATAATTTTATTTTACCTAAGAATCGATTTTTTTTAGAGTGGATTTTTAAAATGGCCACTTTCATATTGTAAAAATAAAAAATGTCCACTAAAATAAAAAACTTAAAAAATGTCCACTGTTACCAAAATGCCCTTCACATTAAAAATTAAAAAAAATGTCCACTTTACATCACCCCTTTAAAAAATCCCGCAATTCACAACCAGTGTGAATTCACAACCAAATTTTTTTTGGTTGTGAATTCACAACCAGTCGAATTCACAACCATAATTTTTGGTTTGTGAATTCATAACTAGTCGAATTCACAACCAAATTTAATTCACAACCAGTCGAATTCACAACCAGAATTTTTTGGTTGTGAATTCACAACCAGATTTATGTTGGTTGTGAATTCACAATCAGTCGAATTCACAACCTGAATTTAATTCACAACTAGAATTTATTTTGGTTGTGAATTCAAGTAGTTGTGAATTTGGGGTTTTTAAAGTTTGAATTCACGGCTAAAACTGGAATTTATTTTGGTTGTGAATTCGAGTTTTAGTTGTGAATTCATAGATTTGATTGTGAATTCAACAATATTAAGTTGTGAATTTATCGAGCTGGTTGTGAATTTAAGAACATTAAGTTATGAATTCATCGAGCTGGTTGTGAATTCATAGATCTAATTCTGAATTTAAAAGCATAAAGTTGTGAATTCATAAATCTAGCTGTGAAATTTAGAAAATTAAACCTACTAACATAAAATCTACCACAAATGAATTCTTGATTAAGTGAAACATTAATTAATCAATTAAGCTGTAGGCTTTTGCATACTAATCAAAAACATCAAACCAACAAAATCTCCAGGCATCAAACCAAGAATATTAATTTGACTAATCTCCTTCCTCACACCAAATCTTCTACAAACAGCCAACAAAATTCACAAACAAAAGTTCAAGAAGATTTGCAATATTCACAAACAAAATTTCAGATATGCTTTTACAAGGAAAGAGAGAGAGAGCGAGATAAGGAAAGAGATTATAGATCTACAACATAGTACACAGATTCAAGCATCATCTAATTCATCGGGGCTGCAGAACTCAGCATCGGAGGAGAATTGGAGATGCCGCGTCTGGCGGCGTAGATTGAGTAGAGGCAGAGAGCAGCGGCGCCGTGTTTGCGCGGCGGGGATGTTGCGCGCCGTGTTTCTCGACCCCCTCATCCTCCACGTCGCAGCCTTCTCCACCAAAACCATCTCAATCTCCAGCATCGCCGACCCGCCGCCACCGGCTGTCGGAGGCGCGGAGACGGACGGTGAAGGAGAGGTAATCGACGAAGGAAGAGTTGGCGGCGAGAAAAATGCCGTAGGAGAAGGAGAAGGCGATGAGGACGCAGGAGCCGCCGCCGCCATTTCAAGCACTCCAGATCTCCAGATCTCCGGCGATCGACGGCAACGCCACTTCAAATATTGGAGCTCGAAGTCGGAATCAATGGATTCCGACGCTCTAACCACTGCGATGCCTCCGATTACGCCACCGATTGATGAATCCAAGGAATCGAGATCGCCGCGCGACGATGACGGCCACGGCACGCACACTTTCACCACCGCCGTCGGATCCATCGTCTCTGGCGTGAGTTTCTTCGGTTACAGCGGCGGCGCAGGGACGAGATCGCCGGCGATCTGAGCTCGAAGGGAGGGAGGGAGAGAGAGAGAGAGAGAGAGAAGGGGGAAGGGAGTTGACTGTGAGGGAGAAGAGAGAGAAGAGAATGAGAGAAAAATAGAGAGTACATATTTTTAAAGGAGGGTATTTCTGTCTTTTCAATCAAAAAGTGGACAGTTTTAATTATTTTTATCTTAGTGGACAATTTTTATCTTTACAATATGAAAGTGGATAGTTTTATACTCCCTCCGTCCCGCTATTCATGGCCTGTTTCTTTTCGGCACGGGAACTAAGGAGAGTTAAAGTAGATGGATAAATATGATGACCCACATGTTTAAGGATGTTGTTAATATTACTAATTATTGCTGAAATAAGATTTTATTAAAAGAAAAGAAACTTAACAACGGAGAACCAAAAACCCTTGAAAGCACAAAGCTGCAGACTAAGGGCCGAGCCTCGTTAAAAACCTCATAACAGCTGAGGAAAAAGAGTATTCGTCAAGGACCAAGGTTGACAGAGCTGAGTTAGGAGGTCTCAAGGATTCCGGCCGAACCATTACCCTTAGGCCTCCCGGCTCACAACCGATCCAGAACCAAGAGAAAAAAAACCAAAAAATTAAGCGAATCGAGTAAAATAGGGAATAGAAACATCTTCCTTGACAAAATCATTTAAACCAGCAATGGCATGAGGCCAAAAACCCTCCTCCGAAGCTTGTGAAGCCAAAAAATCCGTCGATCTGTTGCCCTCGCGAAAGATGTGAGAAATGCGCCACGTGAAAGTATGGAGTTTGGAGAGAGCAAGCTGCCACCGAGGCTTGAATCTCCAAGGAACCGTCTCAGAAAGCGACCGAAGAAGCTGAACCACGTAAGAAGAATCCGACTCAAACCAAACTCTCTCCCAATTTGCGCGATGTGCAGATTCAATCGCAATAATAATAGCTAAAAGCTCTGCTTCGAACGCAACCCCATGGCCGCCTGAAAAATGATAACAACCAAGAACGTCGTTGAAGGCATTCCTAAAGACGCCCCCCGCATGAATCCTCCCTTCCCGGACCGAGCCATCAGTATTAACTTTAATCCAAGACGGCGGGGGAGGGTGCCAAGCAACGTAAATAAAGGAGAAAGGCTTCCTGGGTTGTCCAGCGATGGAAAGATTCTTAAGAATGAGAAGATCAGTAACCGAGTTGGCCATAGTGCCAAGGACGAAATTGTTGGCAGCTTCACAAAGAAAAACCCTGACCTGCATGAGAATGAGGTGGCGCGAAGGTGCTAAATTGTTGTGTATGACGTTGTTGCGGTGAGACCAGAGACTCCAGAGGAGAGAGACCACCCCAACTTTCCACAAATTGCCAACTTGTTTGCTATTTTTCTGGTGGATAGAGAAGCGAATCATGCTGCCCACATCCAACAGCAAAGTTTGCTCAATGAAAAACCAACGAAAGACATCCGCCCAAATAGAAGCCGAGAAGGAGCAGTTCAACAGAACGTGATCCATCGTCTCTTCTGCTGCCGAGCATAAAGGGCAGCGGTTAGGCCCCTGAAAACCAAGTAGGCGATTCATATCAAAGGTAGGGAGCTTGCCAACAATAGTGCGCCAGACAAAGAGAGATCGTCGAGCGGGGATAAAAGGGGCCCAAATCCAGGATCCCCAGTCAACCTTAGGGAACTGAGGACGTATGTGAGCAAAGGCCGAAGCAGCAGTAATGTTCCCGAAACCCGAGTGAATCCAGGATCTGTCGTCCGCCAATCCAGGAATGGGGGTAGATATGATGTCGAGAGCAATGCGCGGGAAAGACTGTATAAAACTATAAGTGAGGTGCCACTTATTATTAAAGTAGAAGTCTGAAATCTTTTGAGAAAAATAGGGTGTCATGAACTCTGGAATATGAAGTCTGTCGATCAGCCGATACCCGAGCCAATTATCTCTCCAAAAATAAATCATATCACCATTCCCAATCGTGCAGAAGGTATCCGAAACAATCTCCCGAATTGTCCTTCTAACACCAGTCCAAATCGACGAACTCGCCCATTGGGAAGCCCAATCCATGGTCTGAGTGAGATATTTCTGACGAAGCAGCCGATAGCCGAAGCTGTTCATGTTCAGAATATACCAACCAAGCCGAAACATGAAACTATTATTGATGTCAGAGAAAGATTTGACTCCAATGCCGCCCTGTTCCTTCAGAGCTCGAGCTCTGATCCAACTCACAGAAAAAGAAGGTTTCTTCATAGTACTCCCAGTCCAGATGAACGATCTACAAGCTCTGTCAAGATCATGCAGAAGTTTCACCGGCCATTTATAAACAAGCATACTATGTACCGCAGCACTGTTGATAACAGAAGAAACTAAGCAGAGACTGCCCGCCATAGAGAGTTGACTACCTTGCCACCTAGGGAAATGTGCAAGAATACGATCAAAGATAGGTCGAAGTTTAGCGGAAGAAGCTCGACCCGAGAAAATAGGCACTCCCAAGTATGTGAAAGGCATGGAGCCAAAGTTGAAGTCCAAAATCCGTTGGAGCCTAGAACGTCGCCCAGGCGACACCCCTTTCCCGAAGTAAAGAGTAGACTTATTCTTGTTGCAATATTGACCAGAGACCGTGGAATAGAGCTGAATAATCGAGTCTATCATAATGCAATTACGCTTGGTGGCCTGACAGAACAGGAGCACATCGTCAGCGTAAAGCAGATGAGAAGGGAAACTCAAAGATCTCGAGAAACGCATGCCCGCGATTAAACCCCGATTACTAGCGTCCAGAAAAATACGGCTAAGAACATCTTCCGCCAAGGCAAAAAGAATGGGAGACAAAGGATCTCCTTGTCTTACTCCCCGACTGCATTCGAAATAGCCATAGAGAGCACCATTGAACCGAATAGAGATGCGAGCCGAGCTGAGAATAGTTTTGATCCAAGAGCAGAAAATATTGGGGAAGCCAAACTGTTGAAGCACGAACAGAAGAAAATCCCATCTAAGCGTATCAAAGGCCTTATGAATGTCGACTTTAAGAGCCATGTTTTTGCCGTGTAAAGATCTCTCCATGCAGTTCGCCCCTTCAGAGGCAAGAGTGATGCACTCATGAATAGAACGTCCCAAAATAAAGCCAAATTGGTTGTTGGAGACGATGGTGGCAGCAGCAGCATTCAGTCGGATCGCCAGAATCTTGGCAATAACTTTGAAAAAGAAATTGCCAAGAACGATGGGCCGATAGTCAGAGATAACCTTGGCATTAACTTTCTTGGGAAGAAGGCTCAAAGTATTGGAATTGAGACCCGAAGGGAGATAATGATGAGTGAAGAATCTTCTGATGGCGGAAGTGAAATCATGCTCAATAATATCCCAAGCGGAACGATAGAAAGTACCTCCAAAGCCATCCGGGCCGGGAGCGCTATCTTTGTCCATAGCAAAGACCACCGCTTTGATCTCCGTCGTAGTTGGACAAGTAACCAAAGCCGATTTATGATCCAAAGTGAGGCTACTGGTGATATAATTAGTAATCCACGAAAGATCGCCCCCAGGATTGATATCCGCCGCAAAAAGAGATTTATAAAAGTTTTCCACATGAGACGCCAAAGTGTTATGATCTTCAACCAGGACGTCGTTAATCTCAAGATGCTTGATAGTATGGCTAGCGCGCTTCATTCTCAACATGTTATGATAAAACTTTGTATTACGATCGCCATCCTGGAGCCATCGAATTCTACTTTTCTGGCGATGTAGGTCCTCTTGCCGAGATAGCATGACCGAGATAGAGGCTTCAAGCTCAACTTCTTGATCAAAGAGCGCGTCAGAGTAGCCAACATTATCGATATGTGCCTGAAGAGAAGAGAGCTTATTATAGAGCTCCTCAAGCGAAGTGTTGAAGTTCCCAAAAGTTGATTTATTCCAAATTTTGAGCTCTTTCCTCAAACGTTTCAACTTGTGCATCATACGCACCATGGGGCAGTTCGTGTCAACTACAGGTGCCCAAGAACGCTGAACCATTGGAATAAAATCAGAGTGAGAAATCCACATGTTCAGGAAACGAAAAGGACGGGCGCCATAGGTATTAGGAGGAGTGGAACATTTAAACAAAATAGGAGCATGGTCAGAGCCAAGACGAGGCAAAACCCGGCTCTCAGTAGAATGCCATTGCGTAGCAAAATCCTCTGAGAAAAGAGTGCGGTCCAGGACAGACTCAGTAGTCATAGGAAATTTACGCCTGTCCGTCCAAGTAAAAAAAGGCCCAGAGGTGGGAGCTTGAATGAGAGTATGACGATCAATGAAAGCTTGAAAATCTCTACAGGAAGCACGGCTGGGAAACCTGCGTCCACGCCGCTCATGAGCTCCAAGCACAGCATTAAAGTCCCCAAGAATCACCATTTGAGGGACCATACAAGAAGAGATATCATCCCAAAGAATCCTGCGAGTGATATAATTACAACTTCCGTGAACAATAGCCACTCTGAAAGAATAGGAAGAAAACATGATGTCAAAAATGACCATCTGTTCCGTGGACAAAATCAACGAGCAGGTAACCCCGTTGGCAATGAGAATCCAGATGTTGGAAGCATGAGGGGCACGATCATTTTGATGGAAATGAGTCAAATTGATAGAGTTCCAGAATGAGGTCGGAATATGAAGAAAGTTAGTCTTAGGCTCAATAATGCCTAGAATAATAGGATGATGAACATGACAGTAATTGTGAAGCAAGTTACGTGCCGTGTCCGTCATACCACGAATATTCCAAGAGAGAATATTCATTGAGAAAGGTGGATGTTATCGTCCTCCACCTGAGGATCAAATTCATCATCCACCATATCACCCCATTTCCGAGAAGAAGCTGTGTCCATACTTTTACCAGCAGCAGAAGAAGTTTGAGAGATAAGGAACTCTGAAATTTGTACTCCTTTATCCACCGCTTCCTTAACCAAAGAGTTAAACTCCGTCGTGGTCCCCTGAAGTTGTCCAACCTGATCCCCAATAGTAGCGGCCTGATTGTGTCGTAGACGATCTTTCATAGTCGGAGTTGCTGTGCGCACCAACTGTTCGACAGTTTGCTTAGGCGGCCTACCCCGCCCCCGTTTGATTGGTACGGCTTCAATCATCTCGTTTGTAGTACGACTAATGGCACCAACTGTTCGACAGTTTGTCTCATGTTCTTGCCTTTCACCAGCACTATCAGCCTTTTGATTTTGAGTTAAGTTTGTTTCTAAAATCTGCACTTTCATCATGTTTCCTAAGGCCACTTCCTTATCAGCTTTTCAAAAATACCCGTCTCAGTGCTCTTGTTATTACTTGCATCTTCGGGTATTATCAGTGGTACGGTGTTCGAATCAGGAACGGGTCTGCACGCGGCTGCCAGCAAATCAGGTCCGGGCAAACCTTCTTTACGCTGGGGCAAATTCTGTGCCTCATCTGTCTGACGAAACTCCTCAGGGGGAGTGTGATTAATATGTTCCGAAGCGCTGAAAATGGAAGTCCTCTCCTTCTCAATAAGAGGCTCCTGGTAGAAGTCCTCTTCTCCGAAAGGCTCTTGAGGTAGAGCCTCGAAAGAATTACCGATCGGAATCTCTTTATTTTTCTGCCATTCTTTCCCCATATTTTTTTTGTGAATGGTTTTGAGAGAAGGTTGATCCGACCTTGTAGGATTCGTGATGTCCGTGTTGTTGTCCTGATGTTTCTTGCGGCGGCATTGAGCAATGTTATGACCTGCAAGATTGCAAAAGCCACAAAAATGCGGCAAATTTTCATAAACGAATTCAACCTCGAACGAGCGTGTTCCCTTATCCACTGTGAGAGTTTCGGGAATAGGCTTAGAGACATCCATGTCGACAAGAACACGAGCAAAGTGACCAACTTGCCCAGAAAACGCAAAACCATCAAGTTTAATAGGAAGACCGACATATCTGGCGATGCCGATTATCACTTCCGGATGCCAGTATTCGTGAGGAAGATAATAGATTCTCAGCCAGACTTGGGAGAGAGCAGATGATTCTTTGTATGGGTCAAAATCCGGAACCCATTCCCTGATTCGAATAATACCTTTGCTCAATTTCCAAGTAGCCCTAGATTTTGCCGTAGCAAGCTCATATTCATTCGCGAAGCACCACACGGATCGCATCCGAGGTTTTCCATAAAGACATGAGTTCTTGTTTAATGTTAGAAGCAAATCTGGGGGCGTCTCCCTTATTCAGCAAAAGCCTGGCGTGAACAGCGAACTCAAACTCCTTGAGTTTACTTTGATACAGGGATTCAGGAATCCGAAGAATAGATTTGTTTCCAATGTTAACGGGGTGAAGAGCGTTGTAGTCCTGGGCGAAAACATCTGGTGGTTTGGGAAGTGATCGCTGGACCGTTCGCGCAAAAGAGAGTTTGTTCCTTTTCGCCTCAGTGCTAGGGCTAGATATTCCATGCAACGTCGATTTGACAAGAGTCTCGGAATGACTCTTGTCATTCTCAGAATCGGGTTTGAGATTGGAACTCGAGGGAACATCCGAGGGCCGAGTGTGGTTCTTATCGGAGGAAGCAGGCCTTTGTCTTACAAAGTTGTTGGAGATGGGAGGAAAATCGGAAGTCATGAAAGCAGGCGGGTTGCTCATGACATCCAAAGAAATTCCTTCTTGGACCATAGAATATATCAAACCCGAAAATGTAAAACAGCAAAAATACGATATATCCGAAAGGAAACAAGAACGAACCGATTAAGGGTTTTCGATCGGAGATAGAGGACGAGAACCGCATCATCCGTTCCGAAGGGCGACTGATACTCTAAATTAAAGATTGACTTACAATTAATTAATTAATTAATTAATTAATCTAAAATTAATTTAATTAAATAAAAATCATGTTTATTCAAAATATGACGAAGGGGATCTGCAACAGTAGCATTCCAGGCCACAACTTCATCCCACGATTCCTCACAGAGCAATTGACGAAGGGGATAGTCAGTACTATCATTCAAAATAGGAGATTCAGGGGTAATTACATCAGAGACCGATTTTCTCACAGGATTTTGGGGGCGGCGATAGATCGGAGCATGTGGTGAAACAAGACATCTTCGATTTTGGGGGCGACTCTCAATCTCACTGAAGCCGAGAGAGTCTTCCGCCGTTCTGAAAATTCAGCCGAGAACGGGAAATCTACCTCCGGCGGCGATCCCCAATCGGAGCACGAGTCCTCGCTGTCCGGCATGTACTGTCCGCTCAGGTAAGCCTCCCACATGGATTTCATCACGGCAGCAGAGAAACGCCGTTCTAAGGGCAGCGCGCGGTGGCAGAGATTCACCGATTTAAGGGTGGCGAAAGGGACAGAGATCCGCAGAGAATCGGGAGATAGAGAGAGTCGCGATGAGCAATCGGTCGATAGAGAGAGCTGCGATGAGCAATCGAGAGATAGAGAGAGCCACGATTTAGTGTTTCAGAGGAAAGAGAAAAGAGGGAATGTTCGGCGCAAGTGAGAGAGGGAGAGAGAGAGTGAACCGTCTTTTTCTTTTAGGGTTAGGTAGTCTTAATTAATTAGTGTAGTTAATTAGTGTAGTTAATTACACCCTTATTATTTCCAAAATAAGAAACATGCCATGAATATTGGGACAACCTAAAAAGGAAAACAGACCATGAATAATGGAACGGAGGGAGTATATTAACTCTTTTTTTATATATAAAAAAAATTAATGAATTAATAATTAAAATGTATATAATATATATATTAAATAAATTATTAAATAATTTTCGGTTATTTCAGTTAACCCGATTCGGTTATCGGGTTAACCGATACCCGAAATTATTTTAAAAATGATACCCGAAACCGAACTGATAATCAAAAAATTCGATTATTGGATACCCAAACCCGAAAATTTCGGTTCAGTTAACGGATTATCCAAAATCCGATAACCAGCTTAGACAGCCCTAAATGGATTATTAAATAGCAACCGTGTGCAGGAGTTTGGAAAACGAAAATCTCGTCTGTATAAGCATATAATTGAAATCGCGGAGTCCTCAGTACAAAGCAGTTTGCCTAATATTTTTTGATGAAAACAAATTGAGCATATACTGACGATACCATAATTGTACACACAACGTATATATAAATATAAACTGAAAAGAAAAGGCAGAAAATGGGTTAACAACTAAAAACCAAAAGTTTGTCGGTGGTTGAACTTAGAGTTGAGGTCGGCTAAGGAGGGAATGGTGCAGCCGCTGCGGAGGGTTCTGCTCCACCAAGCCTTAATCTCATCCTGATGAGAAAAGAAAAGAAGCGTACGTTTAATTGAAAATGGATATATTAGCATATGATGATAATGATATGTAGTGTACCTGTAGAAAGTGATGGTTAGAGACATATTGAGTGGCCACACAGGATTTGATGCCTCCAACATCCACCCAGATACTCTTGTTTTGTGCGACGTCGTCTCCTGTTATGCAAGCCACATAGTAACAAGTGGATTGATTTCCCATTCCCATTCGCAGCCGCACGAAATAACCCTTGAGTTGGGATATCGGAGCCTCCGAATTCATCCATCTAATTAACCGCCAATCTTAATTATCACCATCCACAAATCAATTAATTAATTGGAGTATTAATTACCTGATAATATCGGCACGACTGAGGCGCAAGTTCCTGATTGCATCAAACATCATTTCTTCATTTACTTGCTCTCTTCTCTTCTTCTTCTTCGATTTTGTAACGGTCGGGCAGTGGTGGGCGCCCCACGTAATGTTCCTGAGGCGCCTCGCAAACACACACGCCATTGGCATCGGCATCGCCATAGGGCTCTCTTCCACTATCTCCTTGCCTTTACCCAGAGGCAGAGGCAGAGGCGAGAGAGAATCCTGTTTGGTGGCGATGTTGGATATCCATTTCATCAAAGATCCATCGCATATCTTTCTCTTCATAGCTTCACCTTCTGATCTCCTCCTGCTACCCGTACCCGAAATTGCTTCTTAATTTACACCAAAAATTAATGAAGATTCATCATATTTGAATAAGTGATGTTGAAATAGTTATTAATTAAGATGGTAGGGTACCTGCAGCAAGCTCCTTCCCCTTAGCTGCAGGATCAATGATGATGTGATGATGATCTCCATCTCCATCTCCATATTCATCTCCAGCTGGGCCCGGCCCCACATTCCAGAGGAGAAGGGGCTTCCTAAGATCTGGATTCGCAGATTTGAGAGTCAAGCCAGTGTGCGGCGACCACACTAATTCAGACACAGGATCAGCTGCTGCTCTATAAGGCAGCTTCAGACTTGACTCTGCATTTACACTTGCACCTTCACCCCTAACCACTTCTCTTCTCACATCCTTCTCCTTTACATTCCCCATCTCTATATCAATTCAGATCAACATTTTCAAAACTCCAACCATAACAACAACACCAAATCACACCACTAATTGTCTACACATAAATCTACAAAATTTAAAACCACAATTCCAACTAATTTATATTGCATAAAATCAAAGTAACCCATCCAATTGAAGCAGAAAATCCCACACATACCGTTTGCCACATTAATATACTATCAGAATTCTGTCTCTAGCTATGTTGGCTTATGATTGTGAGTATAAAGAAAGGCGGTAGCTCTTTATCTGAGACGGACACATAGGTAAGTGTGAGAGTATGAGTTTGAAGCAGTAATGGCTGAGTTACATCCACGTCCTAGGCTAGGCTAGGCTATACTAATACTTCCACTGCATGCCCCTAAATACACCGTATCTACGTATTCGCTTTTCATCCTCAACTAATTATTTACATTCTCTCATTTCGCTATGTCCAAATCTACATATCATGCCAAATTAAACATATCTTGATTTAAGACTATTTATGTCAATTAATTTGTAGGAAATATCATGTATGATGTAATCCACGCAAGGGACCCTACAAACCCGCTCCGAATATCGTCATTATTTATAATTCTATCACCTACAACGATATATTTTTTGGAAAAAAAAACATGACAATTTTGGAGAATTTAATCAGATACAAATGAATTATTATATTGTCTCGACTATATAAAATCTACATGTATATATTAAAGACTAAAGTATCCTATAAAATTAAATTAAGTATATAAGGATTATATGTAGCTATAAAAAAAATGTGAGAATAATACACTTATAATAGTAAAATATGTAAATATAGTATACCATATTACAATTTTACCCTTAAATTAAATATATAGTCCCTCTTGTTACTATATATAAGTAATGACATATTAAGTTTGACACGAATTTTAATAAAAGTTTAGTAGATATTTTTTTAGTGGAGAAATGGTCTCAATATATTTAATAATGAATATTTGAGATTAAATTATAAGGATTTAGTGTGGGTTATGGACTCATGTGATTTTTTGGTAAATAAAGAATGATTGTAAGATTGAATTATAAGAATTTAGTGTTGATATGAAATAAGATAATTACATCACACTTATTATTGACGGGGGAGTATATAACAAGGATTGAAGGATATAATATGCCAGAAAATGTAAAATAAAAGTTCTTTCATAGTAGTTATAGTCATATAGATTTGATTTGATTTGATTGTGTTAATATTTTATCTATAGTCGAGCTTTGTATGTGTGGTACCACTTATCTACATCAAAGTCTAGAAATGGTCCAAATCTTTTTGCATATATATTCCAGTTTCATTTTCTTCTTAGTGTAGGGCCCGCTTGTGCACTAAATTAGTATCTACCAAAAGCAAATGGTCTGACCTTATATCCATTTAATACACTTCATCTTTCATCCTCGTAACTTTCTTTCCTTTTAAGGTAACTGATCTTTTTTTTTGTATGATATAACTGAAAATTAAATGAAAGGTGACTTTTATTTTGACCTGCCTAGGTAATTATAGCACTTACACGTCATTCGCCACATTAACGTATCCATCAATAGGATTCAGTATGTAAGGGTTAACTGCACATTATATATCCAAATTTTATTCATACATTGTCATCCAATAGTATTATAAGGGTGCGTTCACTTTAATGGATGGAAAAAGAAGTGATAATAAAAATTTATGATTTTAAATATCTTATTTCTTATCCTATATTTTACACAGAAGAGAAGTTCATCATTTTTTCTTCTTTATTTTCACTTTAAGGATGGATAATATTATCCCTCCATTTAATTTGGTATGATAATATTATCCCTCTTTGAAGTGAAAATAAGGAAGGGAAAATGGTGAACTTTTATTTTATGTAAAATGTGGGATAAGTTAAAGTTATATATTTTTGTTATCCCTCCATTTAAAGGGATAAAAAGCAAGTCTAAAGTATTGGTACTACAAAGGTTATATTATATGTATTAAATATCACAACCTAATTTTATCATAGCATGTATCATCATTTACTATTGGAACAAAATGTGAAATTGTGAATATTGTACGTCATTAGGATAAAAATAAGTAATATTAAAAGTGCTTCCAATCCCTCACAAATAACGATAAGTATCACAAATCTCGTAGTGGGAATTGTGATAGATATAGGAAATTGTAATTTTATTACTATAATTATTTCAATAGTATTATAAGAAGCTAATTATGAATGGTGACATTTTTTAGTAAGATAGAACCTCAATTTAATTAGTATGAGAATTATAAAAAAAAAATATTAAAGTCTCTATCAATTAAGGGTGTGTGACAGCCCACGAGACATCAGCCATTCATTCATATTGTCGAAACGAAATAACCCCAAACTTGGAGTTGCTTTCACCATAAAGGCGTTAACAGTATGGAGCATTTATCTATTTTCTTTTTGCTAATTAGTGTAACAATTATACGAGTATATACGTACACAAATGTTATTTATTCTATAAATTGATAAGTGTATAGCTCGCCCTAAAAGAAAAGTGTATGGCTATTGGCTCAGCTAGAACGCAATTATATTGTTCGATCTAGAAATGCAACTTTCTAACTTCTCATGCAATTAAGTTAATTAGCTTATCAATTTTTCGAGTACATACATAAGTGGGTCAAAATAAAAACATATTTTAAATTATAAAAAGGAATTATTTTCAATACTTAAATCATCAAGATTTATGATTAATTCATCACTTTGTTGAATGAATTTATGGTCCTGAGTTTGATTTCTATAGATAGCGAAAAAAAAAAACAACGCAATTCGCTTCTAAGGGTGTGTTTACTTTGATGAAAAGTGAGAGAAAATATATTTCTTGTAATCTAACGACTCATATTTTTCCAAATTTTCGGCTCCCTTAGTTAATTCAAAGGTCATATAGGTAATAATCAAATATTCATATAACATTGTGTGTGTTGGTCAAACAGTAAGGGGTTAATTCATAATGTCAAAGGTCTTGAATTCGAGTCCCCTGTGGCGCGACCTTTAAATTTTATTTACTATTATTAATTTATCAAAAAAAATCGTATAACCGTTTTTCTATAAATATGTTGATACAAATCTTTTTATTTATATATGGAAGATATATTTCTATGAAACAATATACTCCCATAACCATTTTGAAGAAGAAAACACAATATTTGATCACTAATTGAAAAAACACAAAATATGGTCATTTTTTTACGTTTTATGACTGTTCTGCCCTTAATTAGGGCAGATCAGATTCGGGTCGAATTCGGGTTTGCGTGCGGGTTAGGCACATACGGCACTATTAGTGCCATATACTCAATGTTGCACGAATGGTACTTATGGTCATATTAGTGTCATTAGTGTCATATACCTGTGTGCTGATATTATTTAGATGAATACAATTATATGACCATTTTGAACACTTCCCCGTAGGGTTTAGATTATCCATTTAGGGTTTATATTCCTCATTCAGGGTTTAGATTATCCATTTAGGATTTAGAATCTTTAGATTCCCCATTTAAGGTTTAGATTCTCCATTTGGTGTGCTGCACAAATGGTACTTATGGCCATATTAGTGTCATTAGGGCCATATACTCTCTTTATGTAGTGTTGCACAAATGACACTTATGGTCATATTAGTGTCATATACTTAGATTTTTTTTTTTCGGTTGGCACATATGACACTAATAGTGCCATATGTGTATAACTCGCGCGCAAACCCGAATTCGACCCGAATCAGGTCTGCCTTAATTAAGGGCAAAATTATCTTTACACGTAATAAATGGCCAAATTTTGTGTTTTTTCAATTAGTGACCAAATATTGTGTTTCATTTTTCAAAATGGCTATTTCAAAAGCGCTCTTTATTTCTATCATACATTAATTTGTTTATCTTCTACTCTCTCCGTCCCACGAATTTTGATGCATTTGTTTTTTGCACGGGAATTAAGAAGTTGTAAATTAGTGTTTTAAGTATGTACGTAATAAAGTAGAAAAGTGATAAAGTACAAGTGTGTAGGTAATAAAATAGAAAAATGTGTAGGTAATAAAGTGATAAAGTAGGTAATTAAGAAGTAGAAACCTTTATTTTTTTACCTAATTGTTACTATATTTAGAAATGTATCAAGATTCGTGGAACGACCAAAAAAAATATGCATCAAGATTCGTGAGACGAAAGGGAGTATATCTTTTTAGTATTTCCTGATATTTATTTTACATATTAAAATTATATTGTTTGACGTTTGACGTATTCAACGTTAATTTGTTCCGATCTTCTATATTTTTTAAAATCATATTATTGTTTTTTTTAATGAAAAGCTTGTTAATTATGATGAACAATTTTCACTGATTTGTCGAAGATAATTTGTTGTGTCAGGAAACATATCTACAATCGACCTAGACAAACATACGAACTTTATTCATTACATTTTCTCTTATTTATTCATTAAACATTAGATTTTATTCAATACAATTCAAATATTACATTTTTATATTTACTAGTTAGTGGCCCGTCGAAATTCGACGGGAATTCATTATTATATGAATTTATTGTGTAATTAATTTTTTATTTATGAATTTTATTTCACTAAAATAAATTATTAAATTAAATAACTTTAAAATATAAAATCTGTAACTTTTATTTGAAATTGGCCTAAATTAAATGTCTTATGAAATGTATTATTAAACAGAGTACTCACCCACAAAATTTTAATACAAATATTGCAATATTTCTTTAAATTTACCTAAAGTAGATGTATGTAGCTAGGGACGGGTCCAGAATTTTCTTGTTATGGGGGCACAAAATAACTATATATATAAAATATGTTCCATAAATTATTACATAATAATCTAAGCTTTCGTTTAGAGTTTGGATTGACTACAATGAAATACATGGTTTGAAGTATAAAATATACATATATAATTAATTAAAAAAATTAAAGTGTGAATCTGTCTTTAATGTAGCTGCAACCAGTCATTGAAAAAAAAATTAATTAAATAATATCAGTGATGACTTCAATTTACAAAGTCTGAATAAATTATTAAATTTATAATTACCTCATATATAATCTTTCGAAAATTTCATCATACACCGCGTTACTTGTTGTGTCATGTGTATGATCATTTTCATCACATACTAAAATCTTTAGACCTATTAGAATTACCTTCTTTGGAACCGAATACGACATTTAGTAAATTTCGGTTGACTCATAATTATTCTGGACAATAGGAAATTTCTTGCCCGTATTTTTTCTTAAAATGAGTTTGCCTTTAATTACATATTCCCTAAGCTGAGTTACAATGAGCCTAGTGTCATTGCAAAGCTCATTAGATGAATCAATATTTCTAAGAAGCATGATTATGCATCTCTCTTTCAATTCAATTCCATGAATAAGCAATCATGAACACTTGATCGTGTTAAGATATTCATCCCAGAGTACTTCTTCATCGAAGTCAACTTGTCCATCTTCTTTGCAAATGTTGTACGAAATTAGATAAACACATCTTTCTTTGGTAGACATTAGAGACATGACTTAATAATTACGCAGGGTATGTGTTCTCTACTATAGTTGTAATAAGATTTGTTGCATTTCGTATGCGTGTACAAAACATCTCCGTGTGTAAAAATGTCAGCAAGCATTTTGAATGTAGAGAGAGAGTGAGTTTCAGAGAAATGCGAAACTTACACGACAGATCTCTCTACGTACAACGCCCACAGCAGACTTCAAATTAGCAGTGACTAAGCGAAGACAGATCTCAGAACACCGAAATATTCGAGAAAAAACAACCATCACCAAGACTTTCACCGACAATAACGTCATCTACTTTAAGTATTTATTCTATAATTTTTTTGATTTCTTCTGCATTAGAACCATAAGTATTTGCCTGATTTTTTATTAAAAAATAATTATATGTGATATGTGTTTTCAAAAATCAAAATATATATTATTAATTCTACAAATATTTAAATCTCTATCGAATTCATCCTGCTATTTTCTTGAATATTGCACATTTTTAACTTCAAAATTCATAGGTAAAAAAAAAAGATTTGATCACTACTTAATACTAAAATAATATTCAGTTGATTGAGATTAGTTTATAATATGAATAAATTATGCATGCTAATATAATTAATTAAATTATGTATTAAGATAGAATAAAATACATGTAATTTCATGTTCTTAGTTAACTTGAGAACTTGACACATATTCCAAAGTTGAGATTAACTTACGGAGGCATGCACCATGTCATGCTGACTTTCCATAGGAAGCACTGGGACTGGGAGTATATGTCAAAAGTTACCTCCTAAAACAACCACAAATATCCAAAAGGTTGTTTAGCTCTATCAAAAGAAAAAAGCAAGTCGGAAATAACAGTTATACTATATTTATATATTTTGTATCTGAGGATTGTTCCACGAACGTATAATCTAAATAAAAAAACAAAGAAGGATCATGAAGAAGGTGAAAGAAGTAAAATTAATCTTACACCTTTCTATAGATGAATATAAGAATAGTTGATTTGTCAAAGGTTTATTTTTCTAATAGAATTTATTTATATTTGAGTCAAATTAAAACTTATATCCGTTTGTAGTTATATGTATTAAAAATTAATATGATCGGGATGAAATTTTAGTTGTTATTATAAAACATCATTTTATAATTGATAAACGAACGTTAATTTCATTTATAATTTCAAAATTTTTATTATTAATGATTTAATGGACTTGAACTATTTGTTGTGATTAATTGCTTGTGGAATATTCCTTGTATGAGTATTTCTTATCATAAAATATATTTAAATTCGTGATAAAATAACAAATTGATAAAACATAAATTATATCCGGTGAGATAGAGATTTGTGCAGATACTATGAAGCAAACAAATTGACATTGGAAGCGATGTGTTAATCAAATTAATTCTTTCCATATTATTTAATGGTTCTCATATTATTTAATAATTTCTAGATATTTAATGATCTTTAGATATAGAAATTGTTTAAAAATTTAGAAAAAAAAAATAAGAATGAATGGGAATTGAGAAAAAATAGAATGGAGTGATTATATATTTTTTAAATTCGTGATAAAATAACAAATTGATAAAACATAAATTATATCCGGTGAGATAGAGATTTGTGCAGATACTATGAAGCAAATAAATTGACGTTGGAAGAGATGTGTTAAGCAATTAATTCTTTCCATATTATTTAATGGTTCTCAAATTATTATAAAACATCATTTTATAATTGATAAACGAACGTTAATTTCATTTATAATTTCGAAATTTTTATTATTAATGATTTAATGGACTTGAACTATTTGTTGTGATTAATTTCTTGTGGAATATTCCTTGTATGAGTATTTCTTATCATAAAATATATTTAAATTCATGATAAAATAATAAATTGATAAAACATAAATTATATCCGGTGAGATAGAGATTTGTGCAGATACTATGAAGCAAACAAATTGACGTTGGAAGAGATGTGTTAAGCAAATTAATTCTTTCCATATTATTTAATGGTTCTCATATTATTTAATAATTTTTAGATATTTAATGATATGATCTTTAGATATAAAAATTGATTAAAAATTTAGAAAAAAAATCAGAATGAATGGGAATTGAGGAAAATTAGAATGGAGTGATTATATGATGCCACGTAAATAGGATTTATTTTTTAAATTCGTGATAAAATAACAAATTGATAATACAAAAATAATATTTAAATTCGTGATAAAATAACAAATTGATAAAACATAAATTATATCCGGTGAGATAGAGATTTGTGCAGATACTATGAAGCAAATAAATTGACGTTGGAAGAGATGTGTTAAGCAATTAATTCTTTCCATATTATTTAATGATTTTTAGATATTTAATGATATTTAGATATAGAAATTGATTAAAAATTTAGAAAAAATAAGAATGAATGAGAATTGAGGAAAATTAGAATGGATTGATGATATGATGCCACGTAGGATAGGATTTATTAAGCAAATTGATAGGATTTATTTTGCTTATATATAGGAAGAGGTTCTAATAAAAACCTCTGTTAAAATGAGAACTAGGAACCTAATCTTGGCCTTTTAAATATTAGATCTAATGGTTAGGATTTAGTCAACAAAAGAAACTGTGCATCTATTATATTTTACTGTGAACTTAAAAAATATGCAATTTATGCAATTGAAACCAACAATGCAAAATACTCAAGCAAATCAAAATTGTGCATCTATGCAATTGAAACTGTGCATCTATGCAATCAAAATTGTGCATATGTAGTTTAATCTCAGCCCTCTATTTTATTTAAATCAATAGTTTTAAATTGGTTCCTAGTTTTCATCTTAAGAGGGGTTTCTATGTTAACCATACCCTATATACTCCCTCCGTCCCGGCCAAGACGCTACATTTGCTTTTCGGCACGGGATTTAAGGAGTTGTAGATTAATGTTTTAAGTGTGTAATAATAAAGTGATAAAGTAAGAGAGAGAAAGTAATAAAGTGATAAAGTAAGAAAGAGAAGGTAATAAAGTTATAAAGTATGAGAGAGAATGTAATAAAGAAATACTTAATTAGTGTTAATTAAGTGTTTAAAATTCCTTATTTTTGCCAAATATAGAAATGTAGCATCTTTGTTGGGACGGCCCGAAAAGGAATATGTAGCATCTTGGGCGGGACGGAGGGAGTATATATATATATATATATATATAGGGTGTGGTTCTAGAGAGAACTACATTATTTGTCAGAACGGGAGAACCATCAAATCTAATGCATTCATTGTAAAAATTAATGCATTCGCTGTTAAAATTAATGCACTAAAAAAATTAAAAAAAAATGCTCCCTTCAGGATTCGAACCCAAGATTTGCATTCATCCAACAAGATGATGCATCCACCGTAGATCTTGATGATCGAATGACTGAAAATGGTTCTCCGGTCTTCTTTTATTTATGGTTCTTTCTTGAACCTCTCCCTATATATATATATATATATATATATATATATATATATATTTGTTGAAGGGACATATTCATTATATTTTTTATTTAATTATTAAATATTTGATTTTATTCGTTACATTTAAAGAGTGTTTATTCATTGAATTTGCTTAAATGATAACATGGAAGGTCGAAAAAATCAGGTGGATTTGATGTGCATTGATTTGGTGAATTTGATGTGCATTGATTCAGTTGAAACAAATTTACTTTATTAACTTTTGTTAAATGTAAAATAGTTAATAATAGAATTTGTTGAATTAAAAAACAAAATTTACAGTTTCATCACACAATCGTAGAATCATAGGATATTAAAGGCTATATAGGCTCAAAACAAGGGCCCGTTTGATAGTTGGAATGAGATAAGGGATGATAAATAAAATCTAGATAAATAATATAGATTGAGTAAGATTGTTAATATTTTATAAGTGTTTGATAGTTAAGATAAAATACTTGAGATAACTAATTTTTTTGTTTGATAGACCATATATAACTTAAGATTAAATTAACAAATTGTCTAAAAAAAAATTAAATTAGTAAATTACATTTTTGTCCTTTATTTAAGAAATAAAAAAAAAAAAAAAACTATCAAAAAAATTGATACACGTACCCCAGCCCCAACCCCTTTTCTTCTTCTTCCCTCAGCCGCCAACCCCCCCCCCCCCCACCCCCCCCACCCCAACTTTGTTGTGCAGATCCTTCCCCCCACCTCCGGCCGAATTTGTGCAGACCCTCCCCCCACCCCCAACCCCTTTTCTTCTTCTTCTCAGCCTCGCCAACCCCCCCCCCCACCCCAAAGGGAGTTGTGCAGATCCTCCCCCCCTTCCCCCCCAAAACCCATTTTCTTCTTCTTCTCAGCGGCGACGACTCAAAGGGAGGCGAGGCGGGGCCCTATCTTCGTCGACTATTCGTCGTTCGCCGTCCAAAGGGAGGAGACTCAAAGGGAGGCGAGGCGGCGGCAACTCTTCGTCGTTCGTCGTCCAGCGGTCGGCTGCGGCACTGCTGTCGTCGGCGAGCGGCGGAGGCGGCGTCAGAGAGGATGAGGGAGGCGATGATAGCTGCCCTCCGGCTGACTGAGGCTTGAGGCTTGAGGCGTGAGAGGGGAGAGAGGGCTTGAGGCGTGAGAGAGGATAGAGGCCAAAAATGGAAGAAACAAAATTAATAAAATCTACTGTAGAAAAAAGATTGGGGAACTCAGGGGGGAGGAGGGTTTCATAGTCTAAGTGTAATAGTAAAATTACAGCGGGCCTCACGTTTATTGCGGGCCGAGGCTCTTATTTATGTTGCCTATCAAACATGCAATTAGGAGAGATAAATAAGCTAATACACATTTATCTCTCTTATCAAACATGCCCTTAGACTATACGATAAGGATAAAAATATGCATCTCTCATAGAACGAAAGATTACAATAAAGCCAACAAAATTATGTTGATAACAGAGCTATTAGTAGCCAAATAGCCCCGATTTTCCGAGATTTGGTGCTATCTTGAAGATTATCACGTGCCCGATAAAGAGGGAAATTATCTTAAAAAAAATGATAAACTCAAAAAATCATAGCTCTATTATAATTATAAAAAGTCATGTTCCTATTAGAATTCTTAGGCCTCGTGTGATAGTCAAGTTAGGATTTATCTAAATAGATAAAGTCAAGATATGTTAAATTAATGGGGTGATTAGTACCATTTCTTTTTGCTTGGTATCTTAGATACTATAAAATTGATGTTTGGTATCCTAGATTAAAACCAAGACTAACACATTACTTTACAATTTAAACCTTAACACTATTTGAATAATACAGAACTACCTTATATCATCTACAACATAGAATCTATCTATTATATAAAGAGCTACATATTGGAGAGTTCTCCACTATTCTCTATCTTATGTGGCACTCTCACAATTTAATATTTGTTTCACTCTCAATTCTAATCTATATGACATTTTTACATTTGTTTCTATTTATCCCACATTGAATCTATCTATTATATAAAGAGCTATATATTAGAGAGCTTTTCACTATTCTCTATCACAATGTGGATAGATGAAAACAAATGTAAAAATGTCATATAGAGTATAATTGAGTAGTAAATTGTGAGAGTGCTACATAGAATAGAGAACAGTGAAGAGCTCTCCAATAAATAGCTCTTTATATAATTGATAAATATGAAAATACTCAGCCATTTAAAACAAAAAAAAATGAAAATACTCAGAATCTATCGTGTTCAATGTCGGTCATACAATACACGCGACGTAGCATGTATAAGACTTGTAAAAGTATGTAATTGGGGTGGTGACACGTGCATGTTCAAGGGGCTCGTAGAAGTGATCAAAATTATTGCAGATGCAAGTTTGTTGAAACTTGGAATCTGTTGCAACTTCTGTGGCTAACAAACTAACAGACTATGTCTGGCTAATTGTAAATCTTGGACTAGTCTACCCATACATGTGTCTTAACGAAGAAGGCAGCGTGTCATCGTAAAGGTTTAATTCATTTGAACTCCACTTATGCTTTTTACATTGAGAAATTGTTTCAGTGAATAGGATCGCTAGTGTAAGAACAATCAATTGATATGACAATTAAAAGGTTGATAGATTGAATGTTTTGTTGATATGGATAATCGGGGTTAGAACCATAGTAACAAATTTCATGAAGTTGTTTGAATACATCCATTTTAAATTTGGAAAACCAAAAAGCGCTGTAGTTATTGCGAAAGAACGACACACTACACACCTCAAATAGCAGTTTTTCTAAAAAAAACTTATTAGTGACACCAAAATATATATAAAAGAGAGATTATATTTACTAACATTAATACTGATAAAAAATTAAATTTAATAAGCACCAAAAGAAAGTTGCAAACAAGGATAAAGAAGATGAGAAGATATAATTTATGATGTTATAGCCAGAAATATGAGAGTACATCGAAATCGAAGACTAGGATCTAGACGCTATGAAACGCCCAAAACTAGAGCAATAATCAAATATGTACCGACAGAGGTACACCCATTTTACTGCATCACTCGTTTCTAAAGCCTCGTTTTCATCTAATTATCGCAGCCTGTTACCTCGTCTCGCCGCAATCCTGTGCCCCGCTCCACCGATCACCAACATTCTCCCGATCAGACCCGTTTGGAGCCCACAAACAACGGCCACCGTTCCCCCTATCGCTACCCACCTCCAGTCGATTCCACTGCCACCTCTCTGCCTGCCTACTCCTGCGAATTCACTTTGCTCTCGATCATCGGGTTCTTGCTCCTTAGGATCAGTTCCTTCATTGCAAGAGATTTTAGTGGTCGTCCTTGCCATGATAGCACATCTGGATAGTGACGATGACTCTTGTTTTCTTGCATTCTGGTATGCTCTAAAGCCAGCATGTAGCTTCTTCACAGTTCCCCACATCCCATGACGAACGCCTAGCTTAGCGACGTCTTTTGGTATCCCCATGTCTTCGTAGTGAATGAGCGTGACCTCACATGCTGATGACTGGCCATCTTTACGCGATTGAACTGTATATTTTACATTTCGTTACAATGAGTGAGAGAGAGAGAGAGAGAGAGAGAGAGAGAGTAGGTGTTAATGCCATATGGCAACGAATGCTCACCAGGCTTGATAACCCAGCTCGAAAAATAGAGATCAACACGCCTAGGTTTGTCACGCCTCGGCAAAGCTGCATATGGTACTCCCTGCACCCATAGCATTTGCACATTCATGTTATTGCGCATAAAAACTTAATTAGTAAAATGATGACAAGATCGCATTCGGAAAGAAAAATGCAAGTTCCTAACAGGAGGTATTCAACTTCATATGGATGCAACCGAGTACTTTTAAGGCAAAAAATGGCAGCGGGAATACATGTCATGTCGAGTCAAATACCATACCTTTGTCACACAATAATATCCGTTTCCTTGTTCCCATATTCTCCTACCAATGATGTATTCTCGATCGCTGCAGAAGAAAGGGAACTGTATAGGAAGGAATAATCGATGTCATTAGGTGAAAATCCGTCAAGAAAGCAAAAATGAAAGTATTGAAGGGACAGAGCTGCTCCTGTTTAACAAACCTTCTTAATCCAGTGCATAGTCATCATCCCTGTATTAGGGCATTCTTCCAGGATGTCGACGTATACGAGCATAGGATCCCAATTAGGCCGAAACTCGTCATCCCAGAAAAAATCTCTGACAAGCTCTGGAGTTGTATCCTCAATAATGGTTTTGCTTCGGTAAACTGTTGGGCCATTCTGTGAACAGAATATAATAATGAATCGGGATTCATATGATTCACAAGTCCTATGAACAACACTCATTTCCTAGTAGTAGATGGACTGAATAGTAACAAGAAACCTAGATATTATTCTCATGTGATTCTCAAACGCTAGACATACAGACATAAAACACGGACTCTCGGAGTCGTCAATATAGCAAGTGTTCGACGGCATATTATTGAAAAAAAGAATGTATAAGATAAAACCAGAAGTACGATATAATCATTATTATAATTAATATTAATATTAATATTTTTAATTTGCTCCATTAGAAAACATAGAGCAACAGTTTCCCATGAGAACTTGGCCCAAAACTGCAAGACCGACATATTACAACACCTACTCATACCGTAGGCTCATGGCGCCAAGCTTGGTAATGCATGTTTGTTGTGGAGCGCTCCATCATGCTTTGCCATGCCATGTCTCCATCTTTCACATTAAGAAGCTTTAACAGGTGTTCCAAGTCTTTTTCTGTGACAGCATTCGGTTCTCCATCTGGAGCTCCAGTTAGAGGCCTACTGAAGGTAAATTTATAAATATATTCCACTGATCAAATCAAAAGAGTATTTGATTTTGAGTAGTATGTCAAATTCATCCACGAAAGTAACTAGTAATAGACAACCAGATAACACGATCCCACTAATTCAATGAATAACTGGTTGTGTATTAACAACCAGTAACTAATCAGGAAGAGAAAATTACAAAAATGTATCAAAACCTCACAGAAAAAAGGTCGAAATAATACGTATGTAAAGGCACACTACCAGATTTTCGCACATAGATAACGGAGTTTCTCTGTTATTTATACCCCAAAAAACCGTTGTATATAGTAGTGTTGTGTATGATGCGCTCATACGTAACCATTGTATACCCCCAATAAATTACCGAATTGCTATACTACTGGAATTAACCTATATTGTAAAAGAATGCATGAAGAACTAACTAATCCATCTAAACATCATTCAATAAGCCAAAAAAATGATGTCAAGTAATGAAAATGTAGTCATAACCACCAATCGACTTAATCTTCCTTCCCTTCTACATATTCCACCAATAACCCTACGGTAAGATATATAGGGTAAATGGCCTGTAAATATATTAAACTTCCCAAAACATTCTTGGGCAACAATGTTTCCAAGATACAACCTTGAAGACTCCATATAGATAATCCTAAAGCAGATATTGTTCACTTATCTAAGCCCAGAGATGAAAGCAACAATGATCATTAGCGTATTTAAAAATTCGTGATACGCATAAATGCAAGATGTCTTCCTTGCTGACGCCTTTACATTCAAAACACAGACTTCTTACTAAGCAATGCGCCACACTAGATTCCTGTGTTCGTTCTATAAATTTCTTGAATATAAACAACTGTTGAACATAACACGAGACCTCAGAATTGGAAAAACACACTTATTAACCACACACGTATATGTTAATATCACGATGATGATTAATTTTCTTCATCCTGAATCCAAAGGCATTCCAAGTCCTCTATTCTCCCTATTATTATATGTAGTTAGCTATTACTAAGGCTTCTCTCTAGCTCAAAATGCTAACTCCTCGATCACTAATCTCACTACAACTAAATACACAATTAATTGCAATTTATAGCACAATCCTGAATCCTGAACTATATATGAATACAATAAATGTTTCATGTCGAGCATCAGGTTCAAAATTGAATACAACATTATAAATCCACACACCGACAAAAATAATCAATATGCAAATATTTGCATAGGATGTAGAAAACACGTACCTGATGTCGCTGCAGCTACAATTATCAGCCGACTCCTGAGCGGAGGCGGCCGGCGGCGGTGCCAAATTGGACGCCGAGTCCGCCGACTCCTGCGCCGATGAATTATCCACCTTCCGGCTCATTCCACGGGATCGAAACCAGAGGCCGCGGCAAAGCGAGAAGGCGGAGAGCGCCGTGAAGGCGAGCCAGAACCGCCGCGCACCGAGCCCCGGCGGCAGGGTCCAAACGTAGCGGAGCTTGGATCGGAGGCCGAGGAAGACCAATCCGGACCACCTCGGCCGCCACGACCACCCGATCAACAAGCCGATCATGACCGCGACCCAAATCGGCACCGCGCAGACCAAGACGTCGACGAACGCCTCCATCACCGCAGTGCTATTGAAGAAATCCATAGCATTATTGTTGAATCCCGTCCATCCCCCTTCCATTTATGAAATTGGCGAAACAAGGAGGGATTATCGTTCAGCTTTCAATGGAGTCAGCTACATGGGTTATAGGTGAGAGAGAGAGAGAGAGAAGGCTCTGCGGTGGAACGAAAACTTTATTTTAACGGGGCTAATCAGACGCTGCGTTTCGGATAAAATCGGGTTTTACAGTTTCCTACAGTTGCTTTTTTTTTTTGGCCAGTCCTACAGTTGTTGCTGTCAAGCCTATGGAGTATGGGCTAGTATAATTCTTCAACAAAAAATTAAAATATATTAGTATTTCTTTACCTGGACCAAAACTAGTAATTACTGTAATTATCAGTTAAGAAATTTGGAAATAAGGTGAATTAATTTTAGCAAATATTATAATTTGGTGTGCTCAAGTTAATTATTTCAAATGTTGCAAATTGTTGGTCTTTGTTTTATTGAAGTATTTGGGTGAATAAAAATCTATGAGACTGGTCTTATATGATATTATTACTATATATGTATGTGTATTTTAAACTCATTTATAAATTTTGGGTGAAAATTTAAAATGTCAATTTTTATGAAGTTTATAGGAGTACGAAATAGTAACTCTTTTTTATAAAAATATGCATTTGTGTTCAAATTGATTAAATTACCCTAAGTCTCAATCACAATTATATTTGATAGACAAATTCTTACACATTCTTACATTTTATTTACATATTTTGTATTTTTTCAATAAATCACTCAATTAAAAAAATTTGACTATATGTAAAATCTCATGCGTGGGCAAATTAATAAATTTTTATTTTTTTAAAATTCACTATTGTATTTATTTGATATTTTAATAAGTAAATTAATACATTAAATTTAAACTAAATGCGTGTCACATGTTTTCCTTACATATTTCTTATGTGATGGTACTTATGTAAGAAATTTCTTAGACTTTTCACAAAAAATTAAATAAGATCATTAGCTTTTAAATAGATTTTTGTTCATTCAGACATTCACTTAAATTTGGGCATATAATGTATGTTTTTGTAAAAAATAAATATTTTTCGTACACTTATTGAACGTAGTCATTTGTACTACGAAAACTAATTTTTATACTAACAAATATATTAATTTACTGAGAATGTTGTTTTGGAGATAAGTTTTATTGAAAGAGTAGTGATATTTGAACACCAGGTGTACGTTACACCTGGTAAAAAACCGGTTTTTTACTTGGTTAAAGTGTGGACCGGTTTTATGGATTTAGTATATTTACTGATTTATCCTTGATTTATTCTATCCATTTTCTTTCTTTTTTTCTACCATTTAATTTTCGGCCATTTGTTTTCCTTTGTTTTCGGTTGATTAGTTTGTTTCCTTACATGTTTTTTTTAAGCCTTTGTTTCTTTATTTTTATGTTTTTATTTTGGGAAATTTTATAATTTATATAATTCGATTTTTTTTTTTTTTGTTCGGTTTTGATTTTGATTTATTTGTTTTTAAATTTAATCATTGATTTGTTACCAATAATTTAGTGTTTCTTGTTATAATAATTCTAGGTTTTTTTCTAGCTATTTTTTTTCTAAATTAATATTATTATTTTTTTCAAAAATTATTTCTCCTAAATTTTGTGTTTATTTGTTTTTTATTAATTTGTTTCAACTAATTTTGTGTTTCTCCTTAAAATAATACTAGATTTGTTTTTGGATATTATTTTTTAATTTTTTCGAAAATTAGATTTTTTTTATAAGATAAAAATAATATTATTTATTCTTATCTAATATAAAATTATGTTATTATTTCGGATATTTATATTGCTAAAATTTTGTTATTTTTATTTGTTTCCACTAATTTGTTTCCTATTATTAATTAATTAATTAAATTTTAGGATTTGTTAGGATTTGTTTTTCCCAGTTATTTATTTGCAAAATAAAAACAAAATCAACTCCTATATCTATCCATATTAGGTTTTTAATAAGTTTTTTAATTTTGTAATTTTCAAATTCGTTTTTTTATGGTTTGTTATTTTTCAAATATATTTCTTTACAAAATCAAAACTAAATCCACTTATAATCTATCCATATTAGGGTTTTTTTTAGATTTTGAATTTCTCTATACAAATCGGCCATCCCAACACAGATTGGGAAAAAAAAAAACGAACACACTTTTTTTCAAATTTTGCAAACTAAAGTTTTCATTCTGTCAGATTTTTTTAAAAAAGCCAGACGTTCATTTATGGCGTCTGCCGCTGAAATAGATGACTATGTAACGATTTTGAGGAAAAATATAATAAAATGAGGTGAAATGGTTGATATGAATGTATTTCACTCGCAAGACTATGTATTACAAGTCGATTCAACTATTCGTTATAAAATAAATATTTATTAATTATTTTAAATTAAATTAGTGAATTTGAGGATAAATGTAATAAAATGAGGTGAAATGGTTCATATGAATATATTTCGCTCCCAAAACTATGTTTAACAAGTCGATTCAATTATTCGTTATAAAATAAATATTTATTAATTAATTTAAATTAAATTAGTGATTTTGAGGAAAAATATAATAAAATGAGGTGGAATGGTTGATATGAATGTATTTCACTCGCAAGACTATGTATTACAAGTCGATTCAACTATTCGTTATAAAATAAATAATTATTAATTATTTTAAATTAAATTAGTGATTTTGAGGAAAAATATAATAAAATGAAGTGGAATGGTTGATATGAATGTATTTCACTTGCAAGACTATGTATAGCAGGTCGATTCAACTATTCGTTATAAAACTATATAACATATACTTGTAGACAATGTATTATAATATAGTATTGAAGTCGATTTGATAATAAAAAAAAATGAACTACTATAGTGTAAATAATGAAGTCGAAATAATTATACTCAATGAAATGAAGATGAATTAATTAATTGAATTAAATTAGTGAAGTTTTAATAAAAAACGAATCATATGATGGCGTTTTTCTCGGAAAGCTATATAACATATACTTTATTAAAAGCGATATAATAGTAAGAAAATGAACTACTATAGTGTGAGTAATGGAAAAAAAATTAATTCAAGTGAATCATACAATGGGATTTTGCTCGAAAAACTATATAACATATACTTTATTTGAATATATTATAATGAAGTATTGTAATCGATATGATGATAACAAAATGAACCACTATTGTGTGAGTAACGAAGTCGAAATAGTTATACTCGATGAAATGAAGTTTAATTAATTAGTGAAGTTGTAATAAAAATAAATTTTATAAGATATATATAATGAAGGAAATTTTATTAAAGTATAATCAATCCTACGTAGAGATTTTGCTCGGAATCTATATAACATATACTTGAATACAATGAATTATAATTTAGTATTAAACGCGATATAATAATAAGGAATAATTATACTCAATGAAATAGAGATGAATTAATTAATTGAAATAAATTAGTGAATTTGACAAAAAAAAATGAATCATACGATGGCATTTTGCTCGGAGAACCATATAACATGTAATATAATACAATACTTTATTATAATACTCCCTCCGTCCCACTGTATCTGAGACTCTTTCTATTTTGGGCGTCCCACTGTAAGTGAGACTTTTCCTTTTTGGGTAAAAGCTTTTCCCTTTAAACACATTTTCACTTTTTCATCTACACACAAAATACACATTTCTTAATTTCCGTGCCCAAAAAAAATGTCTCACTTACAGTGGGACGGAGGGAGTATATTACAATAAAGTATATGTAATATTGTTTTTCGAGCAAAATCTCATCGCGTGATTCATTTGAAAATTTTCTGTTTCGTTACTCACACTATAGTAGTTCATTTTCTTATTATCATATCGATTTTAATAAAGTATATGTTATATAGTTTTCCGAGTAAAATCTCTACGTAGGATTTATTATATTGTATTTTTGCTTTCAACTTCACTAATTTATTTCAATTATGTAATTAAACTTGATGAACGTTGAGTTTAATTATTTCGACTTCAATAAAATATTATAATACATTCTCTTAAAGTATATATGTTATATAGTTTTCCAACCAAAATTACATTGTATTCACAATTTTTTTTTCTGAACTTCACTAATTTATTTTAATTAATTAATTAAAATTTATTTCCTATTGTTATATAGCATTTACTGAATTATTATAATACATTTAATCCAAGTATATGTTATTTATTTTTTCAATCCATGCCCCATCATATGATTAATTTTATTTTTCTTTCTAACGCTTCACTAATGCGGTTGCCACTACCGGACAAGGTGGCAAAGTATAACTCACATATTATTGGTGTCTCAGGTTCAAATCCACCAAGCACCTTTATTCTTGTATTTCGTTTTTTTTTTTAAATCGTATTCGAATTTTTTTATTAAATATTTGAAAAAAATATAAAAATGAAAACAAATCTAGGAATACTTTGAAAGGAATCTCTAAATTAGTAGAAATAAATAAAATTAACATATAATTCGCAAAATAAAAAATAAAAATCGAAAAATAAAATAAATGTCGAAATAAATCTAGGATTATTTTATAAGAATCTCTAAATTAGTGTAATCAAATCAAATATTATTTATTGGAGAATAAAAATCTCTAAATTAGTGGAAACAAATCAAGGATTATTTTAGGATAATATCTAAATTAGTGGAAACAAATCGAAGATTATTTTAGGAGAATTTCTAAATTTGTGGAAACAAATCTTGGATTATTTTTAGGAGAATATCCAAATTAGTGGAAACAAATAAAAAAAATATATAATTTTCGAAAAATACAAAAAATTCAGAAAAAAAATATTTTCGAAATCATAAAAAAATAATATGTGGAAACAAAAAAATAATATATAATTTTCGAAAAATACAAAAAATTCAGAAAAAAAATATTTTCGAAACAATAAAAAAATTATATGTGGAAACAAAAAAAAAGATTTTTTTTTAAAGAGAATCATAAAATTAGTGGAAACAAAATAAAACACAATTTTAGAATATAAATAAATAATTTAATCATCAATAATATCTAAATTAGTGGAAACAAATAGAAGATTATTTTAGGATAATTTCTAAATTTGTGGAAACAAATCTTGGATTATTTTTAGGAGAATATCCAAATTAGTGGAAACAAATAAAAAAATATATAATTTTTGAAAAATACAAAAAATTCAGAAAAAAAATATTATCGAAACAATAAAAAAATAATATGTGGAAACAAAAAAATATATATAATTTTCGAAAAAAAACAAAAAATTTAGAAAAAAAAATATTTTCGAAACAATAAAAAATAATGTGGAAACAAAAAAAAAGAATTTTTTTTAAAGAGAATCATAAAATTAGTGGAAACAAAATAAAACACAATTTTAGAATATAAATAAATAATTTAATCATCAATAAAAATAAATAATATTATTTTTTTTAAAAAAAGTTGGAAAATATAAGGAAACAAAAAACTGAAAAATTAGGAAAAAAAAAACAATTCGAAAATTCAAAAATCATAACACAAAAAAAAAAAAAAACAATATATGTAATAAAGGATAAATTAGTAAATCAATAAATCACTAAAAACCGGTTCATTTGGACTAGTAGGAAAACCGGTGGTTTTTTTGGAGGTGTATTGCACACCTAGTGTTCAAACATCATTATTGTTATTGAAAATGAAAATTTGTAAAATGAGAGAGAAAGAGGGTATGCCTATGGAGTATCTAAAATAGGACAAGGAATATCCCCGTAATATTGGAGCGTTGATTTACCTGTCCTAGAATTGGCTCACAAGATATATTTCTGGAAAGCGATGTTAGTTGTAACAGTAAGGAATTGCATAGAATACAACAGGATAGTAGAGGACTAGAGATGACAATGGATCTTGGACCCGGTCCAAATCCATTTTTCAGGGTCTGGATCTCAATTTTTTGGACCCGCGGATCTGGATCTCAATTATTTATTTATTATATTTATTTTATTAATTAAATATATTAAAATTAAAAATAATACAAAAATTAGAATTACAAATTAAAATACTTTGTTTTGTGCAATATTTTTTATGAAGAAAATTAAATGGTGTTGATTTTGTGACTTTTTTTTAAATTTAATTTAAAAACAGTAGATCCATGGATCTGGACCCGCGGATCTGACGGATCTGGATCTAGATCCTAAATTTTCAGATCCGCGGATCTGGATCTAGTAAAATGAAACGGATCTGAATCTGGTATTGATGAGATCCGGTCTAGATCCGACTCATTGCCATCCCTATAGAGGACCAGTTGGTGCTAACAACTGGATTAGTTGCTGCGCATGATCAAGCGATTTAGGATGCGTCGGTACACTCGCTCTGGTGGGAATTATTATGTGGTGCAAGCGCGACCGATAGCACCTGCACCAATTTTACGTGCTGTCTAATTTTTTAGGATTATTTGTATGTAAATATACAAATTTTTAATATTTTTTTTATAAAATTTTACTTTTTGAAATTAAATATATGAATTTTATGTTTGTTTATTTTTTTCATAAAACGGATCTTCTCGAAATTAATGTTGATGTGTCAGTTGGAGCTGCCAACGTGAAATGATGACTAGCAGTCTTAATATTTTTTGAACTATTTGCGTATTAATTACACAAACTTTCAGCATTTTTGAATTTTTTCCGCGAACTTAAACGATTTGAAATTACCATTTGAAGGTGCTTTGACTCGTCCGACATCTTTTGACTAATCTAATATAAATTTGAATTTGTAAATATAGGGTTATCGGATAGCTATCACTTTTATTTTGTTTTAGATATGGTCCAAATCAAACAAACATCTTGTAGGAAGAGTGAGTTAGCATTGATGTTCTCATTGCTGGCTCCTTGAAACGGTTTAAAATGTCCTAATTAAACAATAATAAGCATTGACGAGATCCGATGTGCACTTCAAATTATGCATTTGGAATTTCATAGTTCGAAGAGCTCAGTACTTAGTCTCTATTTTAAGTCGTCAAAGCCTCCTTTGTTTGTGGTGTTCTTACATCAGAATTATTTTATCTTTAGAGATTATACGCTTAAATTGAGAGCACTATCGGAGCGTCTCATTCAATCAATATTTCTCACGTTGTGCTTGTTATTTTAATTGTAATTTTGACATAATTTATTTCGTTTGATTTTTACCTTTCTGTTTGTGTTTCAAATTATTTCCGCCCGTAGCAAATTATAATCATTATTCCAACATTATGACGATGTTAATATAGTATAATGGTATATATGATTAAAAATAAGGCAAACTATGTTTACTTGGAATTTTAACCCTTCCTGTCCATTTGGTTAATATTCAGAAAATATATTTAATCTTTTAGGTCTTCAAAAAGACTTCATTTATTGTCTTTGAAAGTAATTCTTCGTTGATTTTTTATGGTTCCAACTCCCAACTCACAAAAAGCGCCAGAGTTTTGAACACGAAACAATTTTTAATATTGACAAAAAATAACATTTCCATATTGTGATCCCTTCACCTTTTATTTTTTTTAGAATATTGTGATCCCTTTACTTGGGTAAAACTACTTTTTTCATTCAACATACTCAAGTTGTCCCCTCTTCTTTTTGACTATTAAATTATGAGATTCACAATTACAAAATAATTGGTCCGTGTACTGTTTTGTGGGTATAAATAATTGGTCCGTGTACTATAAATAATTGAGTAATGTTATTTGGACAAAATTTATTTAAATAAAAAAATATTAAATATTTTAAAATTTTAATTTATTTAAAATTTTTGTTTTAAATTTAAAAAAAATTTAGTTGATTTTATTGTTTTCTCCACATTATTGTTTTTTCTGTAATTTTTAAATAATTATTTTGACTTTTACTGTTTTTTTTTGTGATTTTTGTACTTAAAAAGATAATGAATATCAAAAAAATATTAAAACATAAAGAATAAACTACAATATGGAGAAAACAATAAAAATAACTAAATTATTTTTAATTTTGAATCAAAATTTTAAATAAATATATTTTTTAATGTATTTAACTATTTTTTGTCCGTACATATTTTGTCCAAATAGCATTAAAGACTTTGATTAATATTAATTATTATAATTGAATAGTAATTACTAATTGATTAATAGTTAATTTATTATTAATAATAATCAAATGTCGTTTAAGATTTAATTAGAGTATAGTAATTCTCTATTACTCCCTCCGTCTACTAAATATCGCCCTACTTATCCATTTTTTCTTGTCCACAAAGTAGTGCCTTACTCAGCTTTTTGTACCATTACACCCTTCTTTCTTTCATTTATTTACCATCAATTACCACTGATGAACCCACTCATTTCAATTACCCACACACTTAAGCCTCACAAATTTACCCAACCCATTCTTTATTATACAGCCCGCCTAAAATACGCTCTCTGTGAACCCTAGAGAACTCCACCCTATGTCATTCCCGTCGATGGAGAATTCCTATTCTCCGGCTCCCTCTGAAAATCTCTATCTTTGGGATTCTTTAGTACACTTCGTTGATCTATCAATCCCTATTGCAATCGGCGATGATCCTCTCTTGCAATCGGAGATGGATCCCTCTCTTGCAATCGACGATGATTTTTTGAATGATTTCTTTGAGTCAACAGTGACCGATGAAATGAGTATGCAGATCTATGAATCTGCCTTGGATTTTGGAACAATGGTGCCCGAATCACCATTGAAGGTGTTGGTACAACGCATGCTAGGATTTTTTTTTCTATTGTATTGACACTTCTAATTTCTGGTTAAAGATGTTGTTATGTGGGCTGGTGATGCCATTGCATGAAATTTGATAATATGATTTGAATATGATACTGCATTTGAATCTTTGTTTTCTGGTTAAGGGTTGTGATATGTGGGTTGGTGATGCCATTGCTTGAAATATGATAATCTCATTTGCAATTTGATATTGCACTTGAATCTTACCTTTTCTGTTTGTGAGTGGTGTTATTTGGGCTGGTGATGCTATTGACTGAAATCTTGATGTCAGTGACTGATTCTTGATGCCTGAAATTTGTGGTGCCTAATCTTGATGCCTGATTCTTTCCATGGTTGAATCTATCTTATTTATGTCATCACTAGGAACTTAGTTTCCTAGTATTGTAGGTTGAAATAGGATGATGAAACTGTAAAACTTGACCCCATAAACAGTTAATGATACAAAATAATTGAAATTTGCTGAGACTTTAGTTCCAAAACAACAACAATAAAGTTAGTTTACATTCCAAACAACACAAAAACTTACCTAACATTGGGGGGGGGGGGAGAAATGGTTTTATTGCATTAATGTGTGGCCTTATCTTCTTTTCCCTCACCCACCTATGAAGCAAGCTTTTACTTACACCTAAGTTACATGACATTATTCAGAGGGATGATCTCTCTAGTACCGACATATTTCTGACTTTCTCAACATCAAGTACCTGTTTGTCTTTATCTATGTTTGACATATTTCTTCATTGATACTAGCTGTATAGGTCTTCCCAATACTTGTTGTGTAGTTGCTGACTTCCAGATGCGTCGAATGGTCTTCATATCAACCTGAAAATTTTGTAGTGCAACTTCTTTTTTGCTCTATAATGAAGATCTACATCATTGTTGTGTTGTAGAAGCTATTGTGCAATATTATTTCTTTCTTCATCCGTCAAATTTGACCTAGTTCTTATGACTACCATTTTTTTTCTTCTCTATATATTTATGAGGCAAATCTTTTTATAGCCATGTTTCATAAATATATAAGTTATATAGCCCTACTTTTCAATACACAAGTTACATGACCCTTTTTTGTTGAAAATACTATTATACCCGTCCTTATTTTTTCCCACAAAATAGAAATTCAAATAATCTCTTCATCTCTCCCTCAAAATTGAAATCCACATCCATAGCTCGCCAGAAAAAATTTCGCTCGCCCAGCTCTGCCGTCAGACCCATCGCCGTCGTCGAAGCTCAGCCACGCTTCGCGCTGTCGCCCACGTCGCCCTGTCGTCATCGAAGCCTAGCTCGCGTACGAACGCCCAGCCCAGGTCACGTCGTCGTCTGCTGCCGCCGAAGCCCTCCTTTTCCACCGCCGAACTAGGGCTCAAAGCCCAGCCTTTGTCGTCCAACCCGTCGCCGACCCTTGTCCGCCGTCGAAGTCCCCTTCTCCGCCGCTGAACTAGGGCTCAAAGCCCGCCCCTGCTGCTGCAATATGTCGCTCATCTCTTGTCCGCCGCGAGTACACGATGGAGTACTCGATCGAGTACACGGTCGAGTACTCCATCGAGTACTCGCCAGAAATTATGCTCTTTTTTTTATTCGCTAAATATGTGTTTTGTAATGTGTAGGTCATTGCAATTTGCAATGTTAGATTTCATTGGGTAACTATACGCATTAACTTGAGTGCGTGGAAGGTTGAGTTATATGACTCATTGATGGATATGTATCGAAGTTTTGTTTGAAAACTAAACTATTTTGATTTTATTTTAAATTGATGTGTAGTTGGCTATAATATTTGATGATTGGATGATAATTTAGTTGATTATTATATTTGATGGTTTGATTATAATTCGTACAAGCGTATAATTCGTTAATAATTAGATGTAACATTAATTACAAATCTCGAAAAAATAAGTAAAATTGAAAATTGTGCAAGATGTACACCGAGTACTCGATGGTGCCATCGAGTACACGATGGTGTACTCGATGGTTCCATTGAGTACACCACCGAGTAATGAAAAATAATAATCTTTTTTGTATTATTTTTTTGGATTAATTAATAAATAAAAATGTTACATCGTTTGTACTCTAAACAATGAAAAAAAATCATTATTCGATACGGTACTCGGTAGTTCATCGAGTACACCGACTACTCGATGGTGCTATCGGGTACACGATCGAGTACCATGGAGTACTCGATGGCGTTCTCCATCCAGTACTCCATCGAGTAGTGAAGAACAATGATCGACAAAACGCTTCATATCATTAAAAATAACGAGAGAAATAGCAAAATTGAAGATTGTTCTTCACTACTCGATGGAGTACTTAATGGCATTCATCATCGAGTACTCGATCGAGCAGCGTCATTGAATTTAGCATAAGCACGTTACTTAAGATCGACGGAACGCTTCATATCATTAAAAATAACGAGAGAATTAGAAAAATTGAAAATTGTTCTTCACTACTCGATGGAGTACTCGATGGCGTTCACCATCGAGTACTCGATCGAGTAGTGAAGAAGAATGATGGCGTTCAACCCGCGTTTCTTATTTGTAACGTCAACGAGAGTATATTAGACTATTACATAACATGGGGTGTGATAATCATTGTCGAAAATGCATGTTTCAATTGAACACGTGACACATATTCTAAGTTTGAAAATAAAAGTCCACACTATGTCTTATGAAGTAGATATACTACACTTCAATCATTAACTCTTGTGCAATAGCTAAATACACTTAATATATTTATTTTTCATTGAATTTAGCATAAGCACATTACTTAAGATCGACAGAACGCTTCATATCATTAAAAATAACGAGAGAATTAGCAAAGCTGAAAATTGTTCTTCACTACTCGATGGAGTACTCGATGGCGTTCACCATCGAGTACTCGATCGAGTAGTGAAGAAGAATGATGGGTTTTTAATCAATTATTGTGATTTCAACCCACGTTTCTTATTTGTAACGTCAATCAGAGTATATTTGGCTATTATATAACACGAGGTGTGATAATCATTGTCAGAAATCCATGTTTCAATTGAACACGTGACACATATTTTAAGTTTCAAAATAAAAGTCCACACTATGTCTTATGAAGTAGATATACTACACTTTAATCATTTACTTTAGTGCAATAGCTAAATACGCTTAATATATTTATTTTTCGTTGAATTTAGCATAAGCATGTTACTTAAGATCGACGGAACGCTTCATATCATTAAAAATAACGAGAGAATTAGCAAAATTGAAGATTGTTCTTCACTACTCGATGGAGTACTTGACGGCATTCACCATCGAGTACTCGATCGAGTACTGAAAAACAATGATGGGTTTTTAATCAATTGTTGTGATTTCAACCCACGTTTCTTGTTTGTAATGTCAACGATAGTATATTTGGCTATTATATAACACGAGGTGTGATAATCATTGTCGAAAATCCATGTTTTGATTGAACACACGACACATATTCTAAGTTTGAAAATAAAAGTCCACACTATGTCTTATGAAGTAGATATACTATACTTCAATCATTTACTCAAGTGTAATAGCTAAATACACTTGATATGTTTATTCTTTATTGAATTTAGCATAAACACGTTATTGAAGATCGCCGAAACGCTTCATATCATTACAAATCCCGAGAAAATGAGCAAAATTGAAGATTGTGTGATTTAAATCCATGTTTCTTGTTTGTAACGTTAACGATAGTGTGTTTGACTATTATAAAACACGATATATGATAATTATTGTCGGTATTACATGTTTCATTTGAACATGTGACACATCTTTTGATTTTCAAAATAAAAGTTCACACTATCTCTTATGTAGTATATATACTACACTTTTATCATTTACTCAAGTGTAACAGCTAAATACACTTAATATGTTTATTTTTCATTGAATTTAGGATAACCACGTTATTTAAGACCGACGGAACGCTTTATACCATTACAAATCTCAAGAAAATGAGCAAAATTGAAGATTGTTCTTCACTACTCGATGGAGTACTCGATGGTGAACGCCATCGAATACTCCATTGTGTAGTGAAGAACAACGATGATTTTTTTTTCAATTATTGTGATTTCAATCCACTTTACTTGTTTGTAACATCAACGAGAGTGTATTTGGCTATTATAAAACACGATACATAATAATCCAACCACAAATCAAATCAAAGTAGTTTAGCTTACAAAATACATATTTAGCACCAACTTCCTAAAAAAATAATGAAAAAGAGAAAAATAATCTGAGAAGTACTCGATCGAGTACTCCATCGAGTACTCCATCGAGTATTGGACGTGAGGGTTTGAAAAACGCGGCATCAACGAGAGCAGCACATGGCAGGGCCGGCGGCAGCGGCCTTGACGGTGGTGGATGTGCGGGTTGGAGCTTGGGCAGTCGGGGCAGGCTTCGACGCGAACGGCCATGGCTGAGTTCAGCGAACGGCGGTGATACGGACGGACAACTGCTGCAATCAACGGTTGCATTCAACAGCGGCTGCTGCTGCTGAAATCAACAGCGGCTGCAGTCAACGGCGGCTGGACGGCGTGGTAAACGTCGACGTGAAGAAGGCTCCGACGACGTGGTGAACGGCGACGTGAAGAAGAAAGGTGAAGAAGAAACGCGAAGAAGAAAGATGAAGAAGAAAGGTGAAGAAAAAAAGAAATAAGAAAAGAAAGAAATTGTAAAAATAAAAAATATATTATAAAATATTAATATTAAATAAAAATATATAAAAGTCAAAGGGTATTGTAGTCTTTTAAGCTTAAAATGATTGTTTAACTTATGTATTATAAAGTGGGGCTATAAAACTCATGTTTTTATGAAAATTGGTTATATGTGATAATTCCCACTATATTTATTGCAGTTGTGATTGTAATGGATAGAATATGCATTTAACCCTCGCCACCTCCAATTGAATTGATCCCATCAATATATATTTGGTCTCTTAAATGAATTAAAAGGTTACTTTTTGCCACTAAATTCAAATGTCGCAGCGTTTTGCCCTCCTTAATTACAGTTGTAGGTTTACTTAATGGTAACAACATTTTTCATTGCAAAATTACAAATGAATGTGCAGAAAATTAAACAGGACAGTTAAAAAGAATTAAGAATTTAATTTTTGGTGGTATAATTCGGCAGGTACAAGTGAGTGGAAGTTTTACCTGTTACCCACCTAAATGATAATAAAAGATTAACAAAAATAATGGTATAATTAACAATACCTCTACAATTCAACTTTTACCCCACTCACAATCATATATTTAAGTTTGATCAATATTTTTTTTAATCTTTCTTTTCGAGAGAAGTGTGTTTAAACGTTTTAAAACTTTTTTATTTGCCCCTTTTTTTCTTCAAAACATTTGCTTACGACGGAATTGTGGTAATCTTATCTTTTCTTATTTGTGTTTTTTCTTTAGTTATATGATTTAACTAGAAATAATATATAGAAAGAATATATCTTTTTATACTAAAGCATAAAACATAAAAGTTTTTTACATCCATCCATAAGAGTATAAGTTTTTCATATCAAAATCAATAAAAAGACTAAAACACCCCTAAATAAAAGAGTACTCCCTCCGTCCCAGTAATCTTGTCCCGTTTCTTTTCGGCACGGGTATTAAGGAGAGTTGTATTAGAGGTTAAGTTGTATGGCCCACATGTTTAATTATATTGTTAATTGATTTAAGTATTGATAACAAAGCAACAATTAATTCTTCAAAATTATGCTGCCGACGTCGATCTCAACTCCGGCAAGCCGGCGCCGGCATCCTTCCTTTCCCCTCGTCTGTCTCTCTCCACCCATTACACACCATCATTCAAACAACCAACAAAAAAATTTAACACACATCAGATTCAGAGCAGCGCAACACCTCACAACATCTCAGATCTCAGATTTCTACAGGTGGTGGCGAGAGGCAGAGGCGGAGGCGGTGAGGCGAAGAGGCGAGAGGCGAGAGGCGGTGGCGCCGGAACAGAGCGGGAAAGGGGGAGGCAGATTTACAGAGGGGGAAAGAGGGAAGCGGCACCGGGTGAATAGAGGGGGATGGGGGAGGCGGCGCCGGCGCCGGCGGAACAGAGGGGGAAGAATGGAGGCAGCGCCTATGAGAGGAGGCCAGTGGAAAGGCAGTGGATGCGAGAGGACGGAGGTGAGGCGGTGGAAATTGGAGAGGGCACTACCCAACTCGACTCGACTAGATCTGTGCAGATTGGAGAGGCCTTCGTCGGACCTCTCCCCCCTGACTCCAGCGACAACCGCGCCTCCATCGACTCAACTCAACAAGAGCAACAGCTACCCAACTCGACTCGACTAGATCTGTGCAGATTGACGGATTTACAGAGGGGAAAGGGGGGAGGCGACGTCGATGTAGTTTAAGGCTTCTAGGAGAAGCTAGGGCTCGAAATTTGCAGAAGAGGGTAGCTGGCGCCGGGCAAAATTTGCGGAACAGAGGGAAAGGAAGCAGCGGCGCCGGCGGAACAGAGAGGAAGGGAGCGGCGGCGCCGGTTGATTTGCAGAGGGGAAATGGTGGAACGACTTTAGAGAGGGAGAAGGGGGAGGTGGTAGAGAGAGAGAGCCGAGTAAATTAACATGATTAATTAATACCCTAAATAATTAACCTTAATGAGACCCCTAATTTTTTCCCAAAAAGGAAATGGGACATGAATAATGGGACAACCCAAAAAGGAAAGTGGGACAAGATTATTGGGACGGAGGGAGTACAAGTTATGGCTTGCACACGATGGCTACACGACCGTATCTTGTGCACACGATGGATGTACACAGTGACTACACGATCGTGTCTTGCCATCGTGTGCAAGCCGTAACTTATACTTTATTATTTCTTTTAACTTATTAATATATAGTAAGGGTAATGTAGTAATTTAATACACTTTGGTATAAAAAATTTATACTCTTATGAATGGATGTAAAAAACTTCTACTTTTTATTATGTGGTATTTAAAAAAAAAATCCCCTAATATATATCTGTATCCAGAAGAATTCCACAATCAATTTAATTATATGAATAGTTTCTAAATCCGAGCATTTGAAAATTTAAATGGGACATCAAGTTTTAGATTAGTCAACTGAATTGATCTAAATAATTGTGCAAAATGTATCCTATGTGCTGCCCATTTAAGTGATACCTACATAGTAAATGTCATATATAATTAAAGAAAAATTAAGAAAATTATATCACGTACTACTATTCCATTATATACCATTTTTTAATAAATTAATTATTAAACAAATAAATTTAAATACCGTGTGACGATAGAGTCAACTCACGCACGCATCATACAACGTTATTCATAGTCTATAATGGATCACAAATCACAACTCTATTCAAATACAAAATTAAGAAATTTATTATTATTATTATTATTATTATTATTATTATTATTATTATTATTATTATTATTATTATTATTATTCTTTGTCGCTCTGTGCAAGTAAAGTACCATGTAGAAAGCATCAACATTGAAAAGATGAAACCTTACTTTCTTTTTCTCTCTTTCCAGAGATTTATTCTCATTTTCACACACACACATACCCCCCTTTACACGTTCTAAAGAAATCCACCATTTCTACATCCTCAAAATAGTTTGTTGTTCATCCTTTATCACCACTAAACTCAACACTCACAAAATCAACAAAACCAATCTCATATCATTTTCCTCTTATTCAGAATTATTTGAATATCTTTTCACCATTACCACAAAATATGCAATGACATCTCAAAAGGGAGAGAGAATCTCCCAATACGAATAAATATGATTACTCAATTTCCTCAAAATCCAAACGCCTCAAAGATTGAAAGAATCAACTCTTGTGCTATGCTATTCAAATGACAGAAAAATTTATATTAAAAAAAATGTTTACACACACCACGCACACACAAAAGATGAAACATCTGCTATAATGAGAAAACACACCAAGATGAAGGTTGATGAAGTGTGCCTTAATCTGTAGAGCTGAGGGGAATGAAGCCTGGTCCGACGTCGTTTCTATCGAAAGGGTGTCGAACCAGACAACATCCCCCTCAGCAGTTGAGGGGAGAGAGAGAGGGAAGATTGAAGAGGAGTGAGCATGCATTTGATTTATCATGGGACCTTATATACCTCAGGGTGACAACTGACAAGGGCTATCTTTTTTGACAAGTAGTTACACTTTTGACAACTTCTTACATCATGCTTTTTCATTTTATTATTTATGGAGTAATATAATTGGTATTCATGCTACAATACTAATCTATTGCACCACAAATACTAATCTAATTCTTGAAAAACATAACATCTTCAACTACGAAGGGTGTTTTCTATGATGATGAAATTCTCTGCATCTTACCCTATTCTAGTCTCGTGTTTATTTTTCCACAAAACTTACAAATTGTTGTAAATAATCACAAGCTGGTTTTACCGTGTGACTTTTAGTATTCTACCACTTATTGTGTTTATTTTTCCACAAAACTTACAAATTGTTGTAAATAATCACAAGCTGGTTTTACCGTGTGACTTTTAGTATTCTACCACTATATTATTGTATTGTGCTGCTTTGGATCCATTTTGAGGTCAATAAAGAATCAAATTTCTCCTTCATATCTTGTTCTCTTTACATCCATATTGTTGATATGTTAGATTTACATTCACAATACGAGTATTTCTTTTTTTTACATAAATGCCCCAAGACTTTTGCTAATGACATACTCCTAATAACCAATATATATGATGGATCCAATTTTTGAGTACTGACCAGTCGTTGAGGCAATTGGAAATCAAGACAATTGATTTTTATTTGAGTCTAACTTCCACACGTTTTCGGTTTCCTAACACTGCTTTTCGATATTGAAAAAGTGGCAATGTATTACTTCGGTCTCAAGTGTATAATTGTTTTTCTCCAATAGTGAAAGGAAGAAGGAAAAATCAGAGAATTTAACTAATGTAGCCATTGTTTCAAAGCAATGGCTGATTAATTTCTTCTGTATTCTTTTCAAACCGAAAACAAGAGAGTAATAAAGAAGAAAAATACAGTTGGACAAACTAAAAAGGAAACAAAAAACTAGACAAAACAGAGAAGGAAAAAAAAGTGATTAGTAAGTGAACCTAAGTGTGCAAAACAGAACTATTCAACTTAGCTATAATTCCAATTTTCTGGAAAAGTTGATCCACTTAGAAAACTATCAAAATGACTCATCTACCTCAATTCTTTGTTGTAACATTCTATCAGATGCAAATACATACACAAAAGTTATGATAGGCTCGACTAATTTTACAAACTTCACACCAATCTAACGAACCCTTAAACTTAGACAAAAAAACAGAGTAACATAGTCTGGTAAACTTAGATATGATTGGCAACACTGAAAAGGAATACATAATCAGGCAAAAGATTTTACAAATGCATCTGAATAAGTTACAGAAAATTTACACTTTCACGCATTAATATAAAAACAAGCCACTCGAAGGGGTTTTGGATCCACAAGGCACAAGACAGAGGTTTTCATCTCTTGATAGATTAACTTGTTCTGACATTGAATAAATAACTTACAGCAGCTCATCAAGAATGAACAGCAATGTCCATGTGTCTCTCACCGATCAGGTTAGACGTAAACGACTCATCCCCCACTTGTTCTCGACTTTTCCACGAAGCAGTGTCATTCTGTTTATCAGTCCCGGTTTTCCTGTTCGTGGACCTGTCTCTGAAAATGTGAAAACCATGGCGAGCTTCTTCTGCCCCTCCATCGAAATCTTTTGAATCACTGAAGCTCTTCCTTCGGCCCAACTTTGGAGATTTTGCTCGAGTTGGAGGAGGCTGATTTTCAGAAAACAATAAAATAGAGACTTAAGATGTAGCACAAATATTAATGAATAAGCAAATGCTACACGTAAATTTTGTTTCATTAGATAATGCAATTAAACTGCAGTACCTTTTTCAGTTCGACTTTTGGAGGTGGTCCGTCATGGTAGAAGCTCGGCATTGGGCTTGCTTTGAAATTCAAACTCTTCCTCAGTTGCTTGATTGCTGCTTCAGACTCTTCCTACAAAATTGAAGAAGCCAGAAAAGTAGTATTACAATGACACATTTCATGACTATGTTCAAATTAAAGCAAAAGGTTTGAAGAATTTCAAAATTGTGACTACCTTTGTCCTTGCCTCATACTGATTTTTCTCAGCTTCCAGTGCTTGATGTTTTTCCTCCAATTTTGAGAAAAACTAAAACAGACAAGTCTCGTGTAAATAATTGCACATTCTACTTCACATGCAAGGTAAATTAATAGATATTACCTCCCTCCTTCTTTCAGCACGTTCGCTGCTCTTAAATGTTGGGGCTGAGGCAACTGTTATCTTATACTTTCTTGCTGGCGCAACAGTACTTCGATAGTTAAGGCAAATCAGGATAAGCAGTCAGTTACACTACTACTACTACTACTACTACTACTACTACTACTACTACTACTATAATAATTATAATGATGACAAATTGACAATGGCGTTGTAGTAATAATAATAACAAATAGCTTTATGCTAGAATAGGATATGATGAGGCAACGGAGCAGTTATCTTCGTCAACAAGCTTCTTGTTATCGGGCTGCAGTGGCTTCCTTTGGACAATAGGCGCGACTATCTGTACCCACATGCCCAAAGAGTCACTACCGTAATACCTTAATTAACTTTCAAGAAAGTCACCATGATAAAAAGTCTAACTTAGGGGAAAGTTATAGAAGTAAGCACGTGACATAACCTTACGATAATCTGTGTTGAAGAGCTACCAAATCACATCTCCAGTTAAAGCATGTCATTTCATAATAAGTGGTTGAAAATATAAGCAAGAACCAAATCACATTTCCAAACAAATAAATGTTCTAATTGGTCTGAGAATTTACCAGATTCTGCTTCACAGAACTAGGCTGCAGGGGGACACGAATATGGGATGGCTTGTCTCCACCAGTGGTATTGTCGCACTCAGGTCCGTTAGGACGGGCTCCGTGTAAAGCACGTTTTTCAGTTGCCAGAGCAAATGGCTGTGGAACTGTGCATTTTGTTTTACAGCTTCCAACAGCTGGCTTGGTAGCTTTTCTGCCACAAGCTTGTGTCTTCTTATCGTGATCTCTCATTTTTTGACCTTCTGATTTCACATCATCCTTCTCGCTTGCACTCTTTGATTCAGGAACACTCTCCTCAGATGTCTCCTGCTGACAAGGTTTTGTTTCCTCGGACTTGACACTATTGCATTCTTTTACCACACAATCCTGTACCTCGGCATTCTCATCGGATATATCAACAAGCTGTGGATCAATGTCGATAATCTCAGACAGCTGTGCCACATCCTGCAGGCAAGCATTTCCACAACCTGAACCGTGGGTGACACCATTTGCGTATATTATGACACCATCTGGCTCCTTGTCAATATGAACATCGTTGCCATCTATTTCCATATCACTGAGATGATAAAACAAAAACACTATTGTAAAGGTCTGTGTATAATGATAACGTAAGTGCATGAAAGTCAGCAAAATCTCTCGGTGTTACATATATCCATGCCTCACATCTATTATCAATGTATCATATATTGAGTTCACACATATATGCATTTGTTCCACAGTAATTTCACCTCATACTGGCTTAAACAGCCATACACCACCATACCATCTCAAGCAACAAAAGAAACATCTAAAACACACTCTTTGGACAATCTTCGCAAAAATATTCAAAAGAGACATTTCAGTTTTTGAAAGAGGAAGCATTGGATAAGGACATCCTTCAGTTGCATTCATAACACTTCATAAAATTGCATGTAACTTGGTTCTTTTGAAAGGTAGGTGTTAAGGCTTTTCATCTTGAACCAGCCAACAGCATTATCCTAGCTATCGATCACACAAGAATTGGAACAAGGAAACGAACCTATGATCTGATTCACTTATGGTGGCATCCATTTTCCCAAATGTACAAACCTAATCATATTGACTCAGACTTCAGAATTCTAACAGGTTTATCAATAGGAAACACAAATGAGTGTCCAAACAAACGATGATTCAATATTTTCCATATCAATGGAAATCTAAACAAATGATAACTTCAATATTTTCCACATTCAATGATATGAAAAAGTAATTTGCCAATAACATTGCTGACTTGAAAAACCAGCCAACCAAGTTTACTCCTTTTTGGCATGCCACAAATTATTCATTAAGAAGTAGTATTAAGAAAGTGATAAATCACACTCCAGCTACAATTTTTACAAGGTAGTACAACTTTTGGTACACAAGGTACCAGATGATAAAATGAAAAATGCATACATTGTCGCATAACATTACATTAAAATTTAACAACGAACAGCGCTAAGTAATCAGAACATATACCAACCCAATAATCCTAATTGCAGAATTACACTAATCAATTTCAAAATTCAGTTAAATTTCGTAAAAAAGGATAAATTCCAGCCCCCAAACATTCTTACAAAAATCAGATCTGCTAGAAAAAATAATGAATCAGAAAAAACAAAAACGAAAATTTTGATCAATAGCTACAGTTTTGTGCAAGCAAACACACAAAGCATACAGATTGAGCAAAGAAGAAAGGGCTGAAAATGTAGGAAATTCTTCTTACGGATATGCTAAAAGTAAAATCTTTTTGCCTAATTTGGCTTCTGAGTTTTTCTTATCAAGAGCTTCCGTGAACTCCCAGTGTGTGTAGTGTGTGTGACGGTGGGCTTTTTCTGTCTTCTGTTGCAGATAGTTATAGAGAGAAGGGGTGGAATAAAATAACGACGTTAGTTGACGGCGGTTGAGAATTTTGAAATGGAGTGGAATACAATTGAGAGTAAAGTAATTGCGCTTAATAAAATTGTCATAAAAGTGATGGTGTGAAATGACGTTTAAGGGTCTGGCTTGGAGGTAATTTTTTTGAATTTTTTTGTACATGAACATGACTTTCTTTTTTGTTGTGTTGTAATAACATTTTCGAATTTAATTGTTCTTGTCTTTTGATTTTGGTGGTCCAAGTTTTACATGCCTGGATATTCTATAAATTTGTTTGCAATTCTTTCTTTTGAAAACGACAAATGTTTTTTAGGCGGAATCTGAATTTATATATTAATATCTAAATGAACGATATTCAGAAGTCAAGACGGGTAATCCAACTTGCCTAGCCTGACGACTAACCGCGGCGATAACTTTGCCGAGGTGATCGAGGATAATGAAACCCACATCAGTTCTCGAACTATCATCCTGTATAAAGACGTCCATATCTACGCGATAGACTCCTTGCTGCGGCGCCTTCTAGAAAACCACAAGTTATTCAGATAATTTTTTATATATATATATATATATATATAATATAATTATCGTTATTGAGTTATAATTACTGTATATTGATGATTTGATATTATGGGATCAAGTTGTAAGTTGTAAATGACTATGATAACGTATGACAACAATTATTATTTTAATTTTTTTAGTGAGTAAATATTTTTTGAGTTATGCATAATACATTGCTATGTATAAATTAAATTTCATTGTGATAGAGTGCACGAAACAACCATTGAGAATTATAGGAGATAACTAACTTTGCTTTAACCCGAAGTTGAAAACAATAAGCCAACAACACGAAAATATTACAGTTACAACTAGTGTTTTTACATCACTTTTGTATTTAAAAAATCGTGATAGAAAATGAATAAAATTTGTATTGGCACAACAATATTTTGGCATAAATTATCCTCTGAATTACGGAAATCTGCAAAAAAATAAAATAAAATAAATCAAGTACTAAAATAAAAGTCATTTCCTCTTAACGAGCTTAGCTTATGATTAACAAAGTCGCGAAACTACCTCAAAATTCTGATAATATAGAACAATATATAATCATAATCATCTCCAAATCCAGATAATTTGTGAGTACATATTTTTTTGAAAGAAAAAGTGATCCTTAGAACTATCTACCAAATCAGTCAATTCCACAAAATAAAGAGTTCGTTGAAATATATTTTATGAAATACAGCATTCTTCAAATAAAAAACCTGCATCTTAAGTGTATTGAATCAAAATCAGGAAAGAAAAAAAATAATTTGGATGCAGAAAACAAGAAAAGAATAAAGGCTTTTCATTGTTTTGAATTTATTCATAGTAATTATGATTTATTTGTTGACATAACTGGGCGGAGCAATGAGCATAGCATTATACAGCTAATGATAATTTTGACAGTCTAACTATGAGGGGTTAGATTGTCATAACGACGTTTAAGTCTCAACTGTCCGACAAATTGTAATTAGTAGAATTATTGCTTGCGATGGGCCCCATCTCCTTCATTACTATTACTATTGCTAAGTGCTAACCCACCCTTTTTGATAAGAGTAATGCTAAACAGCCACATTGTGGCTACCCACAATTTACTTAAGTAGAAAATAATTTAATTTATTTAACTTATTTTTTAAATAAAAATAAGATTTAGTTATTTTATCATATTCTCTACATTATAGTTATTTTTTTTGCAATTTTTTGGTAACTTTTTTATTTTTTTTAATAAATAAATAAAAAATAAAAAATGCAAATAAAAATTTAAAAAATAAGTACAATATAGAGAATATAATAAAATAACTAAATCCTATTTTTATTTAAAAAAATAAATACAATAAATCAAGATTGTCCTTATTATATTAGTGTGTGGGTGGCCACAATGTGGCTGCATAGATTTATTGTTTTGATAAACCCCTTAGACTATCTTTATCAATGACCTCAACAACCCAATCTTTTAATAAAAAATTATTTCTCTTTCTTCCACATCTATAACTTATAATTTATTTAAATTCTACAACCTTAATATTTTATTAATAATTCATTACAATTTAAATATCTTTTCTTTTTATATTATTTATGGGGTTATTGCCAGAAAATACATATACTTTGTCAATTTTCTGGTTTATATCATGACCTTATAATTTGGCAAGAAAATACATCAATTTTCAATTTAATTGCAATTATAACATAACTTTATAGTCTGGCCAGGAAATACACCAAGTTTCAATTTATTCTCAATTATAACATGACCTTGTAATTAATTTAGTATAATAATACCAAGTTTAATACATTAAATATTTTTAATTTTCTTTTCATCTCACAATATACTATACATAAATACATATATATTTGATAAATATACATCTATATGTAAATAATACTCCCTCCGTCCCTGAAATAAGTTCCTCTTTTTCCTTTTTGGGACGTCCCCCAAATAAGTTCCTCTTTCTTTTTTTTCATTTTTGGACAACTACCCCACCACTAATAATACTTTATTTATTCTTACTTTTCACTTTTTCACCACTCTCAATACTAATTATAACACTTTTTCACCTTTTCATCACTCTCAATACTAATTATAACATATTTTTCTTCACTATCAATACATTTTACCATTTTTCCTTAAAACTCGTGCCGTCCCCAAAGAGGAACTTATTTTGGGGACGGAGGGAGTATATAATAATATTTACTTTTTAACATAGTTTCTATAATATACGTACGTAATTTTTTTATAATTTCATAATTTAAATAAATATAGAATATTAAAATCAAATATATATATATATATATATATAAATATAACAAGATATTATATTGATGGCTTAAAAATACATACATATATATATATATATATTATGAAATAATTATTATGAAATAATAATCATCTAACTTAATTTTTATAAAAATTAATCAATCAATTAAAAATATTTTATACATAACAATTTAATATAAATATTAATACATCTATGATGAAAATAAATCTAAATAAGGTCATGTTATAATTGAGAATATATTGAAACTTGGTGTATTTTCTGGCCAGACTATAAAGTCATGTTATAATTGCAATTAAATTGAAAATTGATGTATTTTCTGGCCAAATTATAAGGTCATGATATAAATCAGAAAATTGATAAAGTATATGTATTTTCTGGCAATAACCCCATTATTTATTATCATATTTTTTAATAACACAATGCCAAGTGGCATCTTTCTATTTGATTAACATGGGTCATGCTAAAGGTTGGTCTGCAATTTGCAGAGACAACCGGTTGTCAAATTCCAAATTTTTTATTATTATTTTTGGTTTAAAGCTTTTGTTTATTCCCACGACCGGTTGTCCAGGTTATCAATAAAAGCAGTCTTACACCATACTTAATTGGAATCCTTTCCTTCGCCCAAACCCACTTATTAAATTCTCATATACTAATATCTAGGGCTGTAAACGAGCCGAGCCGAGTCGAGCCGAGCCGAATACTAACAGGCTCGAGCTCGGCTCGTTTAAATATTCGGGTGTTCGAGCTCGGCTCGAGCTCGATTCGAGCTTTTTATCTTGATGATCGAGCTCGGCTCGTCATCCACTTACTAAGTTATAGTATAAACTTAATCGTCGAATACTGCACCAATTTTATCCTATTTGTAATTTAAATATAATATTTAAAATATTAATGTACACGCCCTCTAACTTGTAGTAAATAATTGTTTACACTCCCATAAATTTTTTTGATAACTCAAAATAACGACTTACTACAATTTTCAGCCCCGAAAATATTATTATGGACGTATGTTGATTCTTTTGGTGGACATATGTTTTGATTTTGAGTGGTAGAAAAAAATGGGAGAAAGGAGACAAAAAGAGTTGAATCTTTTTTTTTTTGGTTGTTGCTGGGATATATAAGCCTTGACCTATAAAAAGATAAAAATATGAGATGAATATATCTTATTATCTTAATATAATCTTGTACCTTACATATTTTACCACATCTTGAATATCAATTCGCAATCAACCCTTCACAAACACCTACGTAATCTTTATAATTATTGTTCAACTAAGATTGGTCTATCGCTTTCATTATGCATCTATTAGTTACCCACTAATCCTTAATTTAGCAGCAATTTTATTGGTATGAAAGTGAAACGATAGCTAAAGATTGAAGGCATAGCTAGTCGAGAACATGCCAAGTTAAAAGCCGAAAAAAAATAACCAAAGCATAAAGGGATTTTTTTTTTCTAAGTTTATAACATAAATAAGATGTAACATGTTAATTTCTATCAGGTCTTGATCTTCTAGACGCGGCACCTTTTAAGAAAAATGATCTCCCTCTGTCGGGGGATGCTAACCGATATCAAGCGCTAGATGAGGATGAGGAAAAGGAAGTGGAGGAGACTATCATTGCGGACTCCAATTATGAAGCAGACCCTTTACATGAGGAAGAAAATGATGGGTCGCCTCACACGGACAAGGCTAGTGATAAGGAGGGCTCGAATGTAGAGGGAACTTTGGAGTTGGATTCTGGAACGAATAGTGGAGCTGTGGTAGAGCAACAACCGGTAGTTGGGGCAGAAGATTCAGCGAGCCAGCGGGTTAATTCGCCGATTAAGGAAGTTGATTTTGATAATAAATCCATTTCTTCTCCGGATGACATGGCGAGTCGTATTATTAGGTTAGAGGAGCAAGTTAATCAGGGGATGCAGTTGCTCTCGGAGCAGAAGCGCGGACGTGGTCGTCCAAAGGGCTCGGTAAAGGGACGAGAGCCTATACATGCAATTCCGGAAGGTTGTATTAAAAGTCGTCTCAGGAATGTGGAAGAAATGGGTAACAAACCGATGGAGTTTGTGGTTGACGTCACCAATAGGCCTAGTATGATTGCAATGAATAATGTCGTCCATAGGCGTTGGTCGGATGATTTGGATAATGATCCTGACTTTCCTTTTTGAGTTGTTCTCCTTCGCTTTTTAAGTTTTGTGCCCTTAGTCTGCATCTTGTGCTTTCAAGGGATGTTTTTTCTTTTTCACTTTATAATAAACCTCAATTTAATAAGTAACATGTTAATTTCATTTGTCAACTTTCGGGTCGATTGAGGTTATATTTTGGAGTTATAGGTATGAAATATAGTATATATTACTATATTAGCTATCCCATAGTAGCTGTTTTTGAAGTAGAAAAATATCTCAAAAAAACATTATAGTATCTCCTCATGTCAAATTAATGGATATATAGTAATATCAAATTAAGATCCAAAGTATAATGATCGTCATAGATATATGTTAGGTCTGATTTATAATTTGTTGATATAAAATATAGTAGTTCTTTAAATGAAAACGAACATTTTATTTTTATTTTGGGCAAATAACACCAAAATCCTTATAGTTTCGCGAAATTCGCATTTTTCCCTTGATCTTTAAATTTTTTGTTAAAATCCTTAACCGTCTCCGATTCTCGTTTTTCCCTTAGTGACGTTTTCTGGCCATTAATTAGATGACGTGTCACCAACGTGGCACACTTATGCTGAATAGATTAATTAGAAGCTAAACGACGTCGTTTTGCGTCTAACCTAATAGCGTCACGTGATTCTAATTTTTCCCTTGACCTTAAAATGAAGCTAAACGACGTCGTTTTGCTGAGCTTCTTGTTGAGGGTGTCTGGTTTGGTTGAGGGAACAAGGCGGTCGATTGTTGTGTGTCGTCGTTTGACATAAAGGCAGAATTGAGAGAGATGAGGGAGGTTGGGGTCGGCGGTGGCGGTGTCGCTGCTGCCCAGCGGCCAGCCAAGGGCGGATGAGAGTGGACAGAGAGGGAGATTCAGATGGTGTTTCAGTTTGAGGGAGTACAGGCGAAGGACGAGGGGGCTCCTCGCTGGAGTTATAGCGGTGGCAGCCTCATACTTGTATGTCTGTGGCTGAAGTTCCAGTGGGATGACGAAGACGAAGACATGGATTGGGTGTTTTTTTGTCTCAAGAACCCTAATTTGAGGTCAAGGGAAAATTGCGAATTCGGCGAAACTTTGAGGATTTTGGCGAAACTATGTAGTTTGCGTCGCCGGAAACTTAATCCTACGTGGCTTTCCGACAGCCATATTAGCATTAGTTAAATTGTCGATCAATTTTATGGGAAAAGCGAGAATCGGAATTAAGTTCAAGGATTTTAACAAGAAAATTAAAGGTCAAAGGAAAAATGCGAATTTGACGAAACTTCGAGGATTTTGGTGCTATTTGCCCTTTTATTTTTTGTGGCAATAGTAGAAATACATGGTAGTTATCAAGTTTAAAATCTGCTAATCACAATTAGAGACAAACTGTACTAAACGAGACATATTCGACGGATCGGACTTGATAATATTTATTTCCACAACTTCGAAAGTAATAAATTAAAACAAAAAAAAAGAGGTAAGGAAATCAAACAAACGAATTGCTGTCCATATGTTTTAGGTCTATCTACACCTTAACTAAAACATAGTGACCTACTACATCAACTAATTATTGTGCTTAATTTTATTCAATATATGTGAAGTGGTTATCAAAAGGATAATCCTTCTTTTCCTACCAAACCCCAAAAACGTCTACGTATATGTATATTATATTTACACAAATATAGTTAGTGTAACATTTGGTAGAACAATGGAATAAAGGGATCCAATTCAACATTTATTGGAATTCTTTGTTTCCCCTCAATCATTTGTTTCTAATTTTGTTCGACTTTAATTATTGTAACTTTGTCCTATGCTTAACTAATATGCCATTAGCCTGGAAATGTGTGTATATATAAACTCTTTTGATAAGTTTGTTGAGGTTCTAGCCGCCAACACAAAATAAAAAGATTATTACATCTACCTTCAAGCAATATTTTAGTACAATGTTTAACAATTCGCTTTGTATCAATGCAATAAAATAAAATTAATACGTATATCTTAATAAAACATAGTAGGAGATATACGACACGTAACAATTATTATAATTGGAGTGGGAAAGAAACGAAATATGACCAATACATTAAATTAAATTTAAATTTAATTAAACAAATATTGGACTCCCTTTCCTTTTTCTTGTCTAGAAATGGAATCTTCAACCCTAAGTGAAGCATCATAGGCCCCAATCTCCATTATCCAAGATTCTATCTACCATTGTAGCATAAAGTACGGTTGTCATTATGCTCTTTTCCTCTATAATTACTTATTAATTGCAAAATAACTCATCCCCTAAAAAAATTGCAAAATAGTAGTAATTCATAATTATTACGTTTTTTGAGACTTAATAATTCATTTAAAACCAAAATAAAATAAAATTAATTATTATTTGTTGTTATATTATACAGGAGCTCTGAATTTTAAATCCTTCTGATTTCGACAGTTGTGATATGAAACTATGACATCCAACTGATACACTTGGGATTATATATAGAATTTGTAGGATAATTTCAGTCTATTTTATGGGATATAAAGGCGTGCATGAACTTGATGGTTTCATGGTTTGTTAGCTAATTTTAGATATGATTAAAATTAAAAGGCGTAAATTGTTTTTGCAGTTAAGTCGGTACTAATTTACGTTATGGAATCGCAATAAAAACAGCTTAATATACTGTCATTCAATGAAAAGAACTACCACAACAAATTTATTGTGTATGATTATTTTTGCCTGAATCAATGTGTGTGAGATTTATATACGGTATATAACAAATTGACATATTTTATTCGAAATGATATTAAAGCTGGATTGAATCTTCATTAATTAAAAATCGATTTAAGAGAAATTAAATTAATTATTTGAGCTCCATTATTCAAAATCATTATTCGTTCATACACTTATTTTATTGAATAACCATAACTTTTAAAGGCCGTGTCGACTCTAATGTAATATATGTTGTATACAATAATCTCTCAATTTTGATTTCGAAAAATTTGGACAAAATATATTTGTTGTTTAGTGCTAGTATTTTAATTGCAAATTAAATACACCCGCAAAGCTAGCTGTATATCTATTTTTCAACCTGTAGTGGAATTTCCATGCATTCACAGGTTACACAGAAATCTGTGTGTGTGTGTGTGTGTGTGTGTGAGAGAGAGAGAGAGAGAGAGAGAGAGAACAAAGTTTCCCTCTGCCTATAACATAAAATCATTAAGCCTTGAGCTTCTATGCATTCCCACAAGGTATGCAGCAGCTATCTGTGTGCGTGTGAGAGAGAGTGAGAGGTGCTGAATGTTAAGTGAAGATGTAAATGATGATATGAAGAAAAGTAGCAGAAAATGAGCATAATATAATTGAGGAAAATCCTCGTTAATTTTGTAAATAATGTGGTGAAAGTAGAAAAAAATAGGCAATTTATTTAGATACACAAGCACACAACACAGGCTTGACGAAGACATCAAGAAACAGAGAGTTTGGCAAGCGTTAGCGCTAATACTCTCACTCCGTTTGCAATATCCTGTGGCGCTGCGAATTCTTCAGGCTTGTGGCTATATCCTGCCCACGCAAATGTTAAATCACATTAACTTTTTTAATATAACAAAATACTTCATCTATATATATATATATATATATCATACCCTACCTTTATAGCATGGAATGAAGATCATGCCCATTGGAGATATTCTGCCAAGATTTACCAAACAAGGTTTAAGACTACTTCGATCATGATATCAAATGTTGCATCAAATTGTGATTAATATTGAGATGGATGTTTTTACCTGGCCATGAACAGAGAATCGTGATAGGCTCTGCTGATCATCTTCTTGTAAGGCATGTTCAGTTCTTGGCAGGCTGATTCCGTTGCTTTGGTGATCGACTCTTCTGAGACTGCCGGTGGATCCTGGTTCACTATCTTAAATTCCGAGAGCTCCACGCTACGAGCTTTGGAAATGCTGACGGCGGATTCATGGATTTTCTCAATCACAAGATTTCTCCTCTCTTCATCTATGTCGCGAGTATCTGCAATGCTCGCATGCAACAATTTGTTTGCAATTTGTGCCAAAGCTCATGACTTAAAATAGTGCAAAAGAATCATACCAATCTCCAAATGTGCTTTGCTTGGAATACTGTTTATTGCTCCAGGATGCAGCTCCAGAATACCTAAAATTACATCATTTTTTTCAAGAAACAGAATTAATCCCAACGACACAAAACCGTTATGGGAAAAGATAAAATGTTATATTCCATCGAGCACAATCTAAGTCTAGCACGTGAAAGAGAAGTCGTGAAGAAAGAAGTGAAAGTGCATGAAGAGTTAGTGGATGATCCATAGCGAGGCATGAAGGGCGTGCTACTCACCAACGGTCCCAACAGTGTCGATTGATCCGGATTCTAAGACATGTTTCTCGACAGCAAGCGCTAATTCTGCAGCAGCCAGTCCTGCATCGTTCCTGTTCCAAAACAATTCATGGAAAAATGGATTATGGTGTTGCAATATCTACTCACACTTTCCACAACTATGAACGAGCAATCTACTCATTTTGGACTCTCGTTTTCCAGCTATCTGACGCTAAAAAATGATACCTTTTTGGCATCAAAACAGCTCCAGCATGCCCTCCGTTACCTTCAAAATCCACTTTGATGCTTGCTGGAGCAGCAATGGCAGTCACAACACCAATTGATATTGCTGCAGAATCATAAATTAAGGAAAATTTATAGGAACGTTTCCCTAATTTCAATCAAAAAAGATAATTATCACTAAGTGATGAGCTATCCAACCTTCTTCTTCCAAGATGGGACCTTGCTCGATATGCAATTCAATAAAAGCAGAATAGCTTCCTTTTTCTAGAAACACGCTGGAAAAGTCATTGTTTGTGTATCCAGCAAATTTGGCAGCATCAGAGAAGGATATATTTTGACCATCGACTGTCCTCTTAAGAAGTTGGGCCAGTTCTTTACTTCCAGATAATAAGCGGCTGCACTACAAAATCGGACAATCAAACGAGTTTTAGCAAGAGAGACATGGTACCGTATGACAGTAGAGCATTTCAAGAAAATACGAGGCCATAACCTTCCCAAGCAGCTGATTCCAAATCGCGTTGGCTCTTCTGATGTAAACATGATTACCTCCAGAGATCTCTTAGGCTTAAATCCTGAACTGTTAAGCTTCAAATTTGATAAGGTCTGAGAGAAGCTCGTTGTCTAATAAACTCAGAAGACTTTGAAAAGAAATGTAAAGCCATAAGTCTCATGTGTGCCTAAATTGATACATAAATCATCTTATTCGATGTGAAAAAGGCCAACGTACCGTTTTAGTACATTAATTGCTTCGATGGCACCCAACACTCCGACTACTCCATCATACTTCCCCGAGTACGGTATAGCATCTATATGAGAACCTGTGGAAACAGGAGCTAGCTCTGGTTCAGAACCTACCCTGTGTCGAAGTCAATCACATTCAGTATTGGGAAATCATTTTCTCGAGAAATCAATTAGAGTTACTGAGAGAAAACCAACTACAATATTTTTCCTTGAACATTCTCATAGTGGGAATACTGTTCCTGTAGAATGAACTAACGACTCACCATCGACCAAATATGTTCCCAACTGCATCCTCTCTGACTGAGAGACCAGAAATGCTCAGTAAGTTCTTGACAAACCTGCACGTTAATGTGGCATTGTAAGCAAGAATTTCTAGTTAGTATATACACTTTTGGCATAAATATGAACAAAGGCATTAAAGGCTACATCAGTTCATCAGCGAATAATCTCAAGGCACGTACAATGCAAGCTTATACTATCGACAACATGTGCATATAAACAAACAATGTTAGCTTAATCGAGCCAAGTCAAGATCTTACCCCCTTGCTTGTACATCTTTTTCGCTGTAAAGGATCCTGGTGACCGAAGGCGCAGGTGTATCAGAGAAAGTTGATAGCTCATCAATCTAGAACATAACATTAGATAGACATGTTAATAACTTCATTTACACTAAAATCGCCTGCAGAAATTGCAACCAACATTCAAAATCTTCAAAAGCCATCTATCAACTTTTCTTGTATAAATATCAAGTCATGTCATGGGAATTATCTAAAACCACAGATGCTTTTGAAATCCAAAACCTCCACTAAGACAAAAAACAAGTACTCCCTCCGTCCCACGAAGCATGACACAGTTTCCCTTTTGGTTTGTCCCACGAAGCTTGACCTGTTTCTAAAAATGGCAAAAAATTTACCCTTTATCCACCTTTTCACTTTTTCACCTACCACACTTAACACACAAAATACCAATTTCTTAATTCCCGTGCCGAAAAGAACTAGGTCATGCTTCATGGGATGAAGGGAGTAATTTCTTGAGGCACTTGACCGCGAAGGTTGTCTACTGTGAGTGTGTGACACTGGACATTGACAGATACTAAGATTCATTTGGTAGGTGTATGAATAAAATGCCTATAAACCATAGATCAAAAACCCTCATAATCCACAATGAGGACAGAATCACAGTGCTAATATCTAAAGAACTCTGAAATAACCATGTACAATCTGTGCAGCATATAACTTATATATTTCATTCTTGAAATTTATACAACAAATGACCGTTTGACAACAAATCAATAATCACTTCAACAAAATTAAATAACTAAGCAGCAACACAACCGACAGAAGCCCACTTCAATTCATACAAGAGTATCACACAAGGACAGCAAGTTACTTTAAGACTCATCAAGAATTATTTACTCATTATCATTATCCATCAAATCCATCTTGCTCAGCAATATCCCAGTTCAAAGAACACTAAAAAAATTCGAATCTTTGCAATCCTATGAGACTAAAAAATAAAGTAATATAATTAAAATAGCATTTTTTTTTTTATCATAGATTTTGAGTAAGAATACCTGTCTCTGTAGAGTTTCAGTGTCTACTGAAAGTGAAGATGAGGAGGAATCCTGCAAGATTGGCTCACGAATTTGGTACCCTGAAAACTCCTCCATGATTCTGATTGTGGCGTCATATTCATTACTCTGAGATGAGATTCCAGCAAAGAAGTAGAGAGAGAGGATGAGGAGAGAGATTCTGGGAGCCATTTTTCTGGTGTGTTTTGCAAAAAAATTGGTGCTAAAATCTTTGGAGTTTTGAGGTTTAACAATTGTTCTTGGTTGGGAAATTGTGCGGGCTGTGTCAGTCTTGCATTGTCACGTAACGTTGTCTTTTAGCGTTTATCTTTTTTATCAAAAAGCAACTAATTAATTCTAGTTCATACTCCAATTATGGTATGTCACGTTTGCGTTTTGATCTGAATCTCGTTGACATAGCATAATGCCCTAAAAGAAATGACTTCGATTAAAAAGTTTCAAACTTATGGTGGGTTAAATCAATTTTATTCTGTTAATTATGAATAAAATATATAAAGTGAACATGATATCAACAAAGCAAGAACCCTCTTACAAAATACTCCATACAAAAGAAACTGAAAGAGATAGAAAGCGACTAGTGTATTTTGAAATGATTCGAAAAAATATGTAACCCAAAAAATCAATTTATCCCTTGCCAGAAGAAGCAGGAGACGAAATGGTGAGATAATTGGAGTGTTGAAAAGTTAAAGATGTTGGAAGTTGGATAAAATCACCCATTTTCAATAATCCAATAATGCGAGGCACAAAATTTTCTTAGCCCATGAGAAACATGTTGGAAGTTGGAACGGACGAAATGGCCTAGGCCCGAGAAGGCGAGAACGTTCAGTATAGTAATTCCTTAATTTAATTTTCAGAAAAAGAGTCCTAGTCTTTCAAAAGGCTTTTTGTTATAAAAATAAAAAATAAAAAATAAAAAATCATCAATCTATGCATATATACTTATTTTCTGCGTTGGATTGGCTTTGAATGAGATAATAATAATAATAATAATAATAATAATTATTATTATTATTATTATTATTATTATTATCTCATTCAAAGTCAATCCAACGCAAAAATTATTATTATTATTATTATTATTATTATTATTATTATTATTATTATTGTTATTGTTATTATTATTATGGTAATATTCGATTTTGTTACATCGTATTAGCGTTTTAACGAAAATAAATATAAAAAAGAACATATCGTATCAAAGTTTGGTTATTTGTGTCTCAAAAAGAATTTTTCAGAGTCTGAGTATTAATGTTGAATGCCAAAAATCCATAATGGCAAGTTGACGTGGCATTCTTTACGTACGTGGAAATGGTATTTGAAATAAAAATAAAAACAAAAATAAAAAACAAAAAAATAAATTCCAATTATAAACTACACGTCGTTGTTTTCTTCACCATTATTTCCTGATGCAACGCCCAATTTGTAATCTTCTAGTGCCTCTTGTGAACCCTCTCCTCCGCCAACAGTTTCCTCATTATAGTCTTGAACGCCTTGTTTACGTACCCCACCATCATCATCGATATCACCAATATGTAAACGGAATCCACCCAATCTAGCCCCTCCACCAGGTGCATGAACATAATCTGGATTCCGATGCACAACACCACCATGCCCAAGGGCCAGGGCCAAATTGTCGGATCCTCATTTAGAAGTACTCCCTTCGTCCCGTCTTTTGGTATCCAGTTGAGAACGGCACGGATTTTAATAAAGTGATTGATGTGTTGTGAGTGGAATAAGGGTCTCACATTTTATGTGAGAGTTAAAATAATTAAAGTGGAGTAAGGGCCCCACCTACTTTTACTAAAAATAGAAATGGATACCAAAATGTGGGACGGCCAAAAAAGGAAAGTTGGATACTAAAAGCTGGGACGGAGGAAGTAATATTTATTTCTTCTGTGATATGCATGAACAACATTTTTTTTTTTGTTTTTTGGAATATAAAATATGTAAAATTATTTTATACAGTTGAAAAACTAGTAAGTAATAACTAAAAATAAGTATCCATTTTATTATATCTTATTTTTTAATTACATACATAATCACATCCACACACATTAACTTCTTCTAGATGGCTCAAATCCCAATCTTCTAAAAATATAAAATTATTACTTGTGTTTCAAAGTAAATTTTAATGTTCTACTCCCTTGTCACCGAATCATTCACATATTTTTTTTTTGGTTCATCTCCAAAATGCATTATTATTTTCATTTTTAGTAAGTATACCTCACACAATTCACTCATTAACTATAAGAGTAGACTTTTATTATTAATTCCACTCACACTCAACCAATTTCCTAATACTTGTATCACTCTCAAATAAAAATGTATTTTGGCGACAGAGAGTATAATTTAGGAAAAGTAAAGCTTTATATAAAGACATTGCAACTGAATACCATATCATGAGATTCTTTGTCCTATAATTTAGTGTGTATCATCGTGTCTCATTCTTAATTTGTTATAAATTTTAATTAATTTTTAATGTTAATTTATTATGTTTTAATATAATAAAAAGATAGTAATTAACATGGTTCACTCATCCAATTAGGGTTTATAATTATTTTTTATATTTATATGAATTAATAATATATTATTTTGATTAATTAATTAATTCAAAGTTAGGATATATAATTTATTTAAATTTCATTTTTAGTGATAAATATTAATTAGAGTTTATTATATAATAATATTATTTATTTTTATAACCAATAATTATAAGATAGAGAAATTAAAAATGGAATTAAGGTGGTACACACTAAATTGTGGGACAGAGGATCCCATTTGAATGAATACCACATTTAGCTCCATTTGCAGATGGGATCCTCTATCCCACTATTTTGTGTGTACCAACTGTGTACCACTCTTAATTTATCTATTTTATAATTACTTTTTATAAAAATAAAAAATATTATTATATTATGAACTCTAATTAATATTTATCAATAAAAATTAAATTTTTAAAAAATTATATACCCTAACTTTGAATTAATGAACTCAAATAATCAATTATTAATTCAAATAAATATAAAAAAAATACTTTTTTTTGAGGGACATAAAAAAATAATTATAAACCCTAATTGGATGAGTGAACCCTTGTTAATTATCTTTTTATAATATTAAAGCATAATAAATTAAAATTGAAGAAAATATAATTAAAAAATTATACACGATGGTCGATGGTACACACAAACTGGTGGGAGAGAGGATCCCATGTGCTTCATTTGTACGTGAAGAACGTTTCTGTACGAAGCATACTTAGTTGTAATGTCTCGACTGATCCTTTCAGTTCTTCAACTTAAGTCGACTTTGACAAAATTAAATATTTCCCCATTAATACGATTCACATCAGTAGCATAAATCTGCAAAACAAATAACTTGTGAAGATAATTAAATTTTATTTAAGATATGATATAGATAGAAAATGGAGGCTAGCTAGGAATCATTTGCAGTTGGGCAAGGGTGGTCCACACAAACACTTATTGTGAAAGTAAGCTGAATAGTCCATTTTCTGCAGCACCCCGCCGGTGGGAATCCGGCCGCAGAGGCGGTTGTAGCTGACATCGAGATACATGAGAGACTTGGCCTTGGCCAGCCCCTCCGGCAAGGCGCCGCTGATTTTATTATGGCTCAAGTACAAGTTCTCCAAGCCGTGGGGAAACTGTGTCTTCAAGTTAATGCCGCCGGAGAGCTGGTTGTGCGACAGGTCCAAGGACTTGAAGCTCACGGGAGCATTCCAGAACGAGTCTGGGATGCTCCCCGTGAGCTTGTTACGGTCCAGCTTCAGCTCATCCAGTTTGCTGAGCTGGGCCAGAGAAGGAGGGATCGACCTGCTCAACTTGTTGTGTGATAGGAGCATGTATTTGAGGCTTTTGAGGCGGCTTAGGTCGGAGGGGATTGTTAGCCAAAACATGGAGGCTCCACCACCACAACTTTGAGAAAGTTGTTTGCCACCACCACAACTTTGCCACCACCAAAGAGGAAAGTGCAGCCCCATTAACTATGAGAAAGTTGGGATGTGAGGTGGAATCAACTTTGAGAAAGTTGGGATGTGAGGTGGAATCAACTTTGAGAAAGTTGGGATGTGAGGTGGAATCAACAAATGGAGGCTATAAATATGTGCATCGCAGCAACTTGAAGAGCATCCCAAATTCACAAAAGAAGTCTTGTGAAAGAAGTGTTAGAGAGTGAGAAAATATAGTGAGAGAAAACTTCAGTGTGGAAGTTAAACACGAGTGATAAAAGTGAGTCGAGAGATAGCTTCTGTGTAGGCAAGATACAAAATACAGTGTGGTATTGTTGTACTCCTCCTTTGTGAGATTCTCTAATATATTGGGGTGGGTCCGTGGACGTAGGCAGTTTGGCCGAACCACGTTAAATATCGGTGTCATTATTTTTTTCGTCTTAGATAATTTATATCTTTGATATTGCTTTCGATTTGATAATGGGCGGAAGTATTTGTGTATATTTCCCAACAACTGGTATCAGAGCCACGTTTGTGACGGTCTGATAATTTTCTTGTGCTGTTACTATTCATCATGAATAGTGATTTCGTTGTGAACAGTGATTGTTCTTTTGTAATTCTTAGTATGCTCTGTGGTTGCAGTAATTACTGAACCTCCACATCAGAAAAGAATTACTTTGAGAAAATTATCTTGTTTATCAATTGGGAGCAGTTACGATGGGCGACGGAAAGATTACGATTGAGAAGTTCGATGGTACGGATTTCGGTTTCTGGAAGATGCAGATCGAGGATTACCTTTATGGAAAAGATCTACATCAGCCCCTCAAAGAAAAACCAGATAAGATGGATCCGGACGAGTGGGAGCTGCTGGATAGAAAGGCGATGAGTGCAATACGTTTATCGCTGTCCAGGAACGTTGCCTACCACACGACTGGAGCAAAGTCAACAAAGGAGATGTTGGCGATTCTGGCGGAGATGTACCAGAAACCATCAACTGCAAACAAAGTACATTTGATGAGACGATTGTTCAATCTAAAAATGTCCGAGAGCACACCAGTGCAGAATCATTTGAACGAGTTCAATATGATCACCACACAGCTGAGCTCGGTGGAGATCGAGTTTGATGATGAAGTTCGTGCCCTAATATTGCTATCTTCTTTGCCAGAAAGTTGGGCCGGAACAGTGACAGCAGTTAGCGCTTCATCGGCAAAGGCAAAGTTGCGCTTTGACGAAGTAAGAGATCTGATGATCAGCGAGGAGATTCGCAGGAAAGAATCTCCATCTACTTCAGGGTCAGGGACTGCACTGAACACGGAATATCGAGGAAGATCGAAAGGAAGGCAGAACAGGGGAAGGTCAAAGTCCAGAGGAAAGAGCCAATCCAGGACGGATAAGGGTTCAATCCAGTGCTGGAACTGTGAAGAGTTCGGGCACTTTAAGAATCAGTGTAAAGCGCCACCGAAGAAAAAGGATCACAAAAAGACAGCGAACGCAGCCACAACAGAAGATGTAGGCGAGGCGTTGGTCCTGAGCGTGACCAGTCCGATGGAGTCGTGGGTGCTGGATTCTGGAGCGTCTTTCCATTCATGCAGTAATGAAGATATAATTGAAAATTATGTCTCTGGCGATTTTGGACAGGTGTATCTTGCTGATGATGAGCCCCTGAAAATCGTGGGAAAGGGAGATGTGCGAGTTGTGACATCCAACGGATCCGAGTTGAAGCTGAATCAAGTCAGACATATTCCTGGACTGAAAAGGAACTTACTTTCAATTGGGCAGCTTGATGCAGAGGGCTACACAGTGACATTTGGCTGCAGTAATTGGAAGATAATCAAGGGAGCTATGATTATAGCTCGTGGAAAGAAGGAGGGCACGTTGTATATGACAACTAACTCCAAAGATTGCATTGATCTTGCAGGAGGAGTGAACAATGCAGATTTGTGGCATTGTCGGCTTGGCCACATGAGCGAAAAGGGGATGAAGATAATGTGTTCGAAGGGTAGGCTGCCTGGCCTGGAAACTGTTGAAGTTGGCCTGTGCGAGGATTGCGTGTTCGGAAAGCAGAAAAGGGTAAGCTTCTCGAGAGGCGGCAGAACCTTGAAGACGCAGAAGCTGGAGCTGGTCCATAGTGATCTATGGGGACCGGCGCCTGTAAAATCCCTTGGTGGCTCGGAATACTACATAACCTTCATTGATGATTCCACTCGAAAGGTATGGGTTTATTTTCTTAAAAATAAATCCGATGCATTTGATACTTTCAGGAAGTGGAAAGCCCTTGTAGAAACTGAAACAGGGCTGAAAGTAAAGTGTCTACGATCCGACAATGGAGGAGAATATGAACTTAAGGAGTTCAAAGACTACTGTGCTGAGAATGGGATTCGCATGGAGAAAACCGTGAGAGGAACTCCCCAGCAGAATGGTGTAGCAGAACGGATGAACAGAACACTAAATGAGCGAGCAAGATGCATGAGGCTGAAAAGTGGGTTGCCTAAGATGTTTTGGGCAGATGCAGTTAACACAGCTGCATACCTAATCAATAGAGGTCCATCAGTTCCATTGGAGTTTCGGATACCTGAGGAAGAATGGACAGGAAAAGAGGTAAACCTATCTTTTCTACGCATCTTTTGATGTGTTGCTTATGCTCATATTGATCATGTTAATAGAAGCAAGTTAGATGCTAAATCTCTTAAGTGTACGTTAATTGGTTATGGTGGAGACGAGTTCGGTTATAGGCTCTGGGATGAGCAGAACCGAAAGGTTATTCGAAGTAGAGATGTGGTTTTCAATGAACAGGTGTTGTACAAGGAAAGAGTGAAAGCATCTAGCCCTGGCAATTCTGATTCCCAAGTAGTCGAGTTAGACATCTCAAACTCGAGTGGGAGCAAGGAGAGCCAGAATTTTGAAGAGGTTCCAGATGAGGAGCCAAGAACCCCACCACCAAATAATCCGCTGCCAAGACCGGTTAGAGAGCGACGTGCACCTGATAGGTACTCGCCCTCTAAATTTTATTTACTACTTACTGATGGTGGTGAGCCTGAATGCTATGCAGAGGCAGATTCTGGTAGTAATAAGCGGATGTGGAGAGTTGCTATGGATGATGAGATTGAATCTCTTATCCTAAACGGTACTTGGGAACTTGTAGAGCTCCCGAAGGGGAAGAAGGCATTGCATTGCAAGTGGATCTATCGAATCAAGATTGAAGCTGATGGTAGCAAACGCTACAAGGCAAGGCTGGTTGTCAAAGGGTTTCAGCAACGATACGGTATTGATTATACAGATGTGTTTACTCCTGTTGTGAAACTGACCACTATTCGTTTAGTGTTGAGCATGGTAGTTGCAGAAAACTTGTTGTTACATCAGATGGATGTAAAGACAGCGTTCCTTCATGGTGATTTGGAGGAAAACTTGTACATGATACAGCCCGAGGGATTCGTGGTGAAAGGAAAAGAAAATCTTGTGTGCAAGTTGAAAAAGAGCTTGTATGGCCTGAAGCAAGCTCCGAAGCAGTGGTATAAGAAGTTTGACAGTTTTATGTTGGAGATTGGCTACACGAGATGCCACGCTGATCATTGTTGCTACTACAAGAGGTTCGACAAAAGTTATCTTATCCTTTTGCTATACGTTGACGATATGTTGATCGCAGGAGCTGATGCAAAGGAAATGGATAAGTTGAAGAAGCAATTGTCTGAACGATTCTCCATGAAAGATCTTGGAGAGGCCAATCAGATTCTTGGCATGAGGATCAAAAGAGACAAGGCGGCAGGAAAATTGTATCTTTCACAAGCCAACTACATTGAGAAGGTATTGGAAAGATTTAACATACAGAATTCGAAGCCGGTGAACATCCCGTTGGGTTGTCACTTCAAGCTGTCGAAGAAGGAGTCGCCATGTACAAAGGAGGAACGTGCCGAGATGATAAAAGTTCCTTATGCATCGGCAATAGGCAGCATTATGTACGCCATGGTGTGTACAAGGCCAGATATTGCGCATGCAGTGGGAGTAGTAAGCCGATTCATGGGTGATCCGGGCAAGCAACATTGGGAAGCAGTCAAGTGGATTCTTCGTTACTTAAGAGGTACCACGGACAAGGCTTTATGTTTTGATGGCAAGAGTGCCAAGTTGGTTGGCTATGTTGATGCAGATTTGGCATCAAATGACCTGGAAGGTCGGAAGAGTACAACCGGGTATGTATTTACTTTTGGTGGTACTGCTATTTCTTGGTCTTCTAAGTTGCAGAAGATTGTCACGTTGTCTACTACGGAAGCTGAGTATGTAGCCGTGACGGAAGCAAGCAAGGAGATGGTATGGTTGCAGAATTTCTTGGGAGAACTTGGGAAGAAGCATGAGAATAGTACACTCTTTTGTGACAGTCAAAGTGCTATTTTCTTGGCTAAGAATCCAGCGTTTCACTCAAGGACAAAGCACATTGAGTTGAAGTATCACTACATCCGTCACCTGCTGGAGATGAAGATCTTACAACTTGAGAAGATCCAGGGAAGCAAGAACTCAGCCGATATGTTAACCAAGACAGTTGGCAAAGAGAAACTGGAGTTGTGCTCAACTTCAGTTGGTCTTCTACAGTGAAGACAGTAAGGCTGCTGCGATGATCAAGGTGTGAAGACAGATTAAAATCAGTCTTCAAGTGAGAGATTGTTAGCCAAAACATGGAGGCTCCACCACCACAACTTTGAGAAAGTTGTTTGCCACCACCACAACTTTGCCACCACCAAAGAGGAAAGTGCAGCCCCATTAACTATGAGAAAGTTGGGATGTGAGGTGGAATCAACTTTGAGAAAGTTGGGATGTGAGGTGGAATCAACTTTGAGAAAGTTGGGATGTGAGGTGGAATCAACAAATGGAGGCTATAAATATGTGCATCGCAGCAACTTGAAGAGCATCCCAAATTCACAAAAGAAGTCTTGTGAAAGAAGTGTTAGAGAGTGAGAAAATATAGTGAGAGAAAACTTCAGTGTGGAAGTTAAACACGAGTGATAAAAGTGAGTCGAGAGATAGCCTCTGTGTAGGCAAGATACAAAATACAGTGTGGTATTGTTGTACTCCTCCTTTGTGAGATTCTCTAATATATTGGGGTGGGTCCGTGGACGTAGGCAGTTTGGCCGAACCACGTTAAATATCGGTGTCATTATTTTTTTCGTCTTACATAATTTATATCTTTGATATTGCTTTCGATTTGATAATGGGCGGAAGTATTTGTGTATATTTCCCAACAGGGATTGCACCTGAGATGTCGGTCCAGCTGATTGTAAGCATTTCGAGGTTGGTTAGCTTTGTTAGGGCTACTGGGATTGTGCCGCTGAGATTGGTTATCTTGTGGAAAGTTAGGGTTTTGAGGGATGGGAGGTCGGCCACGGCGTCGGGGATGGTGCCGGAGAGGTTGGCGGCGAAAATGTCGAGGGAGATGATTCTATTGGTGTGGCGGTCGCACATGACGATGTACCAGTCGCAGCAGTCGGTGTCGGGGCGCCACGAGGCGAAGTGGTAGGCATTGTTGAAGGCTTTCTTGATGTTTAGGAGGGCTTGTTTGTCTTGAGGGTTGCACCTTTCGGTTTCGGAGAGAGAGACTGGGGATTGGGATAGGATAATGGTGATGAGGAGAGAGACAATATTAATGGGGAGAAGAGAGAGCTTCATCGTGCTTGCTTTCGGTCTACTATCATTTCTGCCAAACTTATAACCATATATATATAGTTCGGGTTGATCAATTTGAGGAGTTAAACTTTTTTAAACAAGTTAAGATTCAAATTCAAGCATACTATCAAAATATGAGCAAAATCACTAATATTAATTTTCATTTTTTAATCAACCAACATTTAAAATTAAATGTTTCTCGTGTAATGATGAATTCGAATCCTAAACCTTTCACCTCACGTATTAACCACTTTATCATCATTAAATCAATACACATACACAAATTACAAGCGTTTTGTGATAGTGTTGTACATGTAACCAATCAGCTAGTTGCAACGTAGGTATATGTAGTGCATTTTGTTTGTAATTCGTATTTGTGCTACTTTTATGGTTGTGGTAGCTGACAAGAGAAAGAGGGAACGTGAGATCTCTACATTCGCGTATGAATTAAACAAGGGAAATAATTGACATACAAAATTTGATTTAATTAATTTATTGGCGACAACGAGGAAGTACATCGGGAGTAGTAAAAAGGACAACCGAGTTTCTTGAACGAGAATACGCGTAATTGACTTTCTTTATTGCTCTATTTGTTCCAATTCACTTGGCCTACTTTTATTGTTGGATCGTTTCATTTGACTTGACTTATTTTTTTTTTGAATAATAAAGTTTCACTACAATAGATATAATGTCCACATACTTTACACTACAATCAAACTCTCTTTAATAATCGTGTTAAAAAAAATTAGGCCAAATGAGGTGGGACGGAGGGAGTATTACTCTTATTTTTGGACATTAATTATGAAAATTTCACGCATCAAATGCAACCTGCAAAATTCACGTTGGGGGCTTCTAAAGTACAATAATTTCAGCCCCATACTGGAATCCTCATGCTGTGAAAAAGAAACAAGAAAGGAAGAGAGAGAGAGAGTTATCCAAAGGTAAAGGATGTAATAACCATGTGGTTGTTTGGCTATTAATGGATGAATGAACGAATTTCTTGGGATGGTGAGGAGTTTGTTCATCATATAAATCGCATTTACGGTTGTTATTCGTGATTCTTGAGTGTGAACCCGGATAATCTATACTCACATAAAAAGTATTTTGGACACAAAATATGGATTACTTATTATATCACTATTACATGGAGTACTATTTAATTTTAAGTGTTTTGGACACAAAATATAGATTATGGAGGTGAGTATTTTTTATATACTAAATTATAAATTTGGGTATTTCACCCTATAGATTAACACTTATCTATTATACTCCCTCCGTCCCACGAATCTTGATACGTTTTGCTTTTTGGGCCGTCCCATGAATCTTAACACATTTCCAAATAAGGTAACTTTTATCTCCTACTTTATCAATTTTATTATTTTCTCTCTCATACTTTATCACTTTTATATTTTATTAACTACACATTTAAAACACTAATCTACAATTCCTTAATTCACGTGCCGAAACCAAACGTGTCAAGATTTGTGGGACGGAGGGAGTATATCGATTACATATTTAATTTTAAGAGTAACTGAGTAAATTATATTATATTATATATATATATAGAGAGAGAGAGAAGAAATAGATATCAATTCATTAGATATTAAAATATTATAAAATATATTAATTAATTATATTACCTAATCCAAATTCTATTTTAATATATATCTTGATGAGGAGTAATATATGCGGAACAGAGGAATGACTTTATCAGAGGAATCACGAGAAGCAGCGAGATGGCTTTCGCCAGAGGGATCATACTCACCAGAGGAATCATACTCGCCAGAGGGAATCATACTCGCCAGAGGAATCATACTCGCCAGAGGGAAGGCTCGCGCCAGAGGAATCGTCCACCTCACCAGTGAATCTACCTTTTTGCCCCTGACCACGCGGAGTGCATGTTCTTAGATAGGAATTTACTATTTTGCCCCCGTCCATGCGAGGAGCGTGTTCGGGGAGCGAAATTACTTTCTTACCCTTAGCTTGTACTCCTCTATAAATACTCGTGCATGCACACATTGTAGAGATACGTTATCTTTTATTATCGAGCAGCAGTTTTACTCTCGTGCTCAAAAATTCTGATTACCCTCTTTCGTCTTCTCCGATCAAAACTAGGTACAATTCACGATTCCTTAATAATTCGTCGATTAAATAGATACCTGATTACCACTCATTTTGCATGGTTTTTATGGTTTATATTCTGTAGTTTAAGTCGATTTTACACCCGTTTCATTATCGTTTAGAGTTTATTGACTATTATTTCGTGATTTCACGGTTGGGTGTAGTTTTGACTGTTTGGATGCAGAATTGAGTGATATTGGAGCATGGAGTGTAAGGAACATGTTGAAGAGAAGAATTTTGAGAGAATCGAGCCCAAAAATCGAGAAAAGACGAAGATTCTGGAGTCGGGACGGAAAAGGAGCAACTCGGCGGTCAAAGGGAGTTGACCGCCGAATTTCGGTGATTTAAAGGATGAAAACGGCGACCAAGACGGCGATCGCCGGCCAGGTCGCCGAATTCCCTGTCTGAGTTTTGGCCTTCGGAGAGAAAAACGGCGGTCGCCGTTTTCGTGACTAAAACCGGCCATTTTCGGCGATCAATTCGGCGACCGCCGAACGGGTCGCCGAATTGACCGCGTGTTTTGTTTTCTTCCGCGTTTTTACGATTTTTCAAGTTCTTTTCGGTTTAAGACTTGGTTTTTCACCCTAAGACTATAAATAGGTCATCTTTTGACCTATCTAGGGTTCCCAGCTTTAGTTTTTCAGTTCCCAACTTTCATACTTCAGTTTTATAGCTTTAGAACTTTTTAGCTTTCCAGTTTTCAAGGCTTGGATTAAGATTGAAGATTCAAGCCGCTACAATCGTTTTAATTCGGTTTTTATACAATTTGTTTTTACAATTGCGTTCAATTTAATTATGTTTATGTTTGATTTTATTATGTCTGGCTAGTCTTTTAATCTGAACCTAGGGTTTGTACATAGCTGATTGATTATGTGTTTTTGATTTATTGATATCAATTTGTCTTCCAACTTGTGATTCATGATTCCTGGTGCCTGTTCTCTTGTGAATTATCTGATCAATGATTTACATGTCTAGCTGTTCAGTTTGAGTCTTGAATGTGATAATTGTTCAGCCGATTCAGGAATGCATGATATAGTGTTAGCCTTGAGTCTTGAATGCGATAGGTGAAGCTATAGGAAGCTATTCTTTATGTGCTATTTGGAGTTAGTTTATTCCTTGGAGTCTTGAATGCGAAAAGGGATTAATTAATCTACGTTCATAGGTGGTCGTTAGAGACGCTTGTGAATAATATAGTGATCTTTCATCAGGGTTGGATTAAAATTGGTAATTGAATCAATAGGTTGAATGCATGTAGTTGATTAGTGAAAGTACATCCCTAGGGTCAGAGTTTTCCATATATTTGAGTTAAGTAATTGTTATTTATATGCTCTTTAGTTTAAATTTGGTTAAATTTAGTTCGTAATTCACCTTCAATTTCGTTTCACTTGCATACTGTGAGAGTCTGTTTAGGAAGTAGATAGAGTGATTTCGTTTTATAGTCTCTGTGGATACGATACTCTGCTTACTATTTGCGTACTACAATTGCACCGTTTAGTTGCGGTAATTTGTTGCTATAAAAATAGTGATCAATACCCATCCTTTTATGAATCACCATATCTAAAATTCTTCTTAGAATTATGAAAAAGATAAATATCCTATAGAATCTAACTACTTAACTAGATAAATGAAAATAATTATAAATCAATATTATATAAGTAAATAAGGTACTTATCACGCATACACTAAAATGTACTCATTCTGTCCCAAAAAATAGTACTCCCTCCGTCCGCCAAAAGTGGACTATTTTTACTATATCGGGCGTCCGTAAATAGTATACCACTTTCCTTTTATAGAAATGGTCCCACCATCCACTTTAATCTTTTATCCTTACAAACACTCTTTATTTACAAAAAAACCACTCCAAATTCAATCTCAACCACACATCTCATAAAGTGGTGAGACTCTTTCTCCACTACATCAAAATTATCACCAATTTTATTAAATCCCGTGCCTAGCCAAAGTGGTCCACTTTTGGCGGACGGAGGGAGTATATATTTTTGTTATTTTGGTACGTCCACAAAAAATTGTTTATTTTTATTTATAGATATTATCCCACAACATATTGCTCTCAATATATCAACCTTTTAACATATTCTATCATATGCATATGGCTGTTGGACCCTTTCTCAACTCATAATATAATTAATTAATTTTTTTTAATATTGTCTCTAAGGTGTGACCATTTCTTCACTCATAAATCATAATACACTCAACCACGTTTATAAAACTCGTGACACTCCATCTTAGGACTATTTTTAAGGACATATGGAGTGTATAAATGTTATCATATACTCCCTCCGTCCCAAACGAAATGTCATGTTTTCCTTTTTGGGCTGTCCCAAACGAAATGTCATGTTTTTTTTTTGGCAATACACTCTCTCTCTATACTTAATATTTAAATAATTTTCATCAACCCACTTTATATACTTTATATACATTTCTTAATCTCCGTGCCGAAAAGAAATATGACATTTCGTTTGGGACGGAGGGAGTATATACCTTGATATGTATGCGTTTGAAAATTAACATGAATGTTAAATTTTTTAAAAAAATACAATAAAACCTCTATAAACTTTGGAACTTATGGACTTTATTAATTTAGAGAGATATTAATATATTGTTAAATTAATAATTTTTAAATTTATAGAGTATTTTCTTAATATGAAGAAACAAATGAGAGATAATATTTAAATTAAATAAATACATGTATCTATCAATTCATTTTACTGATATTACTGGAGATCGTAATGATGATCAACGTGAAGACGATTCAACAATATATTCATATTTTAATAAGTTACCATGGTATACATAATTGTTACTCCCTCCGCCCTTATTAAAAAGTATCCATTTCTAAATGGAACGGGTTTTAATAAAATAGTTGAATGTGTTGTGACTGGAGTAAGAGCCCCACTATATTGTGAGTGTAAAACTTACCAAAAATAGACTGGATACATTTTATAAGGACGGACGAAAATGACAAATTTGATACTTTTTATGAGACGGATGGAGTATATTTTAACAATTGTTAATTGATAATATTAAAAAATAGATGATTTTTTAAACTGACTCAAGTCGGGAATAGAGATATTTATTAATTTATAGAGTTTATTAATTTACTCCCTCCGTACATGAAAGATCTTCCTAGCAGGAAGTGACACTGGTTTTAAGAAAAAGTTGTTGAGTATATTGAAAGTGGTGAAAAGACATTATAATTAGTGTTGAGAGTGGTGAAAATGTGAAAAATAAAGGTTAATGGAGTATTATAAGTGGTGGGGTATAGTCCAAAATTAGGTAAAAAGTTTTTTTGTGGCCGTCCCAAAAAGAAAAAGTAGGAAGTTCTTTTATTGATGGAGCGAATATTAAGTATTTCATCTGTCTACAAAAAGTATGACATTTTTGCCATTTTGGGTGTCCACCAAAAGTATAGCACTTTTCTTTTTTGAACATGGACCCATATCTTTTCCTTATATTTTATCCTTACAAATACCATTTATTTACAAAAAAATCATCTCAATTCAAATTCAATCACTCATTTCAAAAAATGGTGAGACCATTTCTCCACTACATAAAAAACTACCACCAATTTTATTAAAATATGTGCCCACCAAAAGTGTTATGCTTTTAGTGGATGGATGAAATATTATTTTAAGGGTAAATATCATACTATTAAATTACTCAGTGATATCCGCCAAGCCACATCATTATTCCGAAGACCGAAAAAAGGGCGCATGATATTTTTTATATAAACTTAATAGTTTGGAATTTTTAAAAACATTTTTTATAGTTCGTGACATTTTTTATAAAATGAATATAATTTGGGGTTTAATATGATATTTATCCTTATTTTCAAAAAAATTTCTATAGTTATAGAATCAAATGGACCAAATTATTAATTAAATATAATAAATATATATTTGTAATTCCTACTTTTATCAAATAAAATAACATTGACTATATATATTGTACGTTCTTTTTGTTAATAGAAAAAAAAATGATCAAGTGGAATTGGGACCTCCAATTTTTCGGTTGTTATATTGACTCCTTACCAACACTACAAAAATAGTTTTTATTAGTGACATGAGGCTTGGTAGCTAATATTCATGTCATAAAAATTAGTGGCGTTTGAAAGTGTAACTATATATTAGTGATTAGCTACATTAACAAATGTCACTAATTTTTATGACACACGTAATAGCTACCAAGTCTCATATCACTTATGAAATTTTTTTCTGTAATGCAATTAATTAAGCTTATATTCGAATTTCATAATTTTTGGAATTAGTGCTATTTAATTAAGTTAGGAATCGAAATAAACTGTTCTAGAATGCTATTTAATTAACTTGTCAGTCGAAATAAACTGTTCTAGGACTATTCAAGTTTTAAGTTGGAAAAGGGAATACTCACCTCGTCCATAAATTTATAAATAATTAAGGTGAAGAGGACACAAGTTATAAAAAATGTTCGTAGTTATAAATACATTAGTTGTCGAAATAGAAATTATATAAAAGGAGAAAAACGAAAAAGAAAATCTAGCAAACCCTTGAAACTGAGACACTAACTAAGGGTCGAGTTTAATTAAAAATTTTCTAGCGAAAATTCAATGGGAAAAGTACCAGTAAAAAAAAATATTCGTTAAGAAAAAAAAAAGCATAAACAAAAAGAAGGCCGAATAAAACAATGATAGCAAAAACCAACAAAAGTAGGAAGCCAAATTTTCCATTCTTTATGTCATCCACATCACCACCATCCAATGCCTCACCCCAATTAGCATCTTCAAAATCTTTAACACGACCTGCCTCATCAAAGCCACGAAATGAAGAAGACATCATTAGCTAACTTTGCGATAGAAATTGTGGATATGAATATCCTTAATTTTGAACGGCAATCGAGGGACTAGCATGATTCCACCAACCAGTGGGATCGAGTATTTGGATTTGCCATAATGTGAAACGCGAATATCAAAAAGGGGGAGTAACTTAAGAACTCAATGAAATGCCATGGGACAATATCAGAACGCAATTGAAGTAGCCTTACAACATGAGTGGAATCGGCTTCCAGCCAATTTGTCTTCAAAACCAATTAGGTACCAATCTTATATAGTTGATCGAACAAAATATGAAATGTGAAAAGTAGAAGCAAAAGACAAAGTGAAAGTTAATCCAATAAAAAGAAAATCCACGACAATTAACTTTAGTTTATTGCAGGGATGATTTACAGTCGGGCAAGGGTGCTCCACACAAACACTTATTATGAAAATACGATGAGTAATCCATTTGTTGCAGCACCCCGCCTGCCGGAATCCGGCCGCAAAGCCTGTTATAGCTGACATTGAGAAACGTGAGCGTGTCCCCCGCCAGTCCCGCCGGCAAGGCGCCGAATATCCTATTATGGTTCAAGTCCAAGTATCTCAAGCTGTCCGGAAACTCAACCTTGGACAGATCGAACTCCAGCATGTTCCTCGACAGGTCAGCATTCTGTATGCTCTTATTCCTCCCGAACAGGGCCGATGCGTCCCCTTCGATCCTGTTCCGCTGCAGCTGGAGCGTCGTGAAGTTGAGCCCGCCCCACCCCTTCGGGATACTCCCCGACAGCTGGTTGTGGGACAGGTCCAAGTACTGCAAGCTCGCGGGGAGCTCCCCAAAAGACTCTGGGATGCTCCCCGTGAGCTTGTTCCGGTCCAGCATGAGGCCGGTGAGGCCCCTGAGCTGGGCCAGGGACGCAGGGATGGGGCCGCTCAGGTCATTGAAGGAGAGATCGAGGGACGTGAGGTTTTTGAATTGGCTGACGTAGGATGGGATAGGGCCTGATATGTTAGTCCAGCTGATGGTCAGGCTTTTGAGGTGGGTGAGCTTGGTGAGAGCCCGTGGGAGTGTGCCGGTGAGATTGGCTATCTTGTGGAAAGTGAGGGATTCGAGGAAGGGGAGGTCGGCGACGGCGTCGGGGATGGGGCCGGAGATGTTGGCGGTGATGACGTTGAGGTCGATGATGCGGTTGGTCTTGCGGTCGCACTTGACGATGTACCAGTAGCAGCAGTCAGTGTCGGGGTTCCACGAAGCGAAGTGGTAGGCATTGTTGAAGGCTTGCTTGATTTTGAGGAGGACTTGTTTGTCTTGAGGGTTGCACCTAATGGAGTGAGAGAGTGGGGGTTGGGATAGGATGCTCATCAGAGAGAGAATGGTGAGGACAGAGAGCTTCATCATCCTTGCTTGCTTAATTATTTGATACCAATAAAGTTGTAGTTGTATTCATATATATATAGTGCTTATTTATTGTTATAGTAGCAGTAAGATTAAGAGAAGACACGTGATTTGGTAATATGAGAGGAAGAGGGAGATACTAGGGGAGAGTTATGTGAAATTAACAAGTGGGCGTAGTTGACAATATAGCTTTGTTATTGAAATATTGGACTTCAATCCTGAAATTCAGACATTATATGCAATTTGAGGAGTTCATATGCGGCAGATCTTATCTTCAAACTGCAATAATGGACCACCCATAGCTTCATCTTATTATTTTAATAATTAAAAAGAAAAAGGGATCGGTCAAGGAAAGATTGCCTACGGCTGCTAGTAGTATAATGTCGGTATTGAATTCGTCCGGTGTGTATATATTGATATTGGTTAAATTTAAATCCTTGACTAGCAACCACTAATTAGGTCAGTTCATGAAAGAAATACTCCGTATAAGTTTAGATTCATATTTCATTACTTGATTTTTTGGGATCGATATAGTATTTTTTTAATTAGGATGTCATATGAGATAATGTGCTGTGCTCTCAAATTATTCGGGTTTTACGCTGAAAAACAAAAGGAAAATTCAAGATCAATAATTGATTTTGATGCGCCCTAGCTCGAGCTTTGATTTGGAACTCAAATGCTACTGCTCCTCCTTCCTAATATATATATATATATATATATATAATTGATAATCATATAATCATATACTTACAAGCTTCATAATTTTACTTTGGGTTTACAAGAACTCCAGAACTTATCAATAAATATCTATCATAAAAGTAGATAAGCTACACAGAGAATTCAAAATTATCTGCCTAATATGCTTCAAAATTAATTACACGAACTCAGATCTGTGCAAATGTATATGTATATAGGTATACACGTGTGCGTGTGTGTGTGATTTATGTATTGAAAAACCTCCCCTATAAATGTATTAAAAGACCTATTAGTACTGATGTGGGCTGGTGGTAGCTGGACTATTTAGAGTAATTCTATACATAGCGCTAATTTATTTACTTTAGCCTTCAACTTAAAACATAAAATAATAGAAGTATTAATAAATCTACTGCTCTATCCTCATATACCATCTTTCATGCAATTGTAAAACATCCTCAACAACAGGAGTGAGACTGAAGAGAGTGGAATTTCATGTGCCTAGCTTGTGTCAATTTTGGGCCCCAAATATAAGAAGACACCAAAGTATAGTATATATTAATATTATGGATTTGCATTTTGGAAGATGAGTTTGTTGCTCCTGCCCAAGTGCACCCATCTAAAGTAATTGGTTTGACAGAAAAAGTTTCATTGCGCACTCAACTCAACACATTTGGATGATTCCAAATATGAAGGCACTCAACACATCAACTTTCCCTCCATATCGAAAATACTACTATGTGCTAAGGACTGAGCCAAAAAGGAATCTAAATAGGGGAATTTGCATATTCAATTCGAATTCAAATATTCCTTGCGTTTCGCATACTGAAATTTGGGAGATATCCCACAATAGCATGAAAAATGGGGCTATGATGATTCTTATTATTTGGGGCTATGAGGATAAAATAGTAAATTTATTCATTATTTTACCATTTTTTAAAAAAAATTAAAAGCTATAATGGATATAATGATGGTTATATATAAAATCACCTCACTATTTATTGCTATCAAAATATACTCAGTTATTGCCTTATTGCTGGGCTGGGCTGGGCTTGTGTACAATTATTCAATTTTAGCCTTATTAATAATTCCCACAGGGCTAATTTACAAATTTTGATTAGATGGAACCGCATTGATCTGATAGAGAAAATAATCATAGAATTATTTTAATCTTGTTTTAATCTTTGATGCGCGCCTAAAATGGTTTAAAAGAAAACATCATAAGGAAATATTTTGTTTTGATTTAAATGTCCCAAATTATAACATAAATGAGTCTTTGTATAATTATTTACAAAAACGGGTTATTTTTTGAATTTTTAAGAATTAAGTCATGTCAAATTTGGACAACAACGAAAGTTGGTGTATTAAAATGTAAAATCCTAACTTCGCGTCAAATATGGATTTTTAGCAAAGTTTGTGTATTTAGGTGCAATTTTCCCATTAATTAATAGTATAATCATTCATTTCTTTTCATTTTTTGACGGCTAAAGTATAATCATTATTTCAATGGTTGAAAGACTCTGATTTAATAAATGCTAGTTTCAAAAGTAATTTCAATTTTCTGCGATTAGCACAAGGGTAAAATAGGAACAATAAGAGTTTACAATTCAATGAGATTTAACAAAATAAAAAAAACTCTCAATCTGCGTGAAGAATCGTGGCTATTTGTTTTGGTGGGATTAGGGGTGTAATCGAACCGAGCCGAACCGAATAGTGGTGTGCTCAAGTTTGGTTTGTTTAGTATCGAATCGAATCCCGAACTTTACTTACCGAATACATTGAGGCTCACGAGCAGTGGCGGATCCAGGGGGGGCTAGACCCCCCCCCCCAAATTTTGAATTTTTTTTTTTATAATATAGAAATTAAAAATAATAATAAACTAAATACTCTGTTAAGAAATACAAATGGGACAGACTGAAAGCTAGCACTAATAATAAACTAAATACTCTGTTAATATTTTAGGTTGTTGGTCTAACAATACAAGAGCTAAACACTCGGTTTTCCGAAGCTAGCACTAATTTGCTTAGATGCATGGCGTGTCTTGATCCGAGAAATAATTTCTCCCAATTCAACATTGATCAACTTTGGGCCAGATGATTATTTATTATTTCCACAATTACTAGCTCGGGTTCGCCAAGTGTCTATTCATAGATTATTTGTAATGTAATATACATGGTAATGAATGAAACTATTGTAGGTTTTTATTATTGTTGTTGATCTAATGACAAAAAAACAATTATTTATTAATTACTATATATTATATCCCAAAAAAAAAACGGGGGCTACCGCCCCGGAACCCCCGTGCAAGTTCAGCCCCCCCCCCAACAAAATTCCTGGATCCGCCCCTGCTCACGAGCGGTTCACGAGCCTAATCGAGCCTATACGAATTTTTTAAATTTATATTTATATTCAAAATATTGATTATTTTATTTTAAAAATAAATTATTTTATTCAAAATAATAAATATATTACTCCCTCCGTCCACGAAATGAGTACTCATTTGTGGATGGCACGGGTTTTAAGAAATGTATGGAGTGCAGTGTGAATAGTTTAAGGGTACCACTTTTTGAGAGTATTAATTAAACGGTTGTGTGGGTACACTTGCCAAAAAGGGAAATGAGTACTCATTTCGTGGACGGACGAAAAAAGAAATATGGGTACTCATTACGTGGACGGAGGGAGTAATTATTTTCTTATAACAAACAAAATTAATTAGAGATTTAATACAATTATTATTAATTTTAGTGGATAAATATAAGTTGTATCTACTAATAATTTATAATTTTCAAACTGAATCACTTGACGAACATGTTCACGAGCTAACGAGCCGAATACTACTAAGCTCAAGTTTGGTTTGTTTATTTATCGAACTTCTCTAAACGAACTTGAACGAGTTTTTTTCGAGCCGAGCTCCGACACTACAAAAAAATCGGTGATTACCGACGGCAGAATGCCGTCAATAATAAAAGACGGCCGCCGGTAAATTGTGCTACCGACGGCAACTTGTCGCCGCTAATCGACTCGTTGGTAACAACAATCCGACGGCGACCGGCCGCCGCCAGCAATTAACGTCGGTTTTGCCGCCGAAATTTCGCCGTTAAACGGCGGAGCAATGCCGGAGAATTAGCGGCCTAATTAGCGACGGCATTAATGCCGTCGGTGATTTCCACCGGAGTCTGGCGGAGCAATGCCGGAGAATTAGCGACGGCGTTTGCCGCCGCTAATTAGCGGCGGCATTGATGCCGCCGGTAATAGTCCGGCCACATCCGGTGGCGCATCGCCGGAGGTGGCTGGCCTATTAGCTAGGGCAAATTGCCGTCGGTAATTAGCGATGGCATTTTGCCCTCGATAATTTTTCTAATTTTATTTATTTATTGTATATCCACAATTTATTTTCGTATTTATACGGTATTGCATACTTTAGACGAACTTCCCAGTCGGTCACCCGACTTCCCAGTGGGTCACCTATTTTGCTTGTGCTCTGTGTCAAGCACACTTAACTTTGAAATTCTTTTCGAGTGGTCACCAGTACAGAACACTCGTATTATTGATATATCTACACCTATTAATTCATTTAAATGTTATATACTCACTCATATATTTATAATCTTTGAATATGTGGGGATAATACCTGAAATATGTTGTTAATTACTGATCGAGTTCGTTTCCGTCCTTATTTTTATCGTCGGTAAAATATTTAATTATTAATTAAATATTTTAATTTATTTTTTTAATTTTTTTTTAAAACATTAATACACCAAAAGTGTTTTAATTTGGTTATTATAATGTGATTTGAATTTATTTGTTTATGTTAAATGCAATCATCATCATCATTGCCATAAATATATAAAACATATATAGTTTTAATAATTAAAGCACTTGAAATATATAGTTTAATTTGAAAACATAAATATAAACATATATAGTTCAATTTAAAATATATAATTAAAACATATATAAAACATAAATTTGAAAAGAAAGTTCAAATGTAATTTTGTTTGAAAACATAAATATAAGTCTAGCATATGGTAATAAAATACGGAAAGTCCTAAGCATCATCATCATCATCATCATCATCGGCATCAGGGGATGGAGCTCGCTGACCACTATACATCCTCATAAACGCCTCCATTTGAGCCATGCGCTCCTGCATGGCTTGACGTTCTGCTTGCTCTGCCGCCAATCGCTCCTCCAGCGTGGAGATCCGTGTCTCATAAAGCTGCTGAGACACCGCAGAAGTGCCTGTGCTGCGGATAGACCCCCTACTAGCCTGACTCTGCTCGGCACTCCCGACGCCGTAGATCCGTGACCTATCCGGATGCACCACATCCAAATACACCTCATCGGGCTCAGACATCCGGTTGGCACGTGCTCGTGTAGAAACAGCCTGAACCTCGGGACGCTGCCAATATTCCTGGAGTCCAGTCCAGAAATCGGGAGTCATCTAGACGGGTCTAGACATCTCTCTCCCTTGGCGGGTACACTCCTTGAGCTCTTTCTTGTAGTCGCTCATCATGTTGGAGTACCTTTTGCGGGCATTTTTCTCCCACATTTTCCTCACGTCATGCTCATCCTCGGGCTGCCAATAAAACTCCTTCTGTTGAAAGAAAGAGAATTAATTTAATATCAAACATTTTAACAATTTAATATGATAAATTTATATGTACTGTAAATTTAATTGTACCTGTAATTCACCAAAAAACGTATCCTTCATCGCCTGGGGCGTCAACTTCCATGTGTACCCGCCTGGGTTATCAAACATCTTAAATGCTTGCGTGCAAACTTTGGACAGGCCGTAAGGCTCCAACAACACAATGTATAAACAAAGTCAATCATAAATTAATTAACTATATATAACAAATAAATCTATTTAATTAACATATAATTAAATACATAAATAAATTCATAATTAATTAATTAAATAAATAAATAAATAAGAGAAGCGTACGGTGGTTGTTTCCGGCGGGTGTCGTGAAGAAGGCGGCGAAACGAGGTCGTCGAACTACAATAAAGAATATAAGTGAAAATTAAATAATTATATATATATATAATTAAAATTAATGAGATATATATATAGATCTAGAGAGAGAGAGAGTTACCTGGGCGGTGGCGGTCGGCGGGTGGAGACCGGAAGCAGCAGCAGCAGGGGGAAGGGGGGTTCTGTTGGTGCAGCGCAAAACTAAAAAAAGAAGGGAATATATTACCGACGGCAATTGCCGTCGCTAATTAGCGACAACAAAATTGTCGTCGATAATTGTGTAAAATTAAATATTTAATGCAAATTATTAAATTACCCGGCGGCGATTTTGCCGTCGGTAATTAGCCGGTAATTTCGAATGTGCGGGTCGCCTGAAATGCCGCCGCCGTGCCGCCGGTAATTACCGACGGCAATATCGCCGCGGTAATTTTCGCCGCTATTTTCGCGTTTTTTTATAGTGCGAATAGTTCGCGAGCGGCTTGGTTTGTTTACAGTCCTAGGTGGGACAAGGTCACATGGGAGTATATTTTATTTGAAAATAATTGAATTGACTAAAACACCCTTCAAATCTTTTTAAGTCAGAAATTGTAGTGTTTTAAACTTGACGTCCTCCCACCCCATATAGCTATTGCTTCTACTTTTATTACTATTTGAAAATAGACATGTAAATAAGCAAACATGAGATTTATGTTTTTCGTTCCTTTTTTTGTTCTATTCAGTTGTGTGCATTTTACTACTTGTTCTTCTGATTTTTATTTTTATTTTTATTTTTATAGTTCCTCTATTTCTATTTCTAACATTCTAATTGAAAAAAGAGATGCTATTACATAGTATATATAGGGAGTGGATTATTATTATTATTATTATTATTATTATTATTATTTTAAAAAAATTGTTACAATCAAAGAAAGGAAAAAACCCCACTCACACTCTCGCTCCTAGGGTGACTCGAACCCCCGACCTATTGGTTGGAGGAGAAGCGTCTTACTAACAGACTGCGCTTTTCTATCTATGTCTATTTTTTTTTTTTTTTGAGATAAATATCTCTGTCTATGTTGGTTCTGAAAATATAGCATTGTTGGTTTGGTGCCATTCAATGCACGACCGTTGACTAGCTAGATTTATAATTTGAGGCAAATTTGATCCCAAGCCCCAAAATTCTTCCAAAACGGCAGCAGCCAAAGTATTTTTGGAGAGAAAATTTGGACTCGCGAAATCAAATGCATAAGTTTCAAATAAAATAAAATGTGTCATTTGCCATTTACACCTTCGTTTTCTTTCCTAATTCTTTTATTTTTTTTACCACTGCAGCTTCCATTCTGCTGCTGCAACTTCAACTCCACCGTCAATAAATTTTGGAAGAAGTCAATTTTGAGACGAAAACATTCAAACAAGAGAATTGAGAATGACAAAAATTCAAGTTCATATATAATGCCAAAACCTTCACCCGCTCCAACCATACTTCCACAATCAAATTATGCAAGAAATGGTTTTTTAGCATAAACAACAAGATGCAAAATTTTGTCTTACATGGGCAGCTATAAAAATTTTCATTTTTTTTTTTTTTAATTTCACGTCTGATCAAGTAAGTCCAATCAGAAAGTATTGGCCGGAAAATTGATCGGATGTTATTTTATTACGTGATGAAGACATTGGGTAATATATATATCTGTTATAGCTTATAACACACAAACATTGATAGTAAAACTATATATAGTAGAAGAATTTTACATACTATAATACAAGAATTTTGGTACCGCATGTTTTTGGTGCCCTACATGCATGATGGATCATGCATGTGTGTATGTACATTACATATTTCGATTGCTTGATCTTGTTCACTTGTAAAAGAGTTGTATACTCTTTAGAATTGGGATTGGATAATGAGTGCAAGTACTTTGCTCACGTACGTCAAGTTCATGTGTGTGGTGCACACATATAGCATTTTATTGTGGGCAGAGGTTTGGAAAGTTCTTAGGCTCAGTAAGTTCATGTCTTATTGTGTAAATTATTTGTAACTTATCTCTAGGTAGTGAAACGTTCTCCTTGGGTGAGACTCCCAGACGTAAATATTTTATGACCGAAATAACCATATAGTGTGTGCTTTTAATTAGTTGCATTTTCGTTTGCTTACATGTTGGTGTTTTTATTGTTACTTGTTACAATATCAGTGCTACTGACATTTGGTATTGTACATTGCATGATTACAAGGTTTAGTATATTTTGGGAACATTTAGAATTGTATTGAATGCTATCATAAATGTACAATATAGAAATATTATATAAATCAAATTGTTTACCGTTTATTATAATAATGGAGTCAAGTTTCCATGTAGTGTCGTGATACACAAGTATGAAATACTACTTACTAAGTTACCCTTTGTCCCCAGAATGTCATTTTCAAAAATGGGGGAAAAAGTAAAGAATATGCACCAAGTTGGAATTTGGAAATTGTCAACCCACACAGTAACTAACTCAATAAAATAACCTAAATCAAACAATTCAAAATACTAATTGCCATTCTTCATATTTCCCGCAAGACTTACTACTTTCAGTTTTAATTCAGTGTATTTCGTTTTAAATTCCGTAGAAAGTAGTGTTATTTTAATATATTTAGACTAGATCTATCATATCCCCTATACGTGTGGATTACCTTAGTAATAAAGCCTAATTCAACGTAGAATTTAATTATTATTTTTTCAGAAATGGATGGTGGTAGGATTCGGCAAATAGCCATCTCATCAAAAAATTTAAATTCTATATTTACAGAAATATATTTCTAACACTTTTATAAACATGGACTCAAAAAAAAAAACACTTTTACAAACATAATACAAGATCATAAAAAAATTAAACACAAGATTAAAACCATGGCAAATATATAATTAATGTCTCGGATCGGATATGATTTAGGTTTCCATAGTTTCCCTAATTCCACCCCTGCCCTCTTGACCACGCAATCTACACAGAAGTTGGTAAAACACTATTCCGATCTTCTGCCAACTTTTTCTTAATGATTTAATAATTCAATTCCAGTCAAAATCCACGTTTTAAAAAAATCAAAATCAAGACCACATGATATTCAAAAGTATACCATGCTTATTTATGTCGTAAGGAACAACATCACATAAACTAGGCCAAGTCAAAAATCTGAAAAAATTCCAATACAACGTGAATAATTTTCTTTGAAAATAGGCCTATAAATACTGCACGCACCCTCTTTGCTCTTCTCATTCACATAATCACATAATTCTTTTGTAACATGGGTTCATTCAGACTCAATATTTTCCTGATATTTCATATTTTTTGCATTGTATCAATATCTTTGAGTGGAGCAAATGCTGCAAGAATTCTGCCTATGGAGCAATGGCTAAAGAGCCAATTCCCATTGCTGGAGTCTCTGCCACGTGGGCCGGTGCCGCCCTCGGGCCCCTCTTCATGCACGTACGTCCCCGGCCAAGGCGGCCCTCCGTGCCCGTTGAACGAGAAGCATTTTGCCGGCCGCCTCCATGCACCACCAGCTACCCCCATGGAGAAGGGCTCAATTTCTTGAGCATTTCTTGTTGGGATCCAAAACATTTTTTTTTGTAGCATATTTTCATTTTCCATATTTTTGTCGGGATTAATTTTCATATTTTATTTTGGTAGTGTAGGTTGTATGTATAATGATCGAGCTGCGCTCGTACTATACATATAGCATACGTCTGAAATAAAATACTGAGATGAAAAGTAGAGGATCCCGTCCAGAAAAAAGTTTTTTCATTGTTTTATTTTTATATATTCTCCTTATTCGGAGCAACCAGTGAAGATATTCTTCTTGTATGTCCATTGACAAAATGTACAGATCATATTTATATACTAAATAAACTTGTATCTTTTTCAACTTATATCGCCTCGATTATACTTTATTTTTGCGAATTTGGATGCAACTTATCCATTATTTTTGCCTTAACTTATTTCAAATACATAAAATAAAATCTGAAATTGCAAGGCTAATTAAACTAGGGGCCGGGGTATGAAGCAGTCATAGTTCAATTCAAATTGCAGGTCAATTCTGATGTGCTATTCAAATAACTTGAATTTGTTTGGAAGAGTAGGTCAATTTAACTTGTAAACCCCCTGCTTTGATTATTTATTAGTTTCAATATATTGGAAAGCATACTTATTATTTCAATTTCAAATTCATGTTCTCGGATAATTAAATAATGATTTTTTAACCTTGAACTAAATGTGCATGATATAAGAAATGAGAGATTAGTATTTATTTGACCAATATGCTGTAATTTTTTATTGTTATTCTTTATAAGAACAAATTTCAAGATATACTGCATGGACTAAAGCCAGTTAGATTTAATTGACCAGACTAACTCATGTTTCTTCTTATTTAGGGGGAATTTATTTCAAATTTTTTGAATGTACTACCTGACGTGTACATGAGCTAAATTAATTAATACACGTCACCATTACCAAACATTAACCATGCCAATTTTTCACAACTGCATATTCAAATCATCTGAAATTTAAAAAATAGAAAAATTCCAACGACATCACGACGCAAAGATAAACACACCATATGTAATATTGGAATCCGATCGATCTCCAAACGCTTCAAGCGTTTCTTTCTCTCCCCTCAAAGATAATAAAGGGAAATTATAGAGATGGAAGAGTTTCAAATTCGAGAAAATGCTAAAATTGAGACCAACATTATTCAGGAACCTCAACATTTCAGAAAATAAGAAGAAAAGAAAAGCAGAAAAAAACCCTTTACAAGATGTAATCTTTGCCATAAAGGTTACAACCTCAACTTCAAATCTAAAAATCATCACTTCTTTTTTCCTCCCCTTGGATAAATTATTTCGTAGCATAACCTGAGTTTTAGGCCATCATCACGTTCTATTTCAAGCTTTTCAAAGTCCATTTGAAGGTCTGAATACTGTATAGCCATTGATACCAACACTGAGGTTCTGATACTCTGGTAAATGATAAGGATACCCATCACTGTCCATGTTCCTCAACAACGGCGGATCCGAACCCGCCATCTGCCACTGGCTGGCCATGTAACTATCGACCTGCCCATTTGCATACGGCCGCGAACTCCCTGGCGGGACCATATCCCTGAGGGTGTCGTAACTTCTCCCGGGCGCGCCGTAACCGTGTTGGTATCCGTCCTCGTGATAACTTCGCGTTCTGTCGAACCTGCACGCGCTTGCTGATGGGCCGGCTCCGCCCGACATGTTGGGGTCGCCAGGGAAGGTATACTGCCTGTTAATGTGATGTGGCGCGCTGCTGAACATTTGATAGTCGGAGTTCACTCTGGACGCCATCCCGACTCCGTGCCCGTCATCGAGCAGGTCATTGATGATGTCGAGGTGTGGGAATTCATCCGGCAGTACATGATGGTTTAGACGACCCGACGTGCAGGCCGGATACTCGGATGGCAGGTGTTCCTGAGATCTGCTGTGCATTGGACCGTTCAATTCGAGACCATGAAGCTCATTCGCCAGCGAATTATGATCAGTGTGTAGATTTCTACTACCGTCCACCCCCCTTTGAGGGCGATCCATCCACAGAGACCCATTCTGCAACATATTATCATGATGATTCAACATCCCAAACGAGAGGCTCGGCTTGGTCGGATTAGTATCCATCCTATCAGAGCTGTGTGGCGAAAACAGTGGCGCAGATACATGTGTCTGTGCTTGTGAGTACGAATGTGATGGATTTACCACTGAACTGGCAGAATGGTTCTGAGAATAGGTAGACGAACTTCCAGCAACAGGACCACCCATCATTGCATTTCGATAGGATTGTGGAACGTAACTCTGTGTTCCATATGCAGTACTTTCGGGGCCCAGCCGACCAGCAGCACTAACTGAGCGTGCCAGCACAGGTGCTGTTTGCACCATTGAAACCATGGAAACCGCAGGCCTAGGACCAGCTACTAGAGGGGCACTCAAGGGTCTTGACATAACAGGTATAGACGGAATGGAGGGCTTGTCAGACGTGACTGGCACTTCATGTGAGGGAAGCTTTTCAGTTGCAACGGGTTTCTGATATCCAGAGGGTTTCTCAGCAGGTTTTGATGCTGCAAACTTCTGCGGGGCAGGTTCAATCCCTTCCTGTATCAGAATCTTCTCATTTGCACCGTGCTTTTGATATCCAGCGGGTTTCTCAGCAGGTCTTAAGGTCACAAATTTTTGAGGTACAGCTTTCGATGTGGGAATATTTTCAGATGAATTTGCTGGAAGCACCGAGTTACTAGATTGTTTAGGACTATCAGAAGATGGTTTCTTGACCACGGATTGACCAACTGGAGCATTGCTCTTCGTATCAACCTTCACTGGACCAACTAACAGTGTTCCATTTGAAGGGCTCTTTGGCGAGGAAGTTACACGTGCACCACTGTCCCCACATGCTTCAGCATCGATGGCATCTTTAGTTTTTGAAAATTTAAGCAGGGAACCAGTTTCTTCAACCTATAACAAACAAAACCGAAAGATCAATTATATTAAAAAAGGTGGCAGAGAACAACTGAGTGAGTAAGCCCCCTGACATGCTAACAATTTTCTGAGAAATCACTAATTGGAGCGTAAAATTGACACATCATGCATCTGACTGAAGTATGATGGTCCCTAAGTGTCAAAACGTGGGCTTGAGGCATGTAATAATGCACTTTAATATCGTGTGGAATTATTTTAATATCTACTCGCTTAGATAGAGCAGGCAGCTGGTTTTGGCAAAGCATGACCAAAGGTAGACTTAAAATCGAGTAGGAAATGTGATCCACAAGATTCCAGTGCAACCTTCAGATATAATTTAATCTTCGCCTACTTGAAATTTGAAAAGATATACAATACTATAATGTAAGAAATGCACCTTTTTTCCTGCTTTCTGCACATTCCCATTTCTCACCTTCTCCTGCAAAGACCGACCAGCAGCCTGAGACAGATGTTCAACTGCAATCGGACTTCGAGATGTGTCGTTTGTATGCCTTGCATCCTGAACAGATTCAAATGGTTGACTAGGTTCTTCATTAACCCATTCACATGTGCCAGAAGTCTTCTTGCTGTGGTTGTTCCTCCCTCTGGAAATTCGAATTGGAAGATTTCACATCTACGCAATGTAATAGCAGTAAATACAGAAACCGAGTAGACAGAAATATTTACCTGCTAGGAGATTTTTGGTTTTTATCATAACAAGAATTGCCTTTCTGTGGCCCACTTCTAACAGAAAGCACTGAGTCAGAGGAACAAGTTGAAGAGCTATCATCTACGGCAGATAATGTTCTTCCTTCTGTGCCATTCTGCACAGCAGAAAGACCTCTAGTTGCACTGCCACTCGCTCCTATGGGAGGGTGCACTTCAGAAGTATCTGTATCCCAATTGACAGGACTGACATCTCTGTCGTCAGAATCTGGTAGGAGTATTTCAGGAACACCATCTACAGAATCAGATGCATCAGAAGCATCTTCAATTGCCTCGGGTTTTTCAAGTACAATTTCTGGCTCAGCAGTTATCTCTATTCTGTCAGCTGTAGAACTATCTTGCTCGATCTTGTCATGGACAGTGCAGCTGGTTTTTTCATCCTTTACTTTATCCTTTCCTTTGCGATTATTCTTTTTCTGTTTTCCCTGAAAATGTGTTGATGAGACAGAGAGTATGTCACAGTTCCTAACCTCGTTCTTAAGTTAGAATAACTTCAACATTCTCCCTACAATCCCTTATTATCTACCAAAAAAATCAAAAACGAATCGAAACAACCTTTTCATATATTTTAGAGGGCAACAAAAACAGCAGAAATGAAAGTCTAGAGTATCATGAAAACATAATTAACCCAAAATGTAAATACAAGAACAGTTAGCACGGCATATATATGAAGCAAGCCATAGAGAGGCACAGTATGAAGATTCATCTCCACTTTAATCGTCAATAAAGAGAATTATCCATCATTGAGTTTTCAACAAAACCAAAATTACTTCATGCATGCATTTTTGCCCTGAACTTCCTCAACATTCATGTACAACTGACTCTTAACAAACCTGTTTCTTTTTAGACTTCTTTTCTTTATCGACTCCTCGCCTGGTTTTTTGCTCAATTTCAGCAAGCCAAGCTGCCTCCTCTTCACGAATGAGTTCTTCTTGCTTCTTCAAGGCAACGGCCTCTTGGTATGCCACTTCAATTTTACTGTTATAGCAACAAGAAGAGCAAACAATTATCAAATGAAATAACAATATTGCTTGGTATTAATGTAAACTAGGCTTGAACTTAAAGATAAAAGTAGGAGATGAAATGCAAACTATGGCAACTGGCAAGTAAAGTAATGAAATAGCAAACAATCTAATTTGGGGAAGAAAAAAGTACAAACTAGCAGAAAAATGGTGAACTTTCTACTTGGTGCAGGAAAAAATTCCTTCTGGTAAACTATCAAGATACAACCTCCCAAATCCCAATCACATATTTTCTTGTCAATGACACATTTTCATCTCCCTCATTCTTCTTATAAAGTAAGAAGAGGCAGGTATGTACAATCCCGAGACCACCATTAATATAAACAAAATAACAGCTTCTCCCATGTCAAGTAGTTGACAAGAGAAATCAACGTACTAAAATCTACTAGAGCATATACCTTCAACAAAATATCAGATATTATTAGAGCTTTAAGCTCCTAATCTTATGTGTGACATTAACAGCTTCACATCTTTAATTATGTAGAATGACCAGAATAGCATAATCAAAATCGCTTACCTGAAGATGTGGGCTAGGACAAATATCTCAATAGTTCGGCGACCCAATTCAGTAAGTCTCCTCTCATCACGTTCGATAGAATCTTTGTTGAACTCCTCTCCTGCAGTCCCATCCTATAAATAAAAGAACTGCAAATCAGAATATGCCCATAAAGAGAGGTTGCAGACAATGTTTATCCAAAACAATTCAAAACCAAATGGAAATTGGCATTCCCAACATTCAGAATAGCAGCAGAGCCCATTCATGCAATTTACTAAAAAGAATTAGGAAATGGCTACGGATCAGAAAAATCACAAAGAGTTGGACAAGGAAAACCAGACCTTAGTACGATTTTGGGGACCTTTCTCATCCTTTGGAGGCAAAGGTTCCATAGCAGCCCGCTCAAGCAATAGCAATACATCATCCACCAAAATGAATGTATCTTTCTCAATGCCAACTATAGGAACCGGTAGTTCTTCTGCCTCTAAATACTTGCCCCTACTCTTCTTACCCTTATTCTGGCCTTCAAGAGCTTTCAAACCACTATACAAAGAATCCATGACAAGTGTAGATGTCACTTCCTTTTCTATGAAAAAATGCTTCACAACAACTTTCAGAATGGACTCTGACTTCTCTCGGGACATACGGCGCCGGGAACTTTGGTCCATACCCAACCAGAAAGCACAGAAACTGAAAATTTATTGGAAGATGTAAATATTTAGTTGGTATAGCACCACCGGACAGTGATTATCTGAATAGAAACTAGCTTGCAGAAATTGTCAGGTTAAGAACAAAATGTGAGTTGTCAATTTCAAAACAAATTATTGCAAGGTTACTGAGGCTTTCGTTCATTCCAGGTCCAGGGGGAATAAGGAATATCCCCCCCCTCCTGAATAGGGGCTCTCCTTTCGAGCATTTCAGATAGATCCTATGTTCTCAAGTCATTGTATCAGTTTACCTTTGGCTTTGAGCTAAGAGAAGAGGCCCACTTATCAAGCAAGTATGGATTTGGCATGTTCACAGACCCACAGGTAGGGGCTGCTATAGCAGTATTTCCCACTGTTTCTTATTCCGCGTCAAGGAAAGACACTGCCTTACATGGAATTTTCGTTTGATCTTAATACAATACTTCTAGATCAATGTCTTTCAGGTAATATTTACTTACAAATGCTAAGGACATCCACTTGTTCTCAACAGCCAAATTTTCATTTGCGTACGAGGATATTTGTCATGCACAGAGGACATGATCTTGAATGAATGCACCTTTCAAACATCTACTTTGAAAGAATGAATGCTACACTTAATAATCTGCAAGTGTCCGATAATATATCTCAAGCCTGATTGAGTAAAGTATAAGATTTGACGAGAAATAATATTTTAAGATAGCAGTAAGGTATTCCACAAATCTATGATGCCATTACAGAATTATCAACATAAATGAAGCAAAATACGGCTCCTGAACTATAAAGAAGCTTAATTTGAGAATATTTAAAATAGTGTGCTCCCAGAAACGAAGATGATGGAGAATAGCAAAGTCAGAAATATGCACACAATACCTGGACCATCTAGCTTTATCCTCTAATAGCTTTCCTAGTTTTGCCCTACGTTCTTCCACAAAACGCCGACAAATCTGCTCGACATTCGTTAAATACACTCTTACAAGTTCCCTCCGATACTGACAGTCAAGGCAACGAAAAGGTCGATCTGCTCTCTCCCTGCAAGAAACATTTAAGGTTTACAGTGGAAATGATTAACATAAGAAAAGAAGATAAAAGCAACTAGGTAGTGATCATGTTTTTTACGCAAGTCCAAATTTTATTTGAAAGCTTTTTTGAATTATAAGAAAGTACTGACTTTAAACCATATCCTCTTCATTTGTTTTCTTTAGTATTGGGAAAAAACATATCTAGTAATATTAAACTGACAGCTAAACCAAGAAGCAAGCCAGATTGGCTAGCTTGTTTTCAAATATCAACCAAATCCAACTTAATATTAATATCGTACTTTTGGAGTGTGACATCAATCAAAGAAAATGCTCACGTAGATAGTGAGTTATGCATAGTGTTATATTATCTTCCACTTAGCCTGAATTGTTGAAGGAACTCAAATCCTTGTGCTTTCAGAGAAGCAAAGTTCAAGAAACTGATATATTAACTATTCACACAAAAGGTGCTTACCAACAGAAAATGAGCGGATGGACTTTCAGCTCTCTAATTCTTATTAATCAAAAAATCGAAAATGCAATAAATGTTGACAGACGAGATATCTAAATTATACCTAATAACCTGAACTTGAGCTTTAATTATCAAAGTATCAGCATCAATAAACCCATCTAGCACCTTTGATAGCTCCATAAATTTCTTCCATCCCCAGTCATGTTCCTTCTTCCAAAAACGATGCAATGTATCTTCGAGTTTTGATAAAATGTGTAAATGTCAGGGTTGTGGTGATAAAGATGTAAATGATAATAATTGAATGAATACCAGAATATTTGGATTTTTTTGGATCTTTATTCACTACAGCAATTGTGAACTGGGCAAAATGACTCCACCCTGTTCATAGATGAAACCAAGTCATACAAGTTGCAAAACAACAAACTAATATTCTACCTGAATCACCATTGCAATGTGTCATACCTGGAAGAAGCTTGTCATGATTTGCAACACAAAGAAATAAAGAGAGATGATTGCAGACATCACAGCCTTGTGGATAAATCAAAATATACCTATCAACCGAAGTTCACAAAATCTATTAATCATGAGCATCGGGTTCCAAACTTAACTATTTCATTGTTTTACTTTACATATGCAGTGCACATTACAAGAAGCCCATTGCATTACATGAAATTAACATAAGTAGTTTTAGAGAAAGCATAATAGATCAGTTTGCTGGACTGACATTCCAAATGAACAATAATTTACTACGAATAGTGCAAACTAAATGGGTTGATAGCAAAATATAGGGATAATTACTAAGGACCAAAATGTTCAAATTTAATTGCTTGAGTGAATATTCAATATTTGAAGAACAGAAGAGGCATTAGCGATGGAACAAGCCAAACACATACTCATATCTGCCAAAGACTCTGGAAACACATTTGAACTCTCAAAAAGGAGTTTAAAATTATATAAATCAAAGAACAATCCCACAAAGAATCAGGATATTTAGCTATCTTTTTATTTAATATACGAACCAGAGGTGCATGTCTATAAAGGACATCAATCAAGTTTACCGACATAAACGAAGGTTTAGATGCGCCAAAATGGATTACTATAATTCATGTTTCAGAAAATTAAATAGTTTATTTTGCACTAGAGGTTAAAATCTAACCTGGTAGATAAATCAGCTTAAATAATAATCTCATAATAATGACTCTGAAGTTAACAGGTCAGATAATACAGCTGACTGAGAATCTTTATGCACTGCAGTGGCAGAAGGAAAATTGATAGAAGACCATACCATTTGTAGCCTCCAACTTCAAATGCATTGCTGCGAAGTTCTCTTTTGTTAATTTGAGAAAACTTATCAATCTTCCATGTATACTTTCCATATAAGTCAGATGGCTTGGGTCCTGCAGCACAATGATAGCCAAAATGAATGGTGCAAGGATATTAGACTTTTTATTGAATGATAATGATAATATCAGCATGCAAAAATCAAAAGTTCAACAGATTGCAGAGATAAACAGCTCAAATGATGCTGATGCAAAATCCTAAAGGAATGCTACGTGCCTTATAGCAAGAGATTTTTCTCCACACATGGTTGAAGTTAAAGTTAGAAACCAAAAACATTTCAAAAGCAATTAGAGAAAGAACTACCACCTTAACTCGGATATAATGCTAATTGGAGAGGCAGTTAATAAATATATGTATATCCCCACATCCACAATGAGAATAGCCGCATCCCAACCCAAGGAAGTTCAGGTTATCTCTGTGGTTCTTTTCTCTCTTTTTCTCCATGGGATGAAAATAGGAAGTGGATAAAAATATAAATATGAAAAAATTCTCTTGTATAAAAAGCTGTATAAACTTTTGGATTCTTCTTCCTTACATCTATCATGTAGCTTTAGATTCAATATATTTTCTCTCAAGGATTCATTAACGGTCTCCTTCAATCCCTGAGCTGCATTAAATGAATAGACTTCTGAAGCAAGAAACAGGAGAAATATAGAGATGCTACACACAGATATCAAACAGAATCTGCAATCTTCGACCAATATCATGCATTTGCAATGCATCAATCGCCAAGATCACACAACAAAGTTGATGAAAGTAACCAGGAAATCTACAAAGGGAAAAAAAATGGCACACCTCCATCATCGTCGTCGTCGTCACTGTCCCAGTAAGGGGGAGAAGTGGATGGACTCCCATTTTCAACCTGCTCTGAAGACCGCCATTCAGCTAATGCTTCCCCAGACTGACATCGCAGCTGCTGTTGCCCAGTTGAAACACCTTCAAATGATCGTCCAGCTCCAGCCTCCTCAGTTGCAACTCCAGCCATTTTCCCCACTCCGTAATACCCGGCACACTTCCTCTACGTCACCTGCTTCAATATACATTAAACCTCATTTTAGACCAGATAAGAGCTGTGTGCAAGATAAAATATATCAATTGGCAAGTCAAACAGTGATGATACGAAATTAAATACTCATTATAGAAACATGGACTACATTGACAAATGAAGCTTTTGATAATGCAATAAATCTGACGTATCAGAAGTACAATAATCAAACAAATAAATACAAGAATCAAACCAAAATTGCAATGGGCAGCACGACAAATTCCAATCCATGATATCCTTCTAAACTCCAAAAAATAACAAAAAAACAAATCAGATGAGGCAAGTCCCAATAAACCCTAATTCCTACAATCCAAACCAGACCAAAAACATTAACCAGAAACAGGAGAATCACCCCAAAATCTTCCAAAACAATATCCATTGTTCAAGACCCTAGTGATTTTTACCAATCCAGAAAAAATCCAGCAATCCTCGACTTCTAACTGAATACCCGATAAACTCACAACCCACCTCAGAAACCCATTAACATCCGGTAATACCCATATCAGTACCCCAAACCCTAATTCCAAATCCCCAAAAATAAAAAATAAAAAACCAAATCAAAAAAATGAAAAAAATAAAAATCAGTAAAATACACGCGAAAGAAGATAATAAAATTGTGCAATTCAGATCGAGCGGCATAAACAGACCTTAATTAAGAAAGAACGAAGCTTTGTTCAATAATTAGGCGAATGAGTAGTCAAGAGAGATTAGAGAGGTCGCAGGGAAAAGAAAAAAGCAGCAGCAGAAAGAGCAGAAGCGGAGGAAATAAAATTCTCGCAATTTTTATTACTTATTTATATATAATTTCATGTGTGTGTGTGTTGTGTGTGTTGTAATATAGTTTTGGAATAGGGTTTCACTTTTCATTTTACTGATATTACTATTAATATAGCCAATTGATCCACACGCAATAAAAAATAAAAATATTAACTTCAACAATTTATATGCAGATATGTGTTTCCTCACACTCTCTTGTTATATCTCTCTGCAATTTTACAATAAATATTTTGGATATATAGTCACTTTTTGAAAAGGAATGGGCCTTTTTTGGTTGGATTAAATAATTTGTTAAATTTGGACTTGTGAAAGTGGGACTCACATTTTAGGGTTTGTTTGATAAGTAAATCTATATAATATATAAAACACCAGTTTAACGTAAACTTTTTCCCACCAAATTTTCTCTTTCTTCATCTTTCTTTTTCAATTTTGCTTCTTTTTTAAAAATCATCAATTTTAATTCATTAAAATACTCCCTCCTATCCTTTTTGTTTGTCATTTTAGCATTCTCAATTATTTATGTTTTAATTGTCGTTTTGAAAATTTATCTCAATCTTAACCTTATTTAATATCTTGCATTAATCACAAGTAAAATGACTCTTCCTATTTCTTCTAATTTTTGTGATGGATGATCGGCTCTTTTTTCACCAAATAAATATTGGATTAATTAATACTCCACTAAAATAAGTGATGTTTAATAAGGTTATGTTGGGTATAATATTTTTTTATTAAAAAATGTGCTTGAGCTTGGGATGACAAACAAAAAGGATATGAGGGAGTATATTCAATATGGATGTTAAACTAAAGATAACGAAAAGATCTTTAATTTGATGTAAAAATTACAAAAAATAAATTTAAAATAAATAAGTTATTATCATTTAAAGTCATAAATTTATTTCTTTTTCTCTCTCCTCTCTCATCTATCATCTTCTCTCTCCTAAATCCATTCTTTTGAATTTCACGGTTATATCTTTTCCCTATTTCATTCCCTTTTCTTTATTAATTTAATTTAATTTTTATAGTATTTTTATTAGACATCATTTTTAATATTTATGCGACTAAAAAGATTAAACTTATAATTTGTTCATTTTAGAACTCTTTAGCTTAAAAGTAAATTTTTAAAGGTGATATTTAGATTTGTATAAATTTATAGGAGTAAATCTTAGAATATTATATGATACATAATGATACTCATTATCATTTACTTGCTTTTGATATTTGATGATTTTTATATTTATACACAATATCAATTATATTTACTTACATTTAATATGTATATTTATTTATTTAAAATATCACTCACTTTTAATATTAGTCGTGCATCGCACGAGCGGACGTACTAGTTAAGATATGATAAGATAGTTTAAGTTAAATAGTAAATATATACACATATATTATAGCAAAATAAATCTTATCCTACATGGCATCGTATAATCACTTCATTCGAATTTTCCTCAATTCTCATTCATTCTTATTTATTTAAATATTTCTAATCAATTTTTTTACATTATAGCAAAATAAATCATATCCTACGTGACATCGTACAATTACTTTATTCTAATTTTCCTCAATTCTCATTCATTTTTATTTATTTATACATTTCTAATCAATTTTTACATTTAAAAACTATTAAATAATCATATAAATTTATAGATAAATTCTATACTATTAAATAATCGTATAAAACTATTAAATAAAGTCTGTACTATTAAATAATTGTATAAAACTATTAGATAAATCCAACATATCCATTTAATTATAAATCCTACATATCCATTTGATTATCGGAACCCAGCCAAATTAAAACACATTAGCACTTTGAGGGTCCATTCGTCTGTTTTCAAACGCCTGAAATCCCTCTCAACCTCATAACAACTCTTCTTATATATATAAACTCAATGACCAAGAAGAACTTCATCATGCCTCACAATCCACATTTTTTTCACCCGAAAATTTTAACTTAATAAAATGATGGCATAAATCTTATCTTACATGGCATCGTATAATCACTTCATTCTAATTTTCCTCAATTCTCATTCATTCTTATTATTTATATATTTCTAATCAATTTTTACATTATAGCAAAATAAATCATATCCTGCGTGGCATCATATAATCACTTTATTCTAATTTTTCTCAATTCTCATTCATTCTTATTTATTTATACATTTCTAATTAATTTTTACATTTAAAAATTATTAAATAATCATATAAATTTATAGATAAATTCTATACTATTAAATGATCGTATAAAACTATTAGATAAAATATGTACTATTAAATAATTGTATAAAACTATTAGATAAATCCAACATATAAATCCAACATATCCATTTGATTATCGGAACCCAGCCAAATTAGAACACATTAGCACTTTGAGGGTCCATTCGTCTGTTTTCAAACGCCTGAAATCCCTCACAACCTCATACCAACTTTTCTTATATATATAAACTCAATGACCAAGAAGAACTCATCATGCCTCACAATCCACCTTTTCTCACCCGAAAAATTTAACTTAATAAAATGATGACATTCAGAATAGGAATCCTTATACCTACTTAATTGAGATTGTTCCAAGTGTGACCAAGACTTAAATAAAGTATACCAATAAATTAATCCACGAAAAGCAATCAATTCAAATGTCAATTCATTTTTAAAAAAAAGATATTCTTCAACTAAACGTTATAAACAAATAAAATACATGCCTATGCCCAATATATGTATATATATATATATATATATATATATATATATAATAGCAAAATAAATCCTATCCTATGTGGCGCCGTATAATCACTCTATTTTAATTTTCTTCAATTTTCGTTCATTTTTTTTTTTAATTTTTAATCAATTTCCATATCTAAAAAAGATTTATATTTGTATTTTATTTTATTATATAATATTAGTTTAAGTTTATCACATCATACTCACAAATTGTATGTATATATATATAATACGTTTATATATAGATGTATTTACTTAAATAATTAACTATATATATATATATATATATATATATATAGGGTCAAGTTAAACAAAGAATGACCCTATGTATAGAGAATAAAGAATAAATCATAACCCCACATTTAATGGAGATTAACGGTTTTGATTCATTCCTAATTTCAATTTCTCAAATTCTAAATATTCATTATATATGAGTTTTAATTAATGAAAGGGCAAATCTATAATTTTCCAATCCCCCATATCTACCAAATCCCCCATTTACGTACTATTCAAAATCTCATATCACAATCTCTCTCTCTCTCTCTCACCAAAATCGAAAGTTTGCACCTTCTTGTCAAGAATTCTGCTGCGCCACTGCAACTCTGAAAATTCAGCGACGTCGTGTCTTCCTCTGGAATCGACATCCCTCACCAATCATCGTCACACACCGAGGTCTTCGCTTTCAAATGATCGCCTCTGCTTTTAGGATTTCTGGACCGAATTCGGCTTGCGACCGACCAAGAAGTACGACAAGAGGATGATTGTTGGGATCTACAAATTGATTGTTGATATTTTTTGTTGAGATCTGTTCATTTAGATATTATATTCTGTTCATTTATAAATTGTGCTCTGTTCATTTATGTCTCAGTGATCGGCGACCACTGCTCGATTTTGAGAATGAGGTTGTGTTCAACCATGACTTTGAGAAGATGGAGGGCATGGAACGGCGGCCAATCGCCGGTCTTCTAGAGGCGGCGATTGGACTGGCTGTGGACGGAGTTCTCGATCGAACTGGCTATGGACGGAGTTTTCGTCAAATTGAATGAGCAATTTTAGAATTTAGGGGATATTCATGCGTCCAGTAAATCTGAATATATCTGTTCATTTAGATATTGTGTCCTGTTCATTTATAAATTATTTTATGTTCATTTATGTTCACGGCGAATAGCTTTTATTTCCGTTTCTGCTATGAAATCTGAGTTTTTTTGTTTTTTTAACATACTAAAACATTTTGAACATTCTTTAAACAATTACGAACATCTAAATAAACTATTTGAATTTCTCTTAATAACATAAAATATTTAACATAAAGCATTTCGAACAAGCGTAAAAAAATTACGAACGCCTAAATAAACTATTTGAATGTTTCTTACTAACATAAAATATTTAACATAAAGTATTTCGAATAGGCGTAAAAAATTTACGAACAACTAAATAAAAATATTAAAAATTTTATGATGCTGGAGACGTTAATGGAGTTTATGTTTCTGGATATTTCAGAGACGTGAGTTCTGAAAAATTAATGTGATGAATGAATGAAAAGATATATAATATTGAAAGATATGGCAAAATCAAATCTTACTAAAATAAAGAAAGATAATTAAAGATACACACATCTTAATTAACGCATTATAAGATTAGTGAATGACATGATTATCCTTTTTGGCTATTAATATGGAAAAAGTCTACAAAAAATTCGGTCCATTAGATTAGTTTAATTGGAGAGTCTAGATTAATTCTCTTTTCTCTAAATACTTATCATTCTCTGTTTAACCTTTCTATATATATATATATATATATGATTGAATATGATTTCAAATTTGACGATGTTGTTCAAAGTTTGAGACGAGATTATTCTCATAACTTAATTATAGTTTCACAAATTCTAGATAAAATGATACTCACAAGTAAGTTATAATCTTCAAGCTCCATACAAGATGATGCTCAAAATTCAGATGTGGTATTTCAAACTCCAAAGAATATGGTTTTCAAAATCTTGACGTTCAAATGTCATATGTGGTCTTTAGAGCTTCATATGATTATCTTGTCTTATTAGGTCCATATGAGATGATACTCAGATGACATATGTTTAGTTAAATTATTTCTTATCCGTCAAATTTAAAGAATCTGAACAAACTTAATACTATCTCTGTCCCCCAAACATCTTCCTAAAAGAGGATGATACAGGTTTTAATAAAAGTTAGTTATGTATTTGATAAGTTGAGAATTGATCCCACAAAAAGTAAAATTATAAGAGTGATAGTTAGTGAAATTGGAGAACGAGTCCCACAAAAAGTGAAATTGTAAGGATAATAATTAGTGAAATTGTTTACAAAAATAGGTTAGAAAGATGTTTTGGGGACAAACCAAAATAGAAAAATATATATATATATATATATAGATATATATATATGAGGGACGAAGAGAGTAAATATTATCGATATACGACACATCATTTCATATTTTAAATTTACATATTTTTTTCTTCTAAAATCTTCAATCCCACGTCAACTTTTTATAAACTTCATCAAATGAATATTTATATAAAAATGTATTTCTATTATCACAACCTACATTTAATTGGCGAAAGTGATTAAGATTCTTTTTATATATAATACTGTTGAATTGGGTGTCAAAGTTGGTGATAGCATTTTAGTAACTTTGGGTTTTCAATGTCGTGGAATTATATGTAGTTAATGAGATGAATTTTTATAAAATTGAATGCATTTAGTCGTTATCGAAAACTTTCACTACTCAAGAGTTATGACTTTGATCCAATCCTCAAGCTTAGGTTATGTAGTTCCAATTATATCATGATTTCGGAATAAGGTGAAATATATGTGTATATTTTTTTGTTTTGCAGGATAGTGAAATATATAATTTATTCAATCATAATATCGATTATATTATCTATATAATATATAAAAAAAGAGTTTTTTCCTCTCTCTTCTTCCACCAATTTTTTCATTTTTGTCTCTTCCTATCAATTTTTTCTCTTCTCTTTTTTTTCTTCTAAATATCATCATATTTGATTAATGAAAAAATATTCAATATTCATCTTAAATTTAAGTTCGTGAAAAAATCTTTAATATGATATAAAAATCATCGAAATTAAATAAATTATGATTTTTTAAAAATATTATTTTATCTCTCCATTAAATTTATTTTTATAATATGAGATCTCCCAATCAAATACACCTATGCATATATTTGTTGATTAAGTAAATTTTAATTCGCACACTAATGTATTCATTGACCAAAAATATGTAAACACCGTTCTTAAATTTGTTGGGCTATAAAATGAGTCCAATATAAAGTTAATAGCCATGTTGGTTATCTATGATATGCACAAAAATAAGGTCAACATGGGACTTATTCTTGTTTTTATTTATTTTATTTTATTTTGCAACAAATTTGGGCTTGCTAGAATAGCTGAAATTTGGTCAACAATGTTGGGCTCATTGGAATTAAATAAATCCAACGGGTCGACTATGATAAAATAAAGGTGATTCTATTTTTTTTTTTGAAACAAGAGCTTAAATTAAGATAAATCCCGATGAAGAATATCTGAAAGCCAGCTCGGGAAAGTTGACCACCAAATCGTTACATCATCAGTAAAACAAGCGAAATTCGCAAGGCTATGGGCCGCCCCATTAGCCTCTCTCCGAACATGTCGGAAGTCAACAACACAGTGCTCCTTTGCATGAGCGAACACCTCAAACATGTCTTCACACAAAGAATCCAAACTTGTCTTCTCCTCTTTAACCACATGAACTGCAAGGATTGAATCCGAATACACAATCATGGGGCCAAGATCGTGTTGAAGGTTGAAACCGATACCTAGCAGCAGCGCGTGTAGTTCTCCCATGAGAATAGTATGGGTCTGCCCAATTCTTTGTGCCACCGCTGCGACAGGAGTCCCTCTGTGATCTCGAAAGATAAAACCAGCTCCCGTGCGGAGGCCATTCTCGTGGATAGAGATATCCACATCCATTCTAAGAACACCTTGCCGCGGAGGAATCCAAGAAACTGATCCTTCCTTGGGCAGGATCTGCTGCTGCACCGAAACACGAGCACGTGTCTCCTGAAATTGAACCAAAAACCTGCTACAAGTCGCGAAGAAATCCGGATCTGCAATGGGGGTGTTCCCGTGCTTGGCATCGCAAAGTCTCCTCCAAATCCACCATAAACAAACTGCAAAAAGGTCCACCCCCTCCGCATCAAAGCTCGCCCAAAACTTCCTACAAACTTCTTCAAAAGGAAGAGATCGCATCTCCTTAATGAAACTCCACCAGGGAGTTTGACTCCACAAACTTTTGACGGTCCTGCAAAAAAGAAGACAATGGGCAGTAACGCCCCACTCTTTATGACACCAAGAGCAAAGACCGTGAGTAGGGATGTGGTGACGTCGCAAATTAACATCCGTTGCAATCCAGTTGTGGATGGCTCTCCATAAAAAGATCTTCACTTTAGGCGGCACATTAGCATTCCAGATATAAGAAAAAGATTTGTCTCGAGGGCGAGAGGAAAGGTTGGGATTCGGCTTATAGAATCCAGTGGCTGCTAAATAACCCGTCTTAACAGTATATCTCCCTTTTTCATCAAACACCCAGAATCTAGAATCACAAGTATTATTTTCAGGGATGTTCAAACTCTCAATAGCCTCCACTTCATGGGGGTAGAAAGCAGCCTCTACCTTCAAATGATTCCAAGTGCCCTCCTCAGAAATGAAACTTGAAACCTTGGTTTCTCTATCATCCCGGGGCCTCGCCAATGCCACACCACTACAATTCCCCGGGATCCAAGCATCGGTAAAAGCTCGAATATGTTCACCTGTTCCGACCCTCCATCGTAAACCTTCCTTGAGAAGTTCTTTACCCCAACAAATTGATCTCCACGAGTAAGAGGCATTAGAATTAGGAGTTGCATGCATAAAGTTATCGTCCCTAAAATACCGTCCTCCCAAAACACGCGCAACCAAAGAATCCGGGAATTTTGCAAGGCGCCAAGCCTGTTTAGCTAAAAGGGCCTTGTTAAAATCCCCCAGAAGTCGAAAGCCCATGCCGCCTGCAGACTTCGGTCGACAGAGGGAGGCCCATGAGGTCCAGTGCATACGTTTTGAGTCCTCCGATTCTCCCCACCAAAAGTTGGCACAAGCCTTTTGAATATCACAGCAAATACCATCTGGAACTTTAAAACAGCTCATAGTGTAAGTAGGAATTGCTTGAATAACAGATTTAAGGAGTACCTCTTTGCCCCCAGCCGAGAAGAGTTTGTTATGCCATGAGCTCAATTTTTTGCAGACCCTCTCTCGGATGTAATCAAACTGGAGTTTCTTTTTCCGGATAATAAAAGTAGGCAGCCCAAGATACACGGCATGGCCCTGCGTTTCTTGAATCCCCAAAGATAGAACCACATCTTTAATATCTTGGCGAATAGTACAGGGGCTGAAACTGACGGCAGATTTTTCGAGGTTCACCACTTGTCCCGAAGCAACGGAGTATTTTTCCAGGATCTCACGGATAGCTTTAGCACCATTCTCTTTAGCCTTGAAGAACAAGAGACTGTCATCCGCAAAGAAGAGGTGGGAAACAGGTGGGCTAGCTTTCGCCACATGGAGACCAACAAAAAACTTCTCCCTTTCGTATTCTTGAAGCATAGCAGAGAGGCCTTGTGCACACAGAACAAAAAGAAAAGGAGAGAGAGGACAGCCCTGGCGAATGCCTCTAGAAGGAGAAACGGAGCCGAACACCTTGCTGTTAATCACAAAAGAGAATTCCACCGTGGAGATACAATCCATAATCACCCTAGTCATCAAAACCGGGAAGCCCATCGCCTCCATGATCTTGTGTAAAAAACCCCATTCAACCCGATCGTACGCTTTGCTCATATCAAGTTTTGCCGCTGCGAACCCGTGCTTACCCTTCTTTTGATTCCGTAACCAGTGCATACATTCATAGCCCACTAAAATATTGTCGGAAATCATTCTTCCCGGAACAAAAGCACTCTGCGTTTCATCGATGACCTCCCCAAGAACTCTTCGAAGTCTATTCGCAAGAGTTTTCGTCACAATTTTGTAAACGGTGTTACACAGGCTAATAGGCCGAAAATCTCTAACTTTATCCGGCTTCTTCACTTTTGGAATGAGGACAATAAGCGTTTTATTCCAATCTCGAACACTGACCCCTTCATTAAGAATCATGAGCACCTCCTTAGTTATAGAACTCCCAATCTCGGTCCAATACTTTTGGAAGAAGATTGGAGGGAATCCATCTGGGCCAGGAGCCTTATGTGGATTCATTTGATTGATAGCTTTCCTCACATCTTCACTAGTGAACGGGGCTGCCAGAATTTCTTTAGCCGCCTCATCAAAGGATCGCGAAATATGTTTGGTGATCATCGCAAAATCAGTCTCCGTAGGAGAGTTAGTGCGAAACAGTGTTTCAAAGAAATTCTGGACGATATCAGCTTTGTCCTTGTCGTGTTTCTTCTTTTCCCCAAACTGATCCACCAAAAAATCAATCTTATTCTTCCTTTTTCGATCCGAGGCAAAAGAGTGAAAATATTTAGTATTACGATCACCGAAACTTAGCCAATTCGCCCTTGATCTTTGTTTCCAGTGTATCTCCTCCGCTTCCGTCATTTGTTCAATCACTTTATTGATCTGAAGCAGCTCGTCTCGCACATCCATTGTTGCTTGTTTGTTAAGAAGGGCAACCCTTCTTTTTCGCAGCTCAGTAAGCTTCTTCGTCGGGTGTTTAAAATCAGATTCCACCCACTTTTTCAGAAACTCTCGACAGTGGCCAAGACGGTGGTGAACCAACTGTCCTCCGCTCATCTGCCAGTTCATCAAAAGGTCCGCCGAAAAAGAATCCTCGAGCATCCATTTTTGCTCAAAATGAAATCGCTTAGCTCCCCCAGCTGACGAACCACCCTCTTTATGTACCAAGTGGAGAAAAACAGCTCTATGATCAGAGCTGAAATTATCAAGCACTCGCGCTCTTCTCTCGCCGAACGCCAAAACTCCCGGTTCGTTAATGAAGAAACGATCGAGCAACTCTTGGACGTGCGCAGCCCCATCCCTCTTGTTGCTCCAAGTGAAAGGAGTGTCGTTCTTCAAGGTTTTCAGACCACAAAATTCCAAAGCCGAGCGAAAACGCATCATCTGAGCCCAAGGTTTCTTCGGTCCTCCTCTTTTCTCGTTCTGACACAAAATCTCGTTAAAATCTCCTCCAACAATCCAAGGGGTATTGGCCTGACTTTCATCATCGAGGCGTCTGAGCAAGTCCCAAGAATGTTGTCGTTGTGTGGAATCGGGGTTGCCATAAAACCCCGTGAATCTCCAAACTTTCGAATCCATAGTAACACGGCAGTCTATATGACCGCTAGAAAAACTCTTGATATCCACCTGAAGAGGGTGTTTCCAGAAGAGCATTAATCCCCCACTTGACCCCGAGGGATTGACAGTAAAATGTCCCTCAAAGTCTAAAATAAACTTCCATCGCTCACACTTCCGATCTCGAGTCTTTGTTTCCGAAATAAAAAGCAACCATGGGTTCTCGCCCGCCACTAGGCGGCGAAGCTCTTGGAATGCCCGGGGTGTACCCAACCCACGGGCATTCCACACAATGCAACTCATTGGACTCGGCGGGGCTGCTCGGCAGCCTCCGCCGTTGGTGTCAAGATGTAACTATTGTCGAGACGTGGTTGTTTGGAACAGGGGATCAGCACTTCCGTCTCAAACTCGGGATCCCCTTTTCTTTTCTTGCCCAGGTCCTCACTAGCAGTCTGACCAGTAGGCTCGCCTCCTCCCCTCCCTCTTCCTCCAACAGCTCCCCTTTCCACTCCCTCAGTGCTCGGGCTCATCCCTCGCCCACCCCGGCCTCCTCTTCCTCCTAATCCCCTCCTCGAAACATCCTCCTTCCTAGCCCGTTTCTTCCAGCCTCCCATTTTTGGGGGAGTCCCCTTCTTGCCTCCACTTTTTTCCCCTACTGTTGCCACGCCCTTTCCCTTAACTTCCACCCCTCCAATCCCTTCATAAGTATCATCCTTATGCACCTCCCCCTTCTCTCCCTCACCCTTCTTCACCCCATCCATTTTTTCCACTTTTCCCTCCTCCTTCTTATGACCCCTATGTCCCTCACCCTCTCCCTCTTTATTCCCTCTTTGTCCGCCTCTCCCCGAAACCAGAGCCTGTGTCATCTCTATCAGCATCTTCTCACAGTTCTGCGACTCATCCGGAGTCGAAATAGCAGGGCTCGAAACATGCTTTGGGTTTCTGTAGTTTCCTCCAAAGCATCCCTGAGCACTTGAAGCTGCCTCATCTTCATTCTCATCCCCCTTCTTGTGTGAGCTTGGGGATAATCGAGGGGAACTTTCATTGACAACCTTTCTCCGCTCGGTTTGAGACGACTCCCCAGTCATATAAACCATGTTATGTGTCGTCTTCTTTCGAGCCTCGTAGGCTCTAGGAGCCAAAATCCACATTCCAAACTTCAGTTCTTGATCGCCACAGCTCGCTTCCTCACAGAAATGAAGAAGGTGGCCAATTTTTCCGCAGCGAAAGCAAAAGTTTGGCAACTTTTCATAAAGCAGTAATATAATGGCACCCTCCATCTCACCATCAGGGAGGAGGCGCACACATCTTTTTAGCGGTAAATTTAGGGACCAGGAAACCCTAACTCTTGCAAATTTTCCCAAACAAAGGCCCCCTGCCCCCAAATCGATCTCTTTGACAGTACCAATTTGTTCTCCAATGCGTCTAATCACATCCGGGTGCATACAAGCCAGGGGCAGGTTATGGCACTGAATCCATCCTGTGAAAGATTCAAACTTGACTTCACAGGGGTGTTGAAAACCTTCAATTTCAGCGAACAATAGGAGATCCTGGAAGAAATGCCAAGGACCATCTAAAAAAGCATGTTTTTTATCCAAACCCGACGTAAATTGAGCAATAAATAGGTTTGGTCCCACAATCTCCACATCGACCCTTAACTGTGTCTGTAGAATAATTGGGAGTTGAGTGAGTAAAAGCTCCCTATTGACTTGTTTGCTAGCAAACACCTTTCCAACAAGGCAAAGTTTTGTCTGAAGGCGCAAATTATTCGTAAGGCTGGCGGAGAGGGCCACCGTAGAATCATCTGCTTCCTCTGACAGCTTGAGTTGATTCACCAATCTTTGTATTTCTTCTGGATCCATGATCAAAACTGAAGAAGGCACGCTCTCCTCTCAGTAGAAGGGAAAAACTATCGCTAGAAGCCGCGAAGACTCTTTTCTCAGAACCCTAGGGAGAAACCCAAGCAGCGTCTGGAAAAATTTATGGACAGAGGTCAACTATTACAATAAAGGTGATTCTATTGGTAGCCTCATTTTTACTTCTTATAGCCTATAATTTATTAAAATATTAAAAATATCAATAAAAACACTATTTCATTTTTATAGCCTCTGATTAAAAAGTCAGTAAAATTATAACTTTTTCTTCTCCAAAAGCTGGTGCCGCCGCCGTCGATTACTCCGCAATCTTCAGCTTATCTTTGGACGAGCAGAACAAGACCGCGATCGGGGTTTTGGGGACAGTACTACCGCTTCTTCATGCGTTGTGGTCTGGCTCGAAGCGGACTCGACCTTGGTGTTGTACCATCTAATCATGGGGCAGAACAATCGGGTGAAGATGATCAAGTTCAGGGCGGTGCAGATTCTACTGGGGATGGTCAAGTCGAGACATATGTCGGAGCGGTGCAAATTATGTTGGTTAAATTCCAGAGTGTTTTTTTTTTCTTTACCTAAAATTCAAACTCCACTACAAATTGAAGCATGTCTACACAAACACCCATATAATTCCCTAATTAAATTACAATCGCTCTATAAACACCACTCACTAATACACATACAGTAAAATTTTAGATCCTGAGCGCAGATTCGAACACTAGTGACACCACGACGAGAGTGTAGTCGACCGCGAATGATGTTGCCGCCACTCCCGCGAAGGATGCAGGAGTTGGCACTGGAGCCTCTTGTGCCACAACGTTTCCTACGACAGTCAAAATCGCCGCTGCGACCATGAGAGATCTAGCCTTAGACATTGCCATTGCCATTGCGCAGCTGGAGCGTAATTGAACGAATTGTGAAGCGGTGTGTGCTAAAGCAAGAGAGAAATGCAATTTGAGAGAGAGAGAATTTTAACAGCAGAGCTGCAATGCAGCGTGTGTTTTCTCTTAATATTTTAAAGGTTAGGGATTAAATTACATGTAAATTAAATTGGGGGTTATAAGGATAAAATAGTATATTATTAATCATTTTAATATTTTATTAAATGATATGCTACAAAGAGTAAAATGGGGGCTATGAATAGAATCTCCCTAAAATAAATGGTAATTTTAAATACAATCCTCAATTTTATCACTATAGCCCTTTATTTAAAAAATAATAGTAAAAAATAATTATAATTATACTATTTTACCCTTATAGACGCCATTAATAATACATACAATATTTTTCACAGGTAAATTATATAACTATAATCCTGATTTAATATTAAAAATACTGATAAATAACCCCAACAACTCCATCATTATAGCCCTCCCCCCCCCAAAAAAAATCAAGAACGTGAATTCACAGATAATTCATATAACTCCATCTCGATATAATAATAAAAATACTGATAAATAACCTTGATAACTCCATCAATATGCCCCCAACAAAATTTTAAGAACGTGATTTTGCAGAAGAAGCATTAATCTAAAATAGACGCATGAAGAGGAACATAAACATAAGGAAGAACAAAAAAAAAAGTTATTGTATTTTGGTTATTTTAATTTTCAGGTGCTAAGTTTAGGAAAATTAGACATCATTATTTGGGGGAAGATCCTAGACTATGCCCTGATCACTCTATGAAAGATATCTACTCCAACTTATGAAGATGAATTTAATAATAAAAAAATACCAGTTTACAATTTGACCTAGAATAAATAAAGGTCTTCATTTTGCTAGGGTTAGCCTTTTGGGAGGGGGGAGGGGTCTAACAACATGGGGATTTCTTATTTTGTCTTGCTAAACTTTTATGATGAGATAATAAAATAGTACGACTTTGCCTCAGGATCTCAAACGGCGCAAAATATATATAGTATTGTATATCATGATGGATGATAATGAATGAACAATACCTGAGATCCTAGGTTCGAGTCCACCTTTGTGCGGTCTTTAAATTTTTTGATCTGCTTGTTTAATTTATCAACAAAAAATGTACTCCCTCCGTCCACGAAATAAACTCCTACTTGCCCTTAAATATTTGTCCACGAAATAAACTCATACTCTGCTTTTTGGACAATTATATCATCCCTTGCTTTTAAATTTACTACACTTTTATCTATTGGGCCCACTTTATTCCACCATTAATTATGTAATTAGTCTCCTCTAAACTAAATATTATTATTATTATTATTATTATTATTATTATTATTATTATTATTGTTGTTGTTGTTGTTGTTGTTATTATTATTATTGTTATTATCCTTATTATTATTATTATCCTTACTATTTTTTTATTATTATTGTTATTTTTATTGTTGTTGTTATTATTATTATTATTATTATTATTATTACTTTTCTTCTTATTATTATTATTATTATTTTTGTTATTCCTTCTTAATATTCCTTATTCTTCTTCTTTTCTTATTCTTCTTTCTTCTTCTTCTTCTTCTTCTTCTTCTTCTTCTTTCTTCTTTCTTCTTCTTATTATTTTATTTTTATTTTTATTATTATTATTTTTTATTTTATTATTATTATTATTATATTATTATTATTATCCTTATTATTATATTATATTATTATTATCCTTATTATTATTATTATTATTGTGTTGTTATTGTTATTATTATTATTATTATTATTATTATTATTATTATTACTACTACTATTGTTATTATTCTTATTATTATTATGCGCGCTGTTGGGGTCGCTATGCGCGCTTAGGCAAATTGGGGTCGCTATGCGCGCTGTTTCGCCCCCTATGATGATTGAGGTTCACTGGTGGCCACCGGCGGGGCAGTGGATTAAAGTCAATACTGACGGTTCGGCACTTGGGAAACCTGGGAGCATTGCCGCGGGCGGTGTGTTCCGCGATAACTGGGGTGCGGTTCGCGGTTGTTATCACTATAAAGGGGGTTCGGGGTTCGCTTTTGAAGCGGAGCTTTTCGCGATCATCCATGCTGTTCGAATTGCGAATTCTCGTGGTTGGCATTGGCTTTGGATTGAAGCAGACTCGTCTTATGTTGTCCAGCTTCTTCAATCTCGTTCTCTGAATGTTCCATGGCGTTTTCTTCCGCTCTGGAAACAGACTTTAAATTGGCTTTCAACTTTTCGAATTCAGATCTCGCATATTTATAGAGAAGGAAATAGTGTGGCGGATATTATGGCTAACCATGCCCGGATCGAAGGGTGGTGGCCCTTTGCTATTGAGGATATTAAGATTGCGGTTTCTTTGGATATGGCGACTCATAGTCGCGTGCGTATGAAGAATTGATGACATGGGACAGGGGCGACCTTTCCGGCCTCTGTCTCGTCTGTCTTTTGATCTGTAGGGTTCTCAAAGAAGATCTCCAACTTGCTGCTGTTCGATCTCGTGTGTAGTCTCTGCTGAGAGATTTGGCGACGGCATATAACCGGAAAAAATCTCTTCTCACTTGGTGTTTTTGGGGACATGGGTTTGGTTTACTCAGCGACGGCGTCTAACCGGCTGAGGTTCAACTTTTTTTTCTGTTTCTTGGATGATGGCGACAGCGTCTCACCGGACATCATCTTTGTTGCTTTGCTTGTTCTTGTTTCGGTTGTGACTAGTTTGAGCCGGGATTGTTTTGAAACGATGGTTAGGCCGGAGTTTCAGAAACTTTCCTTTCCGCTCTTCTGGTCGTAGTTTTTGTCTTTTGACGAGAACTCTTTTTCCTTTCCTGGTTTTTCCCACGGGGTTTTCCATGAAAAAGTTTTAATGAGGCTCGGCCCTAAGTCTGCTTTTTTGTGCTTTCTAGGGTTTCTTTGTTCTTTTTTCCTTTTCCCTTTTTTATATAAAATCGCATTTTAATAATTCTTATTATTATTATTATCCTTATTATTATTATTATTATTATTATTATTATTATTATCCTTATTATCCTTATTATTATTATTATTATTATTATCAAATTGCTAGTTAAAGATTAGTAAAAGTAATAACAATACATAAACACTACCCTTTTAGTCTTTTACACCACCTTTACACCACATTTTTCAGCTTTCTTAGTCTCCGTGCCGAACCCCAACTGGGAGTTTATTTCGTGGACGGAGGAAGTATGTAGCAGATGTACCTAGTAGTAGTGTGATTAATGTCCAAGGTAGAGGTCCAGGGTTCGAGTCTATAATGGCGCGATCCTTATTATTTCTTTATTTACTTGTTAATTTATCAAAAAAAAAATGTAACATATGTAAAAAAGATACAATTGGAGAATGAAAAAAAAAGTTCTCTTAAAAAACTTTCAAAATAAAGTTACACCTAGTGAATAAAAGATTTCAAAATTTAGTTAGCACCTAATGAATTACAAGTAGCAGACATTTATCTTGGACATAGTGAAATCAGAATAGCAAATACTCACTCCGTCCCACGAATCTTGACACGTATTCCTTTTTTAGCCGTCCCACGAATCTTGACACATTTCTAAATAAGGTAATAATTATTACATTCTCTCTCCTACTTTATCACTTTTATTACATTTTCTTTCCTACTTTATCACTTTTATACTTTATTAATTGCACACTTAAAACATTAATCTACAACTCCTTAATTCTCGTGCCGAAACCAAACGTGTCAAGATTCGTGGGACGAATGGAGTATTTATGTGGACATGTGTGATCCGAGAAGGACATACAATTATTCCATGAACAAACTACGATCATACATTTAATTTTACAAGACCTACTACAAGAATCCACCGTTTCAAAGTGAAAATTTGGAAGCGAAAATTGAACTTGTTAACAAGTAAATTCATGAACAACCTTTTGGACATCACGCTTTGGTTTTGGGGAAGCTAATGTACCAGTGGCGTCATCTTACTCCTCACAAAGCCACAACAGCTTAGAAATATCAGACGAGAAGCTAAAGCTCCCTACCTACCATTGATCACCCATAGTGTAACATTCCAAATTATAACACAAAATGAACATTTCTATTCTGAAACACCAGCTTGCCTAGACATAATTATGCAAATAAAGCCTTAATGAAATACACTCGTTTAAAACGCTGCGAAAATGGAACATGGAAACTATCCAAACAAAATGACACACTCTTATTAAATATGAATCACTAATTAATTGAAGTTGCCAATAATCACCACTCAATGATTAGCCACGTGCAGTAAGTTCTCTCCAATTAGAAGTCCCCCAGATATCATAGAGTTGAAATACTATCATGTTGGAAAAATTCTATGTTTTGATGAAATGTCAAAACCCAATAATGGAACCTTGGTGATCACTAAAACATAGCTTATGAATGTCACAAGTATTCTAAGCTGATGAAGTTTACTAGAGAAGTCAAAGGCTACTAGACCTAGCTAAAGATCCAACTGGAGTCCCAGGCTGATGGGAAAATTCTAGCCTGAAGGATCAACAATGCGAATGAGGTGATCAGAGTTTGTGCCCTTGCCACAGAGCACAAGAACTTTGATGCACTCGATGCTAAGCTGATGGAAGCATCAATTTAACATAGCAAACTGACTGAAGGACAACATGCGTTCGTACTCAAATTCATTCATGTCACGTCAACCCTTTGATTAAAAGACTTAAAGCAATGTTAGGCCTTGTAACATATACTCTTTCGAACATTAAATGCCTCTGAATATGCATATACTATAGGGCCTCTGAATAAGGCCCTATAGTTTGGATCTAGATAAAAATTATATTACTAAATACTTCATTTGTCTCACTTATCTTGGCACATTTGCTTTGGGCACAACGATTAAAAATAAGGTGTTAAAAGTATAAAGTGGGTAAGGACCACTTATTTGATATATGTAGAAAAGGTATGGACCACACATACTCTCTTCATCTCAATTCAATAGGCTACATTTCCTCATTTAGATGCCTCAATTTAATAGGTCACTTCCCAAAATTGAAAGTTAATTAAAAGCCTTACATAACTCATTATTTACCCTATATTTCATTGTGGCCCACACATAATTACCTCAATATCCATTTAAAAAAGAATATCTTCATTTCTCTATCCTACTTTTTTGACAAATATATCCTCAAATCTCATGTTTTATTCTAAACTATTCGCTTCTTAACATATGTGGCCAAGTTTTATGACCTATTGAATTGGGACAGATGGAGTACTTTTTTTGAAAAGAGTCAATATAAATTGGACAAACTAAAAGGGAAGTATGGCAAGATAAGTCGGACGGAGAAAGTAACAAATTAATAAAGAAAAAAAATAAAAATACTTTCTTCGTCACATTAAAAGTGGCATGCATGTATTCCATTTTGAGTTATCCCACTATAAGTGGCATGTTTTCATAAATGAAAAATTTTAACCCTTAAAAAAGTGTAGACCCTATCACTTTCAACCTATTTACACATTCGTCTTAATTTCCGTGCCAAAAAAAAAATTGAACCACTTATAGTGGAACGAAGTAATAAAATATAATTATGGATTATAGAATTGAAATTGAAATTTTTCATATATAGATAATATGAATTATTGAAAAAGAAATTGAATTTTTGTTTTTTTTTATAAATAAATTATGTTTAATCATAATCAATAAATTACAATAATTATCTTAAATTTAATGACAAATGACTTAAATTTAATAACAAATGAGGTGACAGTGCCCCGTGCATGGCACGGTTGGATTGTAGTTTTTTATAAAAATAAATACTCCCTCTGACCCCTAAATAACTTTCTATTTTTCCTTTTTGAAACGTCCTTCAAATAACTTGATATCAATTTTGGGACATTACTCCACTAGTCCACTATTAATAATATTTTATTTATTCTTACTTTTCACCATTTTCAATACTAAGGGCATCCATAGTGGAGAGCCAACCTTTGCTCTTAAAAGTGGTCCTCACCACTTTTGAGCCAACACCCAACATTGGATAGCCAATCCCTTGGCTCTTAAAATTTTGATTTATAATTTGTATTTAATTTTAATATTTGTTTTCAATTAATTTTAACACTATATTTAATAACATAAATTTCATTAAATAAAAATCAAATACTACATTAAAAAATAAAAAATAAGAAAAAATACAATAATTTCAAAAAATTGAAATCAATTAGCTATGGACCAACGGGACCAAATCGCGCCCACACATGCTCGACTAGATCATCTCTGAGGCAAGCGTGCAAACAATTATCTCGCATGTTTGAACTTCGGGCCATATAGGCGGCGAATTCCAGCGGTGCTCCGGTATTGAACGTTGTTTGAGGCCCGCTACTTGATCCCTCGCCCCTTCATCCTCGATTATCATATTGTGCAATATGATGCACGCAAACATGATAGTCCACATGTGCTCATTCTTCCATAAACGAGCTTGACCTTTGATAATATGCCAACGAGCTTGAAGAAAACCAAAAGCTCATTCAACATCATTTCTTGCAGCTTCTTGCATCACTTTAAACCCTCGCTTCTTCTCATCACTCGGAAATGCGAAGGTCTTCACGAATACGGGTTACTCATGGTAGATGTCATCTGTTAAGTAGTGGCCTCTAGTATGATGGGCATTGTTTGCCACAAAGTGAACCGTTGGCTCATACCTCGAAAGAACGTCATTGAAAAGTGTCGATTGATTCAACATGTTGATGTCGTTGTTCGAGCTTGCGACTCTAAAGAAGGCGTGCGAGATCCAAAGATCTTGTGAAGCAACGACCTCAAGTATAATAGTGGGCTCACCGTGGTCTCCTCGAGTGTAAGCGCCATGCCAAGCCACTGGACAATTCTTCCAAGTCCAGTGCATGTAGTCGAGGCTCTCCAACATTCCTGGGACCCGTGTTTCGCCTCGTGTATTGCAAGCAATCTTTGAAGTCGGCGGTGGTCAGCCTCCTCAAATACATTGCGCCAAAAATGTGAACAACGGCTTTACAAAATTTCTTCAAACACTTCAACGCTGTAGTTTCTTCTATACGGAGATATTCATCGCAACAATCATCAACAGTACCGTAGGCCAGTTGTCGAATAGCTGTTGTGCACTTCTGGATCGACGAGAAACCCGGGCGCCCACAAACGTCGTCGCGTTGTTGGAAGTATGGATTGACCTCCAGCACATTCACAATGCGCAAAAAAAAACGTCTGGCTCATACGAAAACGACGTCGTAAAAATTGTGGGCTGTACACAACCTTGGGGAAAAAATAATCCCGATAAAGATGCTCACCACCGCTTTCACGATCACGATGGATATATCTACGCTTCTTCTTAGGTTGAGGCGGAGGATCAATTTGAAAGTACTCGCCACTTGCAATAAAATGGAAGCAAGATGCATGAAAATAATTTGGGATTGACATTTGGATCAGAAAATTGAAGATGATTTTGGTCGGGTACTTTTTCGTTGAATGGCGAAGAATTGTTGGAGGAATTGTTTGAGGATGACATACTGTTTGATTATTGAATATAGAAGAAATTGTAGAGAAAAAATGGTAGAGAAGTGAATGGACATGTAGTATTTATAGGGAGAGGAATTAACAGAAAAAAAAGAAAAAAAAAGGTAAAGTAACCGTTGAACGGCTGAAATGAAAAAAGGAAACCAAAAAAAAAATCTGACCTCAACGGTCGAAAAACGACAATTTTTTTTAATTAAATGGGCGAAAAATCTGTAATTAGGCTATGTATATAACGCTCTCAATCGTTCTGCACTATGCGCCAAGCGCGGAAGTGGGGGGTTGGGCGTAGAGGGAGATGGCGCGGCATTGGGGGAAGAGGGCATGCGGCCAGGCGTCAGCATCCCCACTGTGGATGCTCTAGTTATAATACATTTTCACCACTTTCAATATCAATTAGTATAATATTTCTTTTCACTATTAATATACTCCATCCGTCCCACGAATCTTGACACGTATGCCTTTTTGGGCCGTCCCACAAATCTTGACACATTTCCAAATAAGGTAATAATTATTACATTCTCTCTCCTATTTTATCACTTTTATTACATTCCTTCTCCTATTTTATCACTTTATACTTGATTACCTACACACTTAAAACACTAATCTACAAAACGTGTCAAGATTCGTGGGACGGAGAAAGTACTTAACAATTATTTTCTTAAATTCGCGCCGTTTTCATTTAGGAAGTTATTTAGGGGACGGAATGAGTAGTTTTTATATAGCCTTAATAAAAATAATTAATTTCAATTTCCACCTATGAATAAATCCTCAAGTGACATTTCAACTTGCAATATTTTGACATTTTCTTATTATAAGAGATTATTACATGACATCCACATGTCCAACTCTTTGATTTATTTATTCTAATTGGTCCCATCCACGTATATATTTGTACAAAATAAAACAGGTACGCTAGCTGTTTACCCTTCTCGAAATTCCTTGTTTTGCGCAACTTTTATTTCTATCTCCTCATCCTCCCTTATTCCTACGCTCACCATGTGCACGTTAGAGAAGCGCGGCAGTATCTTCTTCCTCACGCTAACCGGCGCCACCAAGAAAGACCAGGAGCACCGCCTAAACCCGCCACTCATCGCCGCCATCCGCGCGGCGCTAGCTGAAGTCAGATCGCAAGCCGTCCCGGGATCGGCGCTCATCACTCAAGCCGAAGGCCGATTCTTCTCCAACGGCTTCGACCTCCGCCACGCGCAGGCCGTCGGCGCGGCCGCCGGCTCTGCCGATGCTGCGGGGGCAGAGCTCCTCAACATGGTAGATCTGTTTCGAGGCGTCGTCGCCGACCTCCTCTCCCTCCCTATGCCGACGGTCGCGGCTGTCACGGGGCACGCGGCGGCGGCAGGGCTGATCCTCGCAATGAGTCACGACTACGTCGTGATGAAGAAATCGAGAGCGGTGCTGTACCTGAGCGAGCTCGATATCGGCATGAGCCTGCCGGATTACTTCACAGCTCTGATCAAGGAGAAAGTCGGCTCCAGCGCTGCGCGGCGGGAGCTGGCGCTCCGTGCGGCGAAGGTCGATGCAGAGGCGGCGGTGCGGATGGGGATTGTCGATGCGGCGTATGATAGCGCAGAGGACGTGGCGGCGGCAGCGGTGCGAACGGCGGAGGAGCTGGGGAAGAAGGAGTGGAGCGGCGAAGCGTACGCCGAGATCAGGAAGTCCCTGTATCCAGATGTATGCAGTTTGTTAGGGTTGGAAGAGAAGGCCGTCATGCCGTCTAAGCTTTGACCAGGTAAAACTTATTTAAAACTAAGAATTTCCTCAAACTGAATGCTTATTATATTTTTCAACTTATATATGATTATTATTGATTAGTTTGATTGGGTTTTTGATTTTTTGTTTTCGTCTTATTTCTGTGCACAACAGTCAGCACTGTTTTGGTTTTTCTTTTTCCTTTTTTGTGAGGAAAAGGAAAGTTATTTATTGATAAGTTATGGATTAAGTTAATAAATTTCAATGAAAGAAAAAAAAAATGATTCAAATTGGCGACGCCTAATTCCAAGTCTGACTACTGTGTCTGTGTTTGATAGGTTAATTTAAGCGTGTTTGTTTAATTAAGTAGCGTTTTTTCATAGCATATGCAATTTAACGATGGGGCCCGATGAAAAGGGAAAGCCCGCTGCTAAACTACTGTTCACCTCGATTGTGTACCCCACGGTGGGGGTCAGTCACATTTATGCTACAGTATTCTCGTTTAAAATTTTGGATTCCGAATTTGCCCTCCCAATTTTGTACATAAAATTCGGTTCCTCTTTTATTGACGGCGAATTTGTTCTTCATTCATCGCCGATCTGGTAAGCCGTTTTCTCTTCTCTCTACTTTTTTGTGCGATGGCATACATTCCGATGAAGGAACGATTCTAGTGGTAGCTCTGAAATTAGGGTTTTATGTTGAAAATTTGAAATAGTATGATGTGGGTTAATTTTTCAATTCGATTTCTCTCTGTCGTCTGTAATGAAACACAAAAGAGTATGAAAAACGCGTCGACATTACTGGTATCGACGGCTTCGTGTGCTCTTCGTTCGCCGGAAGTTTTGTAAAAAAAAATTAAAAACGATTCTTTTTTTGAATTGATGAAATTTCCCTATTTTTGCAATTTCTTGTATATTGGGTGTTGGAGGCGACGGGCTGCAGGCAACGAGAGGGCTGATAAATGAAGTTTTTCGATTTTTCAGTGGGCATAGAGGCATGTTCAAGAAGAGGACGATGGGATTGGGTTTCAGTGGGGTAGAAATAAGATAATAGTTGGGTGATAAAAGAGGGCATGGGGTGAGCGGTGCTTCCAGGCTTCAGCCTTCCAGTCAGAGAGAAAGACGAGGGGGTGGGGGCGGGTGGGGTGACTTTTTTAGTTTTTTAGTTAAAATAAGATAAGATACTATTATTTATATAATACCAAATTGATTTTATTATATATGAAAATAAGATTTTTTTTTAATTTAACAATTTAAATGTATATAAGGTTAGAATTGTAATTTGTATATTTAGTCTACATTTTCATCTAAATTATCAAACAACTAATTCATGTTATCTAGATTTTAATCTTAATCTATCAAACACTAAAATACATTACTAATCTCACCCAATCCATATTACTTTTTTTCTTTTTTCTTTTTCAGTATGTCCCTTAAATGTGCGAACTCTTCTTTTTCGGTATATCCATTAAATTTATAGACACTCTAGTTTGAATATTACTCCACCGTCCACACACACTAAACTTTAATATGAAATTTTTTATCCACTAAAATTCGTGATAAAAGCACATAAGCATACTTATTACGGACGGTGGGAGTATATTTTGTATTGATCTAACTGAAGTTAGTCATTTTACATCTTTATGTTTAATTATATGTTGTTACTAACAATAAACTTACATTTTTACATAAATATCTAATTAAATGTATATTAATATACCGACGTAGTATTACATTATTTATAATATTATACAAATCAAAATTTTGAATTGCATAATTTGAATCGAATTCAATAATTGAATAATTGAATAATCGAATAATTGAATGATATTCTTTCATTAAAAAAATAAATTAAATAATTAAATATTAGTTTTTCACTGTTATCACAAATACTTCGATAAGCGAATCAAATAGAATACAAGTAAGTACTCCCTCCGTCCCACTGTATGTGAGACTTTTTTTTTAACACGGAAATTAAGAAAAATGTATTTTGTTTGTAGGTGAAAAAGTGAAAATGTATTTAAAGGGTAAAATCTTTACCAAAAAAAAAAAGAGTCTCACTTATAATGGAACGTCTTAAATAGAAAGAGTCTCAGATACAGTGAGACGGAGAAAGTAGTATTCGACTAATAAACGAATACTAAATTGAAAAGTTCGATAGTTTCGTGAATACAAATTGATATCGTGATATTCGATTTGTGTATACATATCCAAAACAAAGTCAAGTCACTATTTAAATATTTTATGACACAATATATATTCACTATTTAAATCAAATCAAATCAATGTATCAAAAGCAAATCAATGCATATTACTAGTATTTAATTAATCAAATATAGTATAATTAATATATATATATATATATGTGCCCGCGCAAATCTTTAATTATTAAAGAAAGAGATGCATTTTAAAATTTGAAATTTAAAATTTAAAATTAATTTTAAAAATGTTGTCCAAAGTTGAATATATAAAATTATATTTCAATTAATAATGATTTAATAAAATATCGTATTATGTTTATACATAATAGGTATGTATAGAGTTATCATTTGAATTATTATGAAATAAACACGAATATATAGTAATTCCTCTTTTTCTAAAATTAGTGAAACTAATTTGGTATGGTTTATTTGCTTAAATCTTAGAATATCTTTTGCCTATTGAAATTAAAAACTTATTTTGCACACATTGGATAATAATAATATTAAATACGGTGGACCAGGATAATATCTTTTTCCGATCAGAGTTTCAAAGAGAGACGTTTGTGAAAACTGAAAACTATGGTCCAAAGTCCCTCTCAAAAAAGAAGAAAAAACAAAACTAAGGTCCATGCTGCTTTTTGATAACTTGCGCGGTTTTTAATTTTTTTTCTACGTAATTTATCAAGAAAATAAAAATAGAAATGCATTGAATTATATGTTGATAAACTAAACATTACACGCCGTTCTTATATAGTACAAATGAGGTAAATTATACCTCCTTCGTCCCATTGATAATGATTCATTTTCCTTTTTCGTCTGTTCCATTAATAATGATGTGTTCTAAAAAAGGAAATCACATTATCTCACAAAAAGTTGTGGGCTCCACCATTTTCTATCATTTTTTGTCATTTAATTTCTATTATTATTAATAATCGTGTAGAACTGTAATGAGCCATTATCAATAGGACGTGGGGAGTATTAGGGGTTGCTGAAGAATGAAATTGATAATTTTGCTATTAAAATATATATTCATACATTAAAAATTGCTCTTATTTCTTATTTTAAGATGTGCTCTCACGGTATATATGAGTGGGCTACCGTGAGAGCACATCTTAAAATAAGAAATAAGAGCAATTTTTAATGTATGAATTTTATGTAGAACACGTATGAATTCGCTGTATAAAGGTATGAATTGTGAAAAATAATTTTTTGCTACCTTTGAGATTCGAACTCAGAACCATACATTCATCCAACATGATTACGAATCAACCGTAGATCTTGATGATCTAAGGGCTAAAAATGATTCTTATTTTATATCTTAAGAAATGCTCATATTTTAGCCCTTACCTATTACTAGCATTTTTCTTCTTTTCAAAATGCAACTTTTGGCGGTTATCAATCATCAACAAATACCATAAGTTGTCACAACATAATTTATTCAAAGGAAGGCTACCAACGTGTGATAATCTCCTGAAAAGACAGGTTCCAATCCAAAACTTCGAGGCTTTGTGTGTGTGGTGTTACTGGTGTAAGTTGAAGGAAGAATCGATCAAACACACCTTCTTTGCTTGTCAAAATTCGGACGATCTCTGGAAAAAGATCATTCTTTGGCTTGGTAAGCAGACGGCTTTGCATCGTAAGGTGAAAGATCATTACAATGCCTTCACAAATCTGGGGAAAAAGGAGGATAAGCGCTTCCTGCGTGGAGTTTGGATCTGCACGACTTGGGTCTTATGGAAAGAGAGAAACGAATGCAAATTCAATCAAGGCAAGTGGAATGGAGAGAAGTTGTTTGCAGAGATTAAATCGAGGCTTTGGGGATGGAAGACGACTTACAAGTTGTCGATATCTACTTCGGATTTTAGGAGCTGGTTCATGACAGCTTTTTCTTAGGCTTTCTTTTGCTGGTTTTCGGGTGTCTTTTGAAACTTGAGTTGTTACTATTGTTTCCTGCCTGTATTCCAGTACTTCTGTTACCTCATTCTGTTTTATTTGTCTTATTTCTGATAAAAAAAAATATTGATAATCAAAACTATAAACGATAAGCTAATATCATAAAATGACATCCAATAAAAATGGGAGGGAGTATATTATAGCCATATTTCATAAAAACATAAGCTTTATAACGCTACTTTATAATAGATAAGGTATATAGGCATTTTAAGTTTAAAAGACTATAATGCCCTTTGACTTTTTTGTAAATCATTTACTCGATGGTATACTCGATGGCACATCTTCATTTTTTTTCATTACTTGATGGTGTACTCGATGGCACCATCGTGTACACGATCGAGTACTTTGAGTACTCAATGGTGTCATGGAGTACACCATTGAGTACGACAACGACGACTGTAACGGCGCGGTGGCGGCGACTCGTCGGAGGCAATTTTGATGTAGAGAGATAATATGTAGAGAAGAAAATGTTAAATACAATGTAAAATGTTAAATAAAAATATAATGTAAAATGTTAAATAAAGATACAAAAAGCCAAAAGATGTTATAGTTTTTTAAACATAAAATGCCTATATAACTTATTTATTATAAATTAGGGTTATAAAACTTATATTTTTAACAAAGATGGGTATATGTGATAATTGCCACTATATATAATGCCACCCAATTCTTGGCTTTATATATAGTGGCTATATGTGATAATTGCCACTATATATAAAGCCAAAAGATGTATTTAGAATTTTAGTTCCGATTGAATTTCAAAAGGTTTAAAGTTTATGTATTAATTGATCAAAATAATAGTGTTGGTCAAAAGTCAAAATTCGATTATACTATAATTTAAAAATAATACTCCCTCCGTCCAACGAAGCATGATACAAGTTCCTTTTTGGTCTGTCCCACGAAGCATGACACGTTTCTAAAAATGGCAAAAAAATTATCATTTATTCACATTTTCATTTTTTCTCCTACCACACTTCACACACAAAATACCAATTTCTTAATTCCCGTGCTGAAAAGAAGTGTGTCATGCTTCATGGGACGGAGGGAGTATAATTACATGTTAATGACTATCAATTTTTTTTTTTGGCTTTTTGCTCATATATATATATAGAGTAACAAATTGAGATATCGGTCACTTTTGTCGTTTTTGTGGGTTTCGACTTAGGGGTTCAATTTTTTTAAAATAAAATTAATAATTAAATAAAAAATAAAAAATAAATTAAATTAAATGAAAGATAAAAAAATAATCATCAACACAATTATAATATTATTTAAATTACAAAAATTACATTTCAAATAGATTTTCAATTCATACAAAACAACTTCAAAAAATCAACGTGACTTTTGAAATGTGGCAAATTAAATCACCGTATTTTCAATTTTTACAATTTCGTCCCCTCGATTTTTTACGATCATCGGATTATTGACTTGAAGTTTATGTGGATTAGTTCTCCACGTAATATTCATGTTACGATGTAGTTTGCTAATCCACGTAAGCTCCAATTTAATACTCTGGCGTTCGAAAAAAAAAATGGGGAATGAAATTGCAAAAATTGAAGAAAATAGTGATTAATTCATCACACTCAAAAGTCACGTTAAAATTACAAATTCGAAATAGTTCGTGATTTTATTTGCCAAAATCTCATAAAACTTTTTAAGGTAAAGTAACTTTTAATATCAAATTCAAAAAATAAATCTCTATAATCCAATTCAAGCATGATATGCATAAATTAATTATTTGTTCATTTTTTTTAAAACGTCTTAATACAAAAACTAATTATAGTATAAAATAATAGCTCAATACAATAATGAAGAAGTTAAAATCATAGTATTTCTTTTAATATAAAATTATAAAAATATTCTTACTATTTTTGAAAATTTACCGTCCTTGCTTGATAGATGCGGTTTTTGGTCTCAAACCTAAATGGACCACATCGATTTGCCATTTTTGTTAATCACAAATTACGATTACTTTTTTTTTTGGTTGGGGTGGTGGGGGGAATCCATTTGTTTATACGGATTTGTTATTTGACGACATCATAACTTCAATGACGACATCATCACTTTTTAATTTTGTTTTTATCTTTTGAAACTAACACATTTTTTATCCATCCTTTCAAAAAAAAAACACATTTTTTATCCATAATTTTTTATACAAAATACATAATATAACACACAAAAATACATTACATTATGTATAAAAATGCATTGCATTTTACGATCGATTAGACATTTTTTTCCCGCTGACCCCCCATCCATCCCACCTCCACCCACCCCCATCATTTTTTTTTCCGTAACTTTACACACAAAATTACATAATTTTGTCTAATAAAATGCATAACATCGTACATAAAAATACATTGCATTTTGCAATTGATTAAGTATTTCTCGCCACCCACCCTCTCAACCCCCGGTCGAATTTTTTGTATGCAATATTATGCATATTTATATTTATACATATGAATTTTTGTGTGCAATTTTTTTTTACAAAATTAAGAAAAATGATCGGGAGAGGGTGGGTGGGGTCGTGGCGAGAAATACATGATCGATAGCAAAATGCATTGCATTTTTGGGTACAATGTTATGCATATTTGTTTGAAAACGTATGCACTAAAACATGTCATTTTCAGAAAATCCAAAAAATTTAACTTTTTTTTATATATTTGAAAATTTTATTCCGATTTACCCCTGCACGGATTTTTCCTTAGAAACCCTCTGCCACGTGTCACAATATTGGTGAGCCACATGGACAAAATGTGTGGTCCAAAATTGGTAATACATACTACCTAAAGCTTGGGTGGGTACTATATGATGTCATTCCTATATATATATATATATATATATATATATATATATGGGAGAGCTACAGTAAAAACACTTCTTAAAATATAAATATAAACGTTTTTTAATGTACGAATTTTATCTAACAAGGTTACGAATTCATCCAACATGGTTACGAATTGTGAAAAATAAATTTTTGCTACCTTTGGGATTCGAACCCAGGACCACGAATTCATCCAAAAGGGTTACGAATCAACCGTAGATCTTGATGATCTAAGGGCTAAAAATCATTTATATTTTATACACTTAAGAGTGTTTTTATTCTAGCCCTCCCATATATATATATATATATATATATATATATATATATATATATATATATGTGTGTGTGTGTGTGTGTGGGGGGGGGGGGGGTTAATTGCATATAAATTACTGAACTTTCAATAAATTCTCATTTTGTGCACAATCTTTAAAATCTTTATTAAAATTAGTAAACTATTAATTCTATATCACTTTGCATACTCGTTCATTTTTCGACCAAACTTTAGGCCTACAACGGCGTTGTTTCCATCCAACTGTACAATATGACGTTGGTTCTTTTTTTCCACATGATCATATTTATGACATGTGAGCATATTTATGCAAAGTGAGTATAATTATATCATTTCGCCATGACGAAAATTAGGTAAATATGCAAAACGAGAAAAAATTAATAGTTCAGTAGTTTAATAAAGATTTTAAAGTTCGTTTGCAAAATGAGAATTTGTCGAAAGTTTATCTATATATTTATATATATATATATATATATATATATATATATATATATATAACCAGGGAAGGGCTAAAATAAGAACATTTCTTAAGATATAAAATAAGAATCATTTTCAGCTCTTAGATCATCAAGATTTATGGTTGATTTGTAATCCTGTTTGATAGATTTATGGTCCTGAGTTCGAATCCCAAAGGTAGTAAAAATTTATTTTTCACAATTCATACCTTTATACAACGAATTCATACGTGTTTTATAAAATTCGTACATTAAAAATTGCTTTTATTTCTTATTTTAAGATGTGCTCTCACGGTAGCCCACCCCTATATAACCATATATATATAGCGGTGGACTAAACTAAAAACACATTTTAAAATATAAAATAGGGACCATTTTCAACCTTTAGATCATCAAGATCTACGGTTGATTCATCACCTTGTTGGATGAATTCATGGTCCCGAGTTCGAATCCCATAGGTAGCAAAAAAATTATTTTTCGCAATTCATACATTTACACAACAAATTCATTCGTGTTCTACATAGAATTCACACATTTTAGCTAGTTCATATTTTATATGTTAAGAAGTGTTTATACCGTAGCCCTCCTATATATATAAACAAACCAAGACGCTCGCAAACTATTTAGAACTCGTTTAAGTTCGTTTAGAGAAGTTCGATAAATAATGAAACCAAACTTGACCTTGGTAGTATTCGTCTCGTTAACTCGTGAACAAATTCGTTAAATGATTTAGATTGAAAAATGTAAATTATTAGTTTGTACTACTTATATTTATATACCAAAATTAATAATAATTGTATTAAATATCTAATTAACTATGTTTGTTATACGAAAATAATTAATATATTTATTATTTTGAACGAAATAATTTATTTTTAAAAAATAATAAATATTTTGAATATAAATATAAATTTAGAAAGTTCGTATAGACTCAATTAAGCTTGTGAGCCTTAAAGTATTCGAGAAACAAAGCTCGGGATTCGACTTGATACTAAACAAATCAAATTTGAATATATCATTATTTGATTCGGCCCAATTCAATTGCACCCCTAGTCATAAACTGCGAGGTGTGTGATTATTTGTATGATCTTTATTAAACTAGCTTGTAATTGAATTAATAGATTAATTTTGTAGATTTAATTAACATAATTGTTTTCCCTAGGACGAGATTAGTTATGTGTATCACTGACAATAGTCGAATTGTACTCTATTTTGTTATCAGAACTTTTAAAGTACTCTCTGTTTATTTGTTGAGGTTGAGTTGTGACTTGTGAGTGCCAGTACTCACGTCCAAGTAGGATGTGGTATATATGTTATTTGTATGATTTTTAAAAGTTGATTCTTTTGTAAGTCCTTTTAACTTATTTTTAAGTAGTGATAAATTTCTTTTGACGAGGCTTTCAGATATAGGTGTATTTACACCAAATTTGGCAACCACTTTGTGTATTGATTTACTATACTTTTTAATTTATTATGTGTCTTACTGCATAGTCGTTACTATGTTGTGTGACATTATGAGTCCCTTACCATTGATTTATTCTTGATGTGCATCAAGCAGGGATTGATCTTTTTGAATTAATGATTGTAGTTTTAATTAACAGTAGCACCAATTATAAACATACGCGCGTCACAAAATCAACATGCATTGTCTAGCAAAATGAAGCTCACATTAGTCATTACATGCATCGAAAGAAGGGACATAATGGATTGGGTCTCCTTGCCCCACTTTTGTTGGCTAGGAGCTCCATTCATTTCTCAACTCTTTTTGGCGATAACAACGGCTCGGCGGGAGAGATACGAAGAGGGTGTCTCGTTATGTTTATTTTAAAGAGCTTATTATAAGCTTTTAAATGTTATAAGATAATTTAAAAATTTATAAAATATAAATTTTTAAGAATTTATAAATTATCAAAGTATTTAGATAGTTGAGCTTATAAGTTAGAGAGATAATTTTTAGTTAGAGAAAGAAAAAAGAAGAAAAATGAAATTAGAATGATATAGGATGAAATAAAAAATTATAATTGAGTTATTCTTATAAAATGAGTGTTGTTTATAAGATAATGAGACCATAAATTGAGGTAGATGAACTTATTTTTTGGGAGCTTATAAGCTCTTAGAACTTATTTTTACAGTTTATAAATTCTTTAGGAATTTATTTTGTCAAACACGTGACACTTTAAAGGAGCTTATAGACTTTTAAACAACTTATAAACTCAGTCAAACACCCTCAAAGTTGGTGATGCTACTGTAAGACCAAAAGTAAGATGTTTACCATGTATTTAATTAATACGAAAAAATAGATCAATACTCCCTCCGTTCAACTAAGCATGACTCCTTACTTTTGACACAATTATTAAAGAAGACAGATTAAAGGACAAAAGTAATAAAAAGTGATGGAGCCCATAATTTTCTGTAAGATAAAAAGATTTTTTTTTTAAAATAACTATTTATAATGTGACAACTCAAAATGACAAGGGGCCATATTAAATGAGACGGATGGAGTATAATTATATAACTGTTGATGTTGAAGACAAAGTCTTGACATAAATATATCAGATTGTTTTTAGGTTTATTGACCAGACTTCTTATTTCTTGGATTCCGGACTTTATATTATATATACTATTATTGAGACTTCATACTACGTTAATTATGTATCTTTGTTGTTTCCATTTAAATAATTCCTACATGAAAAAACAAGGAAAAATTAGGTATTAATTAATTCTTTATTTTTCTGTGGTAGGTAACCAGACCGCCCATCTGCAACATTTACAATCGCGTTTACGTATATATAAGTTTCCTAGTTTGTTATTGTTGTTGAGTTTTTAATTATCTGAATAGTGAAAACATATGACACGAGAAATTAGTATAAATATTAACTAGGTTTCATAACCTCATAATGATTTTTTTATTTTTATAATAAATATATTTTATTTCATTTTTTAATTAAAAATAGGTGGATTGAGATTCATATCAGGATCAAGTATTCTTATAAAGGGAAAGAATACTAATAAGTTAGAATACACTGATTATAACCAAAATAGTAAATTTAATAATGAAATATACACCCTCTAAAAAAAATAGTAAAAAATAATAATGAAATATACACGTGACACAAAAATTGTACTTATCCTGTCCCTCAAAGGTTTGCTCCAAGGAAAACGATGCCGATTTTAATATAAATTGGTATAAAGTTATTTGATTGTGGGATCATATACAAAAATATTATTTAAAAAATTTTAATTATAAAATTGATAATGGGATAATGTATAAAAAATAGAAAATAAATAGATTAATTGGGGTAAATTTAATTTTTGGAGATATCAAAAAAAAAAATTAGAGCAATTTTTTAGACGGAAGGAGTATGACATTAGATCCTAATCGGTAAATTAACACAAATAAAGTCAGTGTGCCACGAATGTTTATCTTTGCCATCTCCGTGGATCGAATGAGATTCAGTGTACCACACTTTATGTCCCACTCTGTGTCCCACTTTCAATTTTATTTATTTTCTTATATATTTTTGCTTCAATTTCAATTTTATATGCTTTAGTTTAATTTTGTGATTATTAACTAGGGTTTATTCCATCAATTTAGGGTATATAATTATTTTTTATCATTTAATTTCACTTTTATTAGCTAATAATAGGTTGATAAATTCAAAGTCATGGTATATACTTTTTAAAAAATCTAATTTTTTAAAATAAAAATTAAATATAATTCATAGTATCATAATAAATTTTATTTTTATAAAAAATATTTTTAAAATAATAGATATAAGCATGGGACACAGTGGCACACATAAAATTGTGGGACACCGGATCTCATCTCGTATTGGATAACGCCATAAATAACATTATAGTATAACGTATAATGTACTGTACTGTAGTGTATTGTGTGTGTGACTATGTTTCTGTATGATTTATTTAAATATATAAGTTTATATATATGTAACTTATTAGATCCTTGAATATATATATATATATATATATATATATATATATATATATATATATATAGGGGGCCGCTCCAATGAGACCCCCTATTTTTCGTGTAACATGAGTACAATGAATAAGACATATAATACTAATGAACAAAACGTATATCTAATGAACAAGATGTATATACTGATAAAAAATAAAATTTAAAAAATTCGTAATGAATAAAACATATAAACTGATGAACAAGGCCGTATATACTGATGCACAATGCAGTATATACTGATGAATAACAAAATTTAAAATATTCTGCTCCCTCCAGGATTCGAACCCTGCGAAAAAAAAAATCACCCTCCAGATACAATATCAGTCATAGGATTGATAAAATAAACGCACCAGATCGTGCCCTAGATCTCACTAAAATTAGGGGGTCTCATTGGAGCGGCCCCCTATATATATATATCATCTTGAATCCAAATCTATGAAATGGTCTCATAAAAGACACTATATCTCGTTTGGTTTAAGGCGATACGTCAATTCATAAATAAGTCTTTCGGGAAAATTATGGTAGAAAACAATCAAATCAATTAATAAACAATGGCATATACACCAAGAATACTAAGTCATGGACCTTTAATTTGTTTTTTCGAAAGAGTTTTGTTTGGGCAAGACTCAACATAGATTTGATCCGGTAATTTCAATAGTTCATCAATGCTTGACCTAGTAATTATAAGTTTTTTAGATGCTTTTTTTAATCAATTGTCTGCTTAGTAGAAGTTTTTTAGTTTTAATTATAATTTTTTAGGAGTCTTCAGCTTGAGTTATTTCCTTTCACTTTGTTTTTGTATATAATAATAATAATAATAATAATTGATGTGGAATGAATTCGAGAGCTCAATGTTGTGTAGTATAAGGCTGAATTATGGGTATTATAAACATTTCTCTAGTAGGGATGAGGGCTCGGATATATTTTATTATTGATATTATTGTTTCGTATATCTGTAGTAGAGCGTTGCCTATCACATGGCCGGTGATGAACATAAGAGCCAGGCTTACGTGACTTAATTGGACAAAGTTGATAATAATAGCGGAAATGCAGAAGAAGACGAGTCGTCTGTGAGATAAGCTCTACGTGGCATCTGGGACTTAAGTCCTCTCTCTCATCATAAGGAGTATGCAACCTTGGGGTCTCACTGTTGGCAACATTTCACGGAGAATACGTGGTCCAAATTTGACAGCCCTAAAGCAGAAGCCAGCGAAATTGTTATCTATATATTAGTGAGGTTTAGTTAGATTCTCAATGTAATAGCAATCGATTCATGTTGTGTACGTGAATATTGAGAAAGATAATTATACCCTCATTTCTTAGAGTAGTATAAATAAATGATCTTTGTTCAATGTAAAGTTGTGTTCATTTGATGATACATAAAAGCTTTCTATACCATTTGTCATTTAATTTCCAGAAGTTTAGTGTTCATACTGAAAATCTAATGTAAGTTGGATAAAAACTTCAATCGTTCGTGATTATCTCATCATATAATTTTAACACCAGATTCCTAATATTCTCTTAATTTGGATTTTGAGGAATTACAATTTATGAATTCACCAATAATAATAATACTAATAATGCACAACAAGAAAACAAGAGATTAATGATGTATTAACGATGGAAAACAGAGCTGTCGTTAAACTTTCGGCCTAACGGGTAACGACATATCAATGACGGGAATTTTTTATTCATTATCCTTTTTTTTTTTGAGAAAATTCATTATCTTTTCAAATGATACAAATCATCAATCCGTTGTTAAAAATAAAAATTTATCTTTTAAAAAATTAATAATCCATCATTAATCCGTTGTTAAAAATAAAACGGAAAAATGATATTCTTAAATTAATTAACATTTACGCAATGAATTCATACATGTTCTACACATAATTCATACATTTTAGATAGTTCGTATTTTATATATTAAGTTGTGTTTATACTGTAGCTCTTCCCTATATCTAAAAATATATACATTTTTTTTAGAATTACAAGAATTATCTAATATATAATCAAATAAACAACCACAGGCGGGACCACTACCCACACAAAGGTGAGAACACTACTCATACAAAATTGAAAAAACTATTCACACAAAAGCGAGATTGAACCCAAAACCTCTAAAAAAGAGTGTTTCAACTTTATTATTTGAGCTATGCCTCATTGAAAAGTGCACCGTATTTTTCCAAAATTTAAAAGATTATTCGATGCTAAATGTTGGCAAAATTAGGGGCATATAGCGCTGATGAACAATGTGATTTCTTAGTTTTAATCATCATGTTATATGCACATTTTGACTACTTTCTCTCTTAGTTTGACAAGGTATATTCGTATTTTTAGTCTTTGGAAAATTTCAAAAGTTTTTATTTGATACGAATTTTTTACGCTTAGGTCATTTATGATTCTTTTTCAACGGTCGAAACATGCGATCAGCTTCTTTCCTGTTGTGATAATCAAAATAATTGTAATTCACTTTTCGTTTTCAAAAGTACTGCTTTTGATAATAATAATAATAATAATAATAATAATAATAATAATAATAATAATAATAATAATAATAATAATAATAATAATAATAATATAGATCTAAACTATTATTCCTATCTTTATTGATTGGTAGGACTAATATCTTCGTATGAACTTTGTTTATAATTTTCAATATCTATACTATATTAAAAAGAGAGTTTTCAATTTGAAATCAATTTTACATTAATTTCAAAATTGAGTGACAATTTTGTAGTTATAATAAAATTGAAGGTTTATGTTTAAACTATATGTTTTTCTTTTTATTTTCATTTTCTTTAACTCCTTATTTGCTGTTACATTTCTTTCCAAATTTGTGAAATTCGATTAATTATAAAATATTTAATATGCATATCAAATTAAAGATCACGATAAGAACTTTAATATGATATATTTTATGAAAATATTTGATTTAAAATGTAAAAATTAAATTTGTTTAAATATTAAAGTTTTATAAATTTCTCTCTCCTCTCTCATCTTTTTTGAATAAATATATTTTAAATTCTTTTTAATTAGTATTTTATTTTTAATTTTTTTAACTTATTTTTTTGTTTTTCATAATATCAAATTTTATAATTGTGATTTTTTTTTAATTTATTCAATATTCAATTCAAATAGATTCAATTAAAATTAATTTTTTATTATATTTATAAGTATAATAATTGAATTAGTATTAATTTTAAAGAAATATAAAAATTAAAAATGTTTTTCCGTGCATTGCACGGGATGCAAATGCTAGTGGTTTTCTACAACTGATGTGACACGATCTCTTGTTAAACTTTTGAAAATGGGTACCTCAATAATATTATTGGAAACTGATAATTAACATATGATACTTCATTTGTTGCAATGGTCATTTGAATATAAGGATGTTTTTTTTTCAATAAAAATTTCATAAAATTCTAAAATCAGATAAACATATATAAGAAATACTAATATTACTTAAAATTTTATTCATATACCACTTTTTTTTCTTATAATAATACCTCTTTTCTATTCACAAAAGTAAAATTAATACGAGTAACATTTTGTTTGAGTTCTGATAGCCAATACAAATCTTATGCGATAGTCTTTGTCGTTAGTAATGTGTGTGCTGAGTAACTCACTATAAATTTTATTAAATATTAAAGCTTTTATTTTGATTGCTCAAAAAAAACTTTTATTTTATTTATGCACTAATCTATTTATTTTGTAATACAACTATAAATCTTATACTATAAAATTAAATATTTATGTGTTATATATATATATATATATATATATATATATAGGAAAAGGTTTCAATCTGGAATAAGTACGCTGATTATTTTATAGTAAAAAATATAACACGACCAATGCAATATATAGTATTTTGCATGCTATATACTAAACCAAAGATAATCGTCCCTTATATTTAATTATAACTAATCATTTTAATTGAAAATTATAATAAATTAAATATACGTAGCAAAAGGTTAAATATTACAAAATAATAAAAGAGCTAAATGCCCCTAAATATCTTTAACTATGTTAGTTATCGTATTTTGAATTTGTTTTTTAAAAAAATGCCTCAATATACCTAAACTATGTTATTAATCTGTTTTTGCATCCCATGTTGATTTACTCCCGAATTCTCTCTGACTTGGCATCCGAAATAGTTGATGTGTCACAATCGGCCGATGAAGCGAACGACAATAATTTTTTTAAATAAAACATCGTTGTTTTAACTTAGTTTACGGTATTTAGTTTGAATTAGGATTGTAATGTTCTTAATTGATTTAAATTTTAAGGTTCAAAGAAATATATAGACGTGCGTTCACATTTTTTTGCATGTCCATTACGAATTGACGTGCGTTCACATTTTTTTGCTAACATTAATGGAGTAACTCGTCTGTCGTTCTCTTCTTGCCCTCTACGATTTTTCTTGGGTTTGAATTTGCTGGTGTAAAATGATGGGATATATTTTATTTGAGGTATTCCAATTTTAGCTTCCTTTGAAATGATTGAGTGAGTGTTCGATCAATTTTGTTGGAGATTTTTTATAACTGAGTTCGAGTTTTGGCTTGGGCTTGGTTAGTGTATCATTCCCCCTTAAATTTTTTTCACTTATTTCTTTAGAGATTTTGAAGTTTGCTCGCTGTGTTGAGCTTCGATTGAACTTCGGTGTGAATCTTCGACCACAATTTGCTAAAATTTGTGTGTTATGTGTTAATTCTACAAATTATGGAGTTGAATGTTGAAGTGGTTCAACTGCAATTTAGATTCAGAATATTCGGACCCAAACCTGGAAGAATGGGGTTCGTGTTTGATAACATCCATGGTCTGATCCCTGGCCCGATCCGTCGGATATGGATGGCACGTCTTTCACGACGGCGCTTCTAGAGCTTCCACTGCCGCAAGCTGTGGAGCTCTTGATCAAGGAAGATTTTTCCGTAAAAATGACGTCGTCTTGTTCCAGTAGCATTTTAAAATTAATTAAATTGTCACGTTTTTTGATATTAGAGTCACGTCATAAATTAAATTGCCACGTCCAAGTTAGTTCACTTGAACTTTTCGCTAGATGCAAAATTGAATTATTTTGAGATAATTTTTTGAAACAAATGTAAAATGCGATAACTAACATAATTAAGGTATCTAGGGGCATTTAGCCCATAATAAATTATCGTGATATTTTTTTAACTGTCTTTTTCAATTTTTCTTTAATTAATATCTTGAAATGATCAACAGCTGAAAAGGTATCATTTCCGTGAGAGGATATGAAACTACCACAACCACAAGGGCATACACTTGAACAACAATATACATAAGCGTTTTTCACACTCTAGCGTGTTACCCTGAAATTGTGAAGAACATTTATTTGTTTGAACCCAGAATTTTAAATTTTTGATTATCAAATAACTAAAATTATTCAAGTTTTTAAATCTGACAATAGATCATGAAAAGGCTTACTGTCAATGAGCCACATCATGTAAAACTTTCTCAATCATTAGCCCACAAACTCTTCTTTGTGTGAGAGGTTTTCGGTTCAATTTCACCTGCGTGCGGTGATGTTTTCCCACCTGCGTGCGTAATTAATTATATTCGGATACCTTTTGTAATTCTAATTAAAATAAAAAAAGATATTAGTTGCAATGCCACATTATCAACTAACTAGATCAAATATTAAATTGTCAAATAATTTAGAATTTTCTTTTTGTGATACGTCAAATTAAGCGTCTCTATAACTGCTTTGAAATTTAAACGCCTAAGTTTAATTATTCGCTCCCAAAATAATAGTAATACAATTTAAAGTCAGTAAAAAATGGTAATGTTTCGTAGTTCATATGAATATAAGCTTAAAAGTTAGACCCATATGAACTTAAAAGCTTCGAAACTATATGGGTATTTTATAATTTGAAGCTTCGAAATTACATTCAAAGTTTAAAACTCAAACACATCCATTAAAAGAAAATAAGCCTATATAATTGGATTGGGATGAGCGGAGTATTTATTTAACAATAATGATATTTGAACACCAGGTGTACGTTACACCTGGCAAAAAACCGGTTTTTTACTTAGTTAGAGTGTGGGCCGGTTTTATGGATTTAGTATATTTACTGATTTATCCTTGATTTATTCTATCCATTTTCTTTCTTTTTTTTCTACCATTTTATCTACATTTTTTCGGCCATTTAGTTTCCATTGTTTTCGGTTAATTAGTTTGATTCCTTACGTGTTTTTTAAGCCTTTGTTTGTTTATTTTTATGTTTTTATTTTGGGAAATTTTATAATTTATATAATTCGATTTTTTTTAATTTTTATTCGGTTTTAATTTTGATTTATTTGTTTTTAAATTTAATCATTGATTTGTTACCAATAATTTAGTGTTTCTTGTTATAATAATTCTAGGTTTGTTTCTAGCTATTTTTTTTTCTAAATTAATATTATTATTTTTTTCAAAAATTATTTCTCCTAAATTTTGTGTTTATTTGTTTTTTATTAATTTGTTTCAACTAATTTTGTGTTTCTCCTTAAAATAATACTAGATTTGTTTTTGGATATTATTTTTTAATTTTTTCAAAAATTAGATTTTTTTTATAAGATAAAAATAATATTATTTATTCTTATCTAATATAAAATTATGTTATTATTTCGGATATTTATATTGCTAAAATTTTGTTATTTTTATTTGTTTCCACTAATTTGTTTCCTATTATTAATTAATTAATTAAATTTTAGGATTTGTTAGGATTTGTTTTAATTAGTTGAAATTATATAACAATATACTTGAAGACCATATATTATAATATAATATTAAAGTCGAAATAATTAAACTCAACATTCATCAAATTTAATTATATAATTGAAATATTATTTAAGTTGGAATAAAAAATAATATAATTATTATAAAAAATTTAATCGATAAGAATTAGTGATTTTGAAAGAAAAGAAAAAAAAAAGCAATACGTGAGGAGGTTGCGCGGTAAACTTTATAACATACACTTGAAGACAAAGTAGTATGTTATAGTATTATAATTGATACAATAACAAAAAAAATTGACTACCATAGTGTGAATAGCAAAATTCAAATAGTTAATCTAAAAAAATCATATACTTGAATAATAATTTAGTATGAAACGCGATATAATAATAATAAATAATTATGGATTGCGCAATAAAGTTGAATTAATTAATTGAAATAAATTAGTTAATTTGAAAATTAAAAATTAAATAAAATCAATCATGAGTCATGAAAAAAATGAGCTTATATGTCTTGCTTAATCGTAAAAAAAATAAAAATGAACCATGATTGTGTGAGTAAGGAAGTCAAAATAACTAAACTCAATGCAAACAAGTTTAATTGATAGTTGAAATTAATTAGTGAATTTGTAATAAAAAAGAATGAATCATATGATGGGATTTTGCTCGAAAAAAGTATATAACATATACTTTATTAAAATCCATATAATAATAAGAAAATGAAATGCTATAGGGTGAGTAATGAGAAAAAATTAAATTAGATGAATCATATGCAGGGATTTTGATCGTAAACCTATATAGCATATGCTTTATTTGAATATAATATAAACAAGTATTGTAATCGATGTGGTAATATCAAAATGAACCACAATTGTCTGAGTAACGAAGTCAAAATTATTATATTCAATGAAATCAAATTTAATTGATTAGTTGAAATTATATAACAATATACTAATTTTACCTCATTTTATTATATTCAATGAAATATATTCAAATAAAGTATATGTTATATAGTTTTTCGAGCAAAATCCCATTGTATGATTCACTTGAATTAATTTTTTTTTTCCATTGCTCACACTATAGTAGTTCATTTTCTTACTATTATATCGCTTTTAATAAAGTATATGTTATATAGCTTTCCGAGAAAAACCCCATAATATGATTCGTTTTTTATTAAAACTTCACTAATTTAATTCAATTAATTAATTCAACTTCATTTCATTGAGTATAATTATTTCGACTTCATTATTTACACTATAGTAGCTCATTTTTTTTTATTATAAAATCGACTTCAATACTATATTATAATACATTGTCTACAAGTATATGTTATATAGTTTTATAACGAATAGTTGAATCGACCTGCTATACATAGTCTTGCAAGTGAAATACATTCATATCAACCATTCCACTTCATTTTATTATATTTTTCCTCAAAATCACTAATTTAATTTAAAATAATTAATAAATATTTATTTTATAACGAATAGTTGAATTGACTTGTAATACATAGTTTTGCGAATGAAATACATTCATATCAACCATTCCACCTCATTTTATTATATTTTTCCTCAAAATCACTAATTTAATTTAAAATAATTAATAAATATTTATTTTATAACGAATAGTTGAATCGACTCGTAATACATAGTTTTGCGAGTGAAATACATTCATATCAACCATTCCACTTCATTTTATTATATTTTTCCTCAAAATCACTAATTTAATTTAAAATAATTAATAAATATTTATTTTATAACGAATAGTTGAATTGACTTGTAATACATAGTTTTGCGAGTGAAATACATTCATATCAACCATTCCACTTCATTTTATTATATTTTTCCTCAAAATCACTAATTTAATTTAAAATAATTAATAAATATTTATTTTATAACGAATAGTTGAATCGACTTGTAATACATAGTCTTGCGAGTGAAATACATTCATATCAACCATTCCACCTCATTTTATTATATTTTTCCTCAAAATCACTAATTTAATTTAAATTAATTAATAAATATTTATTTTATAACGAATAATTGAATCAACTTGTTAAACATAGTTTTGGGAGCGAAATATATTCATATGAACCATTTCACCTCATTTTATTACGTTTATCCTCAAATTCACTAATTTAACTTAAATTAATTAATAAACTTTTATTTTATAACGAATAACTGAATTGAATCGACTTCGTTACATAGTCTTGCGAGCGAAATATATTCATATGAACCATATGAACCATTTCACCTCATTGTATTATAAATTCAAATACATACATATTTTTTCATTCAAGTCTATGTTAAATAATCTTGCGAGCGAAATACATTCGTATCAATCATTTTTTTTCTCATATTCACTAATTTACTTCAATTAATTAATACTTTATTATAAGAGTTGAAATAATATAATGAATATGTTATTTAAATTATTCACTCGATGTCCAATCGCATGAATCATTTTATTATGAATTCTAACTAAAGACTTATGTTGTTGCCACTACCAGACAAGGTGACAAAGTATCATTCACATTTTATAGAGGTCTCAAGTTCAAATCCCTCAAACATCTTTTTCCTTATTTTGATTTTTTTTTAAATCTTCAAAATGTTTTTTGCACATGAAAGTCAGAAAAAATAAATAATTATCGAAATTAATATAACTTTACCCTTATTTCGATTTTTTTACAAAAACGACTTCTAAATATTATTTTGGGCGAAAAAAAAAACAATATCGAAAAATAAAATATATGTAGAAACAAATCAAGGATTATTTTTAGGAGAATTATAATCTCTAAATTAGTGGAACAAATATAAGATTATTTTTAGGAGAATTAGAATCTTTAAAATAATGAAAACAAATCTATGATTATTTTTAGGAGATTTAGGGAGTTGATTTTGTTTTTATTTTGCAAATAAATAACTGGGAAAAACAAATCCTAACAAATCCTAAAATTTAATTAATTAATTAATAATAGGAAACAAATAAAAATAACAAAATTTTAGCAATATAAATATCCGAAATAATAACATAATTTTATATTAGATAAGAATAAATAATATTATTTTTATCTTATAAAAAAAATCTAATTTTCGAAAAAATTAAAAAATAATATCCAAAAACAAATCTAGTATTATTTTAAGGAGAAACACAAAATTAGTTGAAACAAATTAATAAAAAACAAATAAACACAAAATTTAGGAGAAATAATTTTTGAAAAAAATAATAATATTAATTTAGAAAAAAAAAATAGCTAGAAACAAACCTAGAATTATTATAACAAGAAACACTAAATTATTGGTAACAAATCAATGATTAAATTTAAAAACAAATAAATCAAAATCAAAACCGAACAAAAATTTAAAAAAAAAATCGAATTATATAAATTATAAAATTTCCCAAAATAAAAACATAAAAATAAACAAACAAAGGCTTAAAAAACACGTAAGGAATCAAACTAATTAACCGAAAACAATGGAAACTAAATGGCCGAAAAAATGTAGATAAAATGGTAGAAAAAAAGAAAGAAAATGGATAGAATAAATCAAGGATAAATCAGTAAATATACTAAATCCATAAAACCGGCTCACACTCTAACCAAGTAAAAAACCGGTTTTTTACCAGGTGTAACGTACACCTGGTGTTCAAATATCACTACTCTTTATTTAATTAGTCATTAAATTTAGGTATAAAATACTTGTTTTACCAGCTCAACGTATTTGCGAATCCGAGGCAAGCCGAGTGAAATACGACAACATTTGACCCAGATCTGATTCTCTTCTGTTTCCAGCAAAGCGTGTGCACACCACGTGCCCCTTATTAATAACCCTACGCCCCCTCTCCCCTACTTAACATTCACACCTCTCTATTTCTGTTCTCCCCCCAAATCAAACCCCTAATCTTCAGTCTTCACGCACAAAAGAGAAAAACCCCCGAATTTTCCTCAACTTCTGATCCGATATGGAGAGCAGAAATCTCTCCGGCCGGCGGCAGCAGCTCAGCCGACTGCAGCGGAGGGCGCCGGCGTCCATTCAGATCAATCCGGTCACGGAGTGGAACGTGGCGATACCGCTTCTATCGCCGTTGGTTCAGTCGCCCAACAATCTGACGGCGGATATCAAGGCTTGTTCCAGTAGCGGAAAGGAGTCGGCGGCCGCGGAAAAGCCGGCTGCGGTGGTGATGAAGAAGTGGCAGCACCCCGCCGCGCCGTTCTGTTACGAGCCGACGCCGTTTTTGCCCTTTGTTTGTACAGGAAGCTCAGATAGACGATAATATTTCTATTTGCCTTTTTTCTTTTCTATTTTGGGGGGACATTTTTGTCAATATGAAGATTTGCTGTTAATGTTATCCTTTACGGTGCGTTTAATTTCGTTGAATTTTTTTCCTTTATTAGCGATGAAAAGAGAACATTATAATATTAGAAAAAATATATATTCTCTCATCGTTGTAAGACCATCTCCAACCATTTACACCAAACCCAAACTCATTTTCCAGTATATGTCACATCCAACAGTAATTCTTCTCCAACCATTTATACCAAACTCAAACCCAAAAGAATATTCTTTAAATATTCTCTTACCACTTACTTTTTATACTTCTTCAATCATACCTATATATTTCTTTTAAATTATACATTTGCCCCAAATTTTTAATTAACAATTTCATATTAAAATAAATAGTATACGGAAATTAATTCTATTATTATTATTATTATATTATTTGCGTCTGCTTGATTTTCGAATTATGTTGTGTAATTTTAATTATGTTGTTTTTATGTGATGTGGTATTTATATTATTAATATTATTTTAAATATTCTTGTATTATACATTTTAATATGTCATGTAATTAAAAATTAA